>NC_054756.1:2806666-3137500 GCF_018143015.1 Lytechinus variegatus
GTATACCATTCAAGCCTCAATGGTATACCATTCAAACTAATTTAAATAATTCGGACGTTACTATTACCATATTCATGAGCACCATTTACCATTCATATACCATTGATCAAACACCATTCACCATTGATCTACCATATGGCCACTATAGACAGGTTTACCATTGACCACCATTCACCATTCAGCCACCATTCACTGGCCTACCATTTACCATTCAGCCACCATTCACTGGACACCATTGGCCTACCAATTGCCTTTCACCATACACCATTCGCCTACCATTGACCATACACCATTCATGTACCATTCACCATCCGCGTACCATACACTGTACACCATTCGCGTACCATTGACCGTACACCATTCGCGTACCATTCAACGTACACCATTCGTGTACCATTCATCGCTCACCATTCAACTACCATTCGCCGTACACCATACACCGTTCACCATTGATTGACCATTCACTTTACACCATTCTACCATACACCGTACACCATTGACCTACCATTTACAGTACACCATTGGCCTACCATACACCATACTACTATTCACCGTACACCGTAGGCTTACCATACACCATACAACATTGGCTTACCATACACTGTACACCATTGACCTACCATTTACCATACAATACTGTCATACCATACACTCTATACTATTAGTCAACCATTCAAATAACACCATTGGTCATACACTATAGACCACAAGTGTACATTCAATGGTAGACCAATGGTAGACAGTAGAACAAAGATGTGCAATGTATAGTAAGCCAATAAAGTACAGTGAATGGTAGACCAATGGTGTACAGCATATATCTGGGGTTAATGGTAGCTTAATAATGGAATAAGTATACACAAGAAAAAAAATGAAAGCAGTTATTTCAAGAACGTCATTAAAATGTTTTTACTATAAGAAGTTTAAGTACAGCATAAATGGCACAGAGTATTCACAAGTATAGACTTTATAATTAAAGCACATAAGTTATTAATATATATGACTTAGCTACTCATTGATATCTCTGTCAATCTTGTTATGAAAAAAATAAACATGTATCAAGACAGATCGAGTTTGATTGAAAAACACAACAAATGAAGACTAACATTTCCAAGAATAAACCTGTTCTCTCTTATTGCTTTTTACATGGATTGAGTACTTGGCAAAACCACTGTTCTGCATACAAATCTGATACTTGATGTTAAATCTGTTGTGTGAATTGCTTTCAACAATATTAATAAACATTTTTTTACTAATAAGTTCAAGTACAAAAGAGTATTGACAGGAATGGTATAAAAGCACCATATTATGAATACATGTGACTGCGTGACACTACAAGAGATCAATGATTGCACTCCACATAGGTATTATGTTAATCTTCCTATAAACGAATTTACATGCAAGACAGAATTTGGACAACAAACTAATGAACACCAAATTTCGAAGATTAAACTCAAAATGTGCGATAGCCTTCACATGGCCAAATGAATAAAGGGTACCAACCTAGAAGAAATGAAATATCTCAAAAAGGGGGGGGGGGGAAATAGTACCCCCGTCCCCCAAATTGTTCTTTTTTTTCTTTTCACCTAAAAAGATATATCAATGGCGTGTTTCTACAAAGAATTGTTAAAAAGTATTACCCGCCTAAGTATCCAGAATCCTGGATAAGTTTCCTGTAGAAATAGACGCGATGTGGTTAATTGATTAATTGCATCGCCCAAAATGTGGTTTCACATAACCATCTTTGAGAGGTGGTTATTGCCATGTTAATCCGTTTAACTTTTCTGTAAACATGGGGCAAAATAGCATTCATGTCTGGCTTAAGTGCTTGAACCCAGAAGTGCGATCTCACAGTATACATATATTCTGGCCTGTTTAATCTCGCCAGCTGATCGCGAAACATATATACCTGCTACAATGAGTGAGATGTACCATGAATTTTGAAAATTTTCCTAACGAGATGCAATTTTTGACATACCAAAATGCAATGTTGATGTTATAGTTTGAATTTTCCGATTTCTGCCATATTTGCGAAGCGAAATGCAAGTTGATCAGATTATTTGGTCTGTAGAAACAGCTTGGTTTAAGAGCGATAAGGTTATTCGAATCTGGAAAAGATAAACTGTTTTTAATGATTTACTGTAGAAACACGCCAAAAGTTTATCATAAATACAATAAAGATAAATTAAGAAATAAATAATATATCACACATAGAAAGAAAATATAATGAAAATAGGGAAAGAAAATTATTCAATTTGGAACACTAAAAAACATAAAAAATAGAGACCTCTCAAAATATATAGAAAATAATATAAACAAGATACCCACTTATTTCTTTTCTGTCTAATTTTGCTGTGCTGAATCAGATGAGTAACTCAACTATGTGTGAGAAATAATATGATTATTGTCTTACACAGAATCAGTAGTCAGTTGTAAGTTTTTACAACCTAGCTTGGACAAAATTTGAATTCATATAATACAAAAAATATATAAATTGTGATTTTGTATATTCATGAGGACTTGAAGAGAACAGTTTTACCAAAAAATAACAACTTTAATTCGTCATAACTTCGTTAATCCGCAACAAATTTTGATGAAATTTTCAGTGCTTTTTGTTTGTCTGATGTACACTTTGAATTGTATCACATAACTTTCAGTCTCGAGTACCTCTAACCCTCCAATCAAATGGGTTGGACGACCGGTTACATTTTACACATGAAATAGTTATAAGGAGAATGAAGGGGACCATAGAAAGAAAGCATGAGAAAATGGCAGATTTTGGTAAGGAGAGAATGAATCAGAAAAGCATCATGCTGAAAATTTCATTAACATCTAATAATAACAAAGTTATTGAATTTGAAATTTTAACAATATTTTGGTAAAAATTAACCTAATGTACACATGATCGTCAGGAATATTTGCTAGGCTTATTGTATAAAATGAAATCATAATTATTTAATATTTTCATACATGTGTGTATGATATGTCCCAAGTATCATATCATTATTTCCAGCAATGCATATCTTCACATTAAAGGTCAAGTCCACCACAGAAAAGGGTGTTTTGAATCAACAGAGAAAAATCAGGCAAGCATCATGCAAAATATTTCATCAAAATCGGATGCAAAATAAGAAAGTTATGACATTTTGAAATTTCGCTTATATTTCACAAAATAGTTATATGCACAATTTACCCACATGCATATGAGAGAATCGATGATGTCCCCCACTTATTGTTTTGTTTTTCATTGTTTGAATTCTACAATATTTCAAATTTTACAGATTTGACAATAAGGACCAACTGGACTGAACCAAATAATGTTAAGCAATGGTAACTCCACATGTTCAGTGGGAAATAAAACTTTATTTCATAGGTCAATGGGGAGAAAATTATATTTCATGAATATTTAAAAAAACAAAAGAAAAGTGAATGAGTGATGTCATCAGTTCCCTCATTTGCATACCGACCAGGATATGCATATAACTATTAAGTGAAATTGAGTGAAACTTAAAAATGTCATACCTTTCTTATTTTTCATCCGATTTTTATGTTTGATTTTTCTCTTTTTAATCAAATCAACTTTTTGTTAGGGTGGACATGTCTTTGAAATAAATTTTCACTCCATTTTTTAGAGTTCTCGGAGGACAAAGTGTAAATAAGCACGACTTCTTGTAATAAAATACAAAAGAACAAGTGGGGATATAACATCAGCTTGGGTACGTCGTGGTCTAGTGGTTCTGACTCTCACCTTACAAACAGAGGGTCATGAATTTGAGTCCTAGCCATGGTGTGTTTTCCTTCAGCCCAAAATTTATTCGCACTGTGCTGCACTAGACCCAGGTGAAGTGAATGGGTACCCGGCAGGATCAATTCCTTGAAGCTGTAATAAGAAATATTGGATGAAAACAATGCAAAGGACAGTATATTAGCTAAGGGTTCAAAACATCAATGCTTGTCGTGTGTGTAAGCTTTCTTTAGAAGTTCATATATTTTTTTAAATATCGAGAAATTTGCAGTATACACTACCATTCAATTGAATGGTACCAATTAACAAATATCAACAAAACATTTTTTGAAATATGATAAATAAATTTATGTTTAACCATAGATGGGAAGAAAATAACCTATTATCTCATGGGAGGCCCCAATGATGACAAATACCACAACAAATGAATACCTGAGGACAAAGTGTCCACCCCTCCCCTCAGCCAACATACTGATTTTTTTTCAGCTATGCCACTGCAGGAATACAATCTGTTTTATCTTATGAAGCTTTGCAATTTTTCCTACTGAAGAAAATTCTTACACACATACCTTTCATAAACTCCATTCTTTTCTTGTACACGGCACGTTTTCTGTGTTCAACACCCGTTGTGTCACTCCCAGATAAGGCTGGACCATTAACCTTATCATCCAGTGTATCCGTCGTCCAAACTTTGAAAATGAAATAAAATCAATTTGAGTGTTGTAAAATCTGCATGTATGTGCAGAATGCAGATACAAGCAAAAATAGAATACTAATATAGTAAAAGAAAAAGAATGATCTTAGAACTTTAATTTTAGAGATATTTTTCATGGATCTCTGATTATCAGCCCAGAATTCAGGAAAACAATAAGGAAATGTGATATTGTTCAGCTTAGTTCAGACAAGGCTGTATTATAACTATGCATGCTTTATACTAGTAATAGCTATGTCATCTGAAATCAAATTTCCAGAGCAGCAATTTTCAAAAAGAGGGTAATCGATGACATAAATTCCATTTCCCTGGTATTGACAATCGCAGAAGCGGATCCAAGTGGGCACATTTGACCTGGAGTCCGTTGTATATTTAGAGTTGCAATAAATCGCAACTCTAAATATCATGCGCAACTTGATTTTCAACCAATCAACAGCGCGCATTTGGGACTTGCGATTGATTTTTTACCTGCGTTTAAACTCAACTCTTTCTGCAATGGACCCCTGTGCCCCCACCTTGAGAGCAAGATAAAAATGTGGCTTTCTTACACAAGTGTTCACCCCCCCCCTCGATAGTTACAGCAAATATTTATATTGAAAATATTGTCTCATACAAGAGGATCTCTTTTTTGGTTTGCTTGTTATTTAAAGTTTCCTTGGGGAAAATCTGCCCCACTACCCCCTTTGAGAAATGGATCCGTTCATGGAAAATCATATGCCAGTGGATGAATTCCAGACATTGTTTTAGGCAAGTTTTGATCAGTAAATAAATAAAAACAGATAAAATGTGATCACAAGACAAACTTAAAAAAGGGATAAAATTTACTTTAAAAATTGATATGCCTAGCCCCATGAAAAGATCTAATAATATCCTCCCGCATTAATGCTTCACAAGTTTCACACAAGCCAAATGCGAGCAAAACTCCCCACCAATAATTGTCTACACACATTTTTCAAAATATTGCGGATCGCTTGGATTTGCCGTCATGTTGATATGGACCGAAGTTATGCGACCAAAAGATTCGCATGCAGCATGTTGGCTGTTTGTTCGCCACATGTAAACATCATTTGTTCGCTAGCTTCAGTCCCAATAAACATTACAGCGAATCCAAGCAATCCGCGAAGTGATGTCTACGGATTAGATCAACGCGTCGAGATCGAAGACTAAATACAGCCGTTCCAGATATTTTGAAAAGCGGTGGTATTCACAACGAACAACTGTGTACAACAGATAGCGGAGCGTGAACGTAGCGGTCGTGTACAGTTTTGCTTATTACATGACGTCATCCAGCCCCTGCCGAGAACCAATTTATGAATGAAAATATAGTAAGCATGCGCAGTGCAAGCCTTTTATTTCCTCACACAGAATTCCACCAAAACAAGTGTGCAATTCTCTATCACCTCGTACCAAAATCGACCTAGAATTTCACTTTCCCGTATTTTATATGAATTATGAAAGGTATTCTCGGAGGATCTATTTTCTCACCGATACTGCACAGGTAAGCAAATTTCGATTACTTCTTGCTTTTCCGTCAAAATCTTACGAATTAGCGTCTATATGCCATCGTGTTCGTTGGAATTTGTAGAGTCTATCGCAACGTGCACAAAGTCAATTGGCTTCCGGGTTTCGGAGCGTCGCCTGAATATGCATGAAATTGCAGAGTTTCGATAATTTTCGATCAATACCGGAGCGATCCGATCACGAACCAAAACTATTTACGGCGTACACAAAGTGACCGGATATCGTTATCGCTATCAATACTTCCGCACGCAGTCCGAAGGAATTATTTTTGGGACCACGTGGTCATATGACGTGATCTGCGCGATTGACCAATCAGCGGTCTTCGAATCGCTGTGCGGAGACAATCTATCCGTTGTACACAGTCTATGGACAATTGTTCGTTGTGGTATTAACATCGAAATGTGACTGAGAGACCTGTCATGACATTTGGGAACAAATTTTGGTGATGAGGTATGCTGGTAATCGGCCGGTGCAAAACTGCATTAGCGCCACTGCATAATTATTGCAGCCTCTGTAGAAAAATTGAATAGGAATCGTTTGTCACTATGTCCAGTCACAGTTCCACACACAAAGTGCTCATTTCACCATATGTGCCATGAGTGGTACAGTGTAACTTTATAGGGGCTGCGTAGCCTTTATCATTTTTTAAACTTTAGGACCCCTTCCATGTTTCACCTCCATTTTATCTCATTTACCAACATCTATCAACAACAACAAATTATAGACCTAATTCCAACACTATTTGTCGGCAAGTTTTCAATTTCAGTGAATTAACGTTGTGCAGTGTTTCACAATTAACGCTTTGACAGTCTTGACATTAGATTGACAAATCATTCATTCGTGAATTCAACGTATTCAGAGATGGTTTTTGTAAAACATTGACAATAAACATCAGGCAATATGAGCGAATTACTAATCTATTCAATGCTCGCCGAGCTAAACTCAGCCAACACAAAGCATAAGCACTCCCTATCGCCATAGCCACGTCCCGGCCGGTAGAGCAGCGGCCAGCGCCAACGGGGCAATGGCGGTGGCAGTGCAGTGGTCGTGGCAGTACACAGACATCTAACATTTTGAGACAATTTGAGAAATAAATCAAAGAAAATTGTTATAGAACTTACTGTTTAGCCTTCTACAAATGACTTTGAAGTCGCTGTCCGAATCTGACCCGTGTTCCTGTATTAGTTTTTGATGAATTATCGACGGACTTATCAACAGCAAAACGGCGGTCCCGGTAGATGGAGTTTTCTTTTTCAAATATTGCAATCGGCGGTTAGACGTGCGCGCGCGCGTGCGTGCGATAGAGCTAGCTAGCAAGCTTCTTCTTCTTCTTCTTCTTCTGTATCCTTCCTCCGCTGTATCGGAGATCCGCAGTTTGATACTGCATTAATGGTAGCGTTACATATTTTGACGTGAGAGTAAGGTAGATCGAGAGAGGTGAATCTTATGCAAGAAATTTAAGACAAGTAGGTTAAGGTCGTTTCTGGAGGAATCTGCTAATTCGACGTCAGGTAGAAACAGGACGGAAGCGGTAAATTGTTGAGGTTCTTGATCATTGAAATACACAGAAAAATACTGCAGTTCCTCGTCTTCTTTTATTAAGTGTAGAAGTGTTTTCCTGTGTGTGCTAAACGCTGGGCATTCTCCAACAAAATGTACAACGCTTTCCACTTCGGAGTGGCAGAACTTGCAGGACGTTGTGGTACTTTGATTCAGAGAGAATAATCTTCTATTCGTTGGGTATGTACTGCAGGATAATTGAGCTCTGATGGATATAGCTTCCCTCAAGAGAGGGCTGGAGACTTGCTTTGGGTAATAATTCTTTTTATTACGTTGGGTCATGCCCGACCATAGACTTAGAGAAGATTTTTTAGCAACTGCAATTTCAAGGGCTGCATAGTGTTGTTTATAAATTTTTCCCATTGCTAGCTTCTTCCATACTTTATATGGAATGCGCTCTCTAAGGATGTTAGTGAGACTTGGAAGCTCATAACTATTGAGAATTTTTATCCAGCGTCTTACCAATGGTGTATTGTTTGCTATACCATTCAATAGGATTCTTCTTTCAGTGCGCTCGTCTGAAAGGCTTGCATATTGCCCAAGTAAGAGAAGAATTTCATAGTCGATTCGCTTATCCATTGGAAGGATATCTAGCAATAAATAAACAATTTCGTCAGCCGCACTCCTTGGCAAACCAAGCACTCTTTTAAAAAGAAAAGATTGAGCCTTGTTCAGACGGGACAGCATGTAGTTGGTAAGTTGGATAATCTGAATCCCATATAGCATTCTTGGTATGCAGAACATTTTCCAAAGATGAGTACATATTGGTGGCAGCAGGCGTAGAGTTCCTTGCTTTGTTCCAGTAAGCGAGAAGAAGGTGTTATATCCCTTTGATATGATGTCATTGGTGTGATCAATATTACAATTGCTTTTTATTATGCCAAGGTGTGGGTGCTCTCTGCTTTCCTTGATCGTCATTCCTCCCATTTTCCACTCGATTGAACTTACACTGGTTGATGTTTTTTTGTTTATTACTACTACGGCACTTTTTTGTGGATTAATTTTATATCTCCAGGCACAGGAATAATTGAAGGTGAGGTCCAGCATTGATTGGAGTTCACGAGGGCATGTACTGATAAGAGCAACGTCATCTGCTAGTACTATCACTCCCATGTAGCAACCGTTAATAGAGCATCCTAGACAAGCATTCCTTAGTGATTTGATCAGGCCATCAATGAAGACTGTATATAAGGTGGGAGAGAGCACACTTCCCTGTTTTACACCTTGAAGGATTTGAAAAGGAGAGCTGACCTTTCCTTCCCACATGACTCTACTGGTACTACCATTGTAGAATTCTTCCAGTGTAGATAACAGAGATTCATGGAGGCCTAGGTTTTGAAGCTTAGAAAATAGGCCTTTATGCCAAACGATGTCAAATGCTTTCTGTGCATCAAGAAGAGCAAGATATGTTGTGCATTTCTTGGCAGAGTTCAGTTGGATTATTAATTCCAGTGAGGATGCAGTAAGGAGGCAAGATTTGCCTTTCTGGAATCCAAATTGTAACTGGTCTGGGACATCATTTATTGCAAGTGGAATTTCTAGTTGAGATTTGATGAGCATTTCCAAAACTTTACCAATTGTTGAAGAAACTGTTATGCCTCGGTAGTTAGAAGGATCTTTAACATCTTTTCCTTTTCCTTTGTGAACTGGGACTATAAGGCCGGACTTCAAAGGTTCAGGAATATACTTTAGGGATATACATCGATTGAAGAGGGCGAGGAGTAATTTCCGAGCTATTGGGCCCTGCTTGCCAACGCATATGGGGGGAGGGGGTGAATTAAAACCAAATTAGGGGTGTCTCCTTTTTCCTCTCGATTGGTTCTGGGTTGGAAACCATGATGGCGTGAGTGCCACTGTTTTCCTTGGATCTTGGAATCTATGAAAAAAGTTTTCGATCCCTTCACTTTTTTTTCCTTTTCTCTCTCTTATATTTTCTTTTTTATTTTCGCTGTCTTTTTTTTCTTTTCTGTTGATTTTTCTTTTCTTCTTTGCCTTTTTTCTTTTCTTGTTTTTTCCCCTTTATATATATATTATTTAATCACTCCTCTTCCCTTTTAATTTGCTTTTGTAATGATTGAAAATGAGATTTCATTCAGTAGATTTCTTTTCTGTTACATTGTTCTATACCCTGTATGGCGGCAGGGAATTTTGATAGGGGTGAGGGAGCAAGACCATGTGGATAAATCATTTCAATCAAGTATAATGACCGGCCTATAGAATAGCTCTCCTCTTTATGAACGCCGTCCACAAGTGGGAAAGAATATTTAGGGCCTAAAAAATAGAATTAGAATTTTTAAAATATCATTTGTAAAAAAAAAGAGAAATAATTCATGATTGGAAGCAGCTATAATAGCGTACAAATGGGTTCAGAGGGGGTTTTGACGTTGCAGACAGACCAAATCAGGGTTGCGAATGGGAATTTGATAGAGGTTAGGGGACCAAGACAACCAACAGTGAATTCATTTTGAGCAAAATATGGGGCATTGCAAGAAACTTGCAATCGAAGCAATCGAACGCAAATCAATTTCAGACTCCAAAATCATGAGAGTCATACTTTTCATTGCAAACTTGCAACTGATCCATAAAAAAATCCAAATTGATATGTTCTATACATAAACTTAATGTATCATCACCTGTAAATTTGCATCTGATCGAATTTTGGGATTGATTGCCAATATCTTCTTGGAACACTCAATACATAGTTCTCTTTATAAAAAGCGGCCATAAACAAGCAAAATGATTATAAAAATAGAATAAAACTTATTAATTAAAAATTAAAACCCTTTTTATCAAAAAAGATTCATTGACCGATTGATTTTGTTTTTGCACCCATTGCATCAGATTTAAATTTAGAAGGTAATATGTACAATTGTAAAATATAACAAATTTATGATATTGTATCATAACCACTGGATCAATAATATTTAAACACATATAGACCTTTTACTTTAAATAAGGACAAAGGCAATTTAAAAGAATGCAAGAGATCATGTTTACAATCATGAGCGATTACACTTGATTTGGGGAAGCTGCTCGCATAAAAGTCACAGCTCAAATATTTAATTAACTCTAAATACCTTTTAATCTTTGATACATTTTCTTTAAACCTTCGGAATTATGTTAATGGGTAATGCAATTGGGCATACCATTCACCATTAACACAAATGGCATTCATTAGGCAAACACCACTAAGCCACTATGGCTTTACAATTATCCAACATGATTATATATACCACTAGGCACTTACTACTAAGACACCATATTGATACCAATCATACCATTATAGAGGCACATACTACTGAGACACCATTGAATACCACTGAGACACCATTGTATACCACTGAGACACCATTGGGTATATAATGGTATACCATGCAGTCATACCATTAGAGGCACTTACTACTCGGCACCATTTGACACCACTGAGACACCATTGGATATATGGTATACAATTCATTATACCAGTCATACCATTATAGAGACACATACTACTGAGACACCATTGAATACCACTGAGACACCATTGTATACCACTGAGACACCATTGGTGCATGGTATACCATTCATTATACCAGTCATACCATTAGAGGCATATACTACTGAGACAATATGGAATACCACTGAGACACCATTGTATACCACTGATACACCATTCGTGTATGGTATACCATTGATCATACCAATCATACCATTACAGGCACATACTACTGAGACACCATTGAATACCACTGAGACACCATTGTATACCACTGAGACACCATTGGATGTATGGTATACCATTCATTATACCAGTCACACCATTAGAGGCATATACTACTGAGACACTATTGAATACCACTGAGACACCATTGTATACCACTGATACACCATTCGTGTATACCATTGATCATACCAATCATACCATTACAGGCACATACTACTGAGACACCATTGAATACCACTGAGACACCATTGTATACCACTGAGACACCATTGGATGTATGGTATACTATTCATCATACCAATCATACCATTACAGGCACATACTACTGAGACACCATTGAATACCACTGAGACACCATTGTATACCACTGAGACACCATTGGATGTATGGTATACTATTCATCATACCAATCATACCATTACAAGCACATACCACTGAGACACCAATGAATACCACTGAGACACCATTGGGTAAATGTATACCATTCATCATACCAATCATATCATTAGTCACATACCACTGAAACACCATTGGGTATATGGTATACCATTTACCATTAAATAAACTACCAATTACCATTAAGAACTTACCATTGAAACACCACTTAAATACCATTCGCGTACCATTTACCATTCAGATCACCATTCAACTACCATTCGGCACCATTCAAATACCATTGGCGATTTTTATAAGGGAGTTCCACTGCCTGACTCAAGATGTCGCTCTTTACATTAAAGACAAAGAGACTTTGAATATTTATTTCAAATTACAGGTGGTAGGGCTATATCAATGCGGTGTCAGTTTGGAATATTGTGAAATAATTTGCATCACCATCATCATCATGATCATCATGATGAGCATCACCATCATCATCATGATCATCATCATGACGATGATGATCATCATCATCGCCACCACCACCAGTCAACCGCGTAGTCAGGATTTCATTTTGGAGGGGGCGGTATGCACGCGATTCGTACCAATTACAGGTGGAGTTTCCCCCTCCCGTGCGGAGCGCGAATCTTTTGGTGATTCATAAATCAAAATGAAAAGGAGCCGTCTCTCTTGTCTCTAGTACCGATATCAGCTCGAATTAATACGACCATATCGTGATTTTGAACCTTGTTTTCAAAAGTGATTGTGAGCGAACGCATAAAAAAGAATACAATGGAGGAAATTAAAATAACAATAACCCCGCGCGAAGCTAAAGTGTTTCTTTTTCAATTTTTGGCCATGACAAGGGCATTCTCAAAGATATATTGAATACTTTCCTTGGAAAGATCAGATTTGATTACAAACAATTTAGTGACAGTGCATAACTTGCAAAAAGAGGCGAAAAGTATATATGCCGGGAGATAGATATTCCTCCCCGCGCAGAGCAATGAAACTCTGAAATTTCAAAGGCCGGATGTTTCATCAAATGCAGATATCTCTAATACCCCATCGGCTCTAATTCAATTGATTTTCTAAGATTATTGATCTTTATTAAAAGGGAAATAGTGGGCAAAAAGTTGAAACTTCTGTGATTTATTAAAATATTATAAGATGCCTAATTTCTTTGAATTATCCTGTAGCGCTTCATTTTGAATTAGAAAGAAACTTGTCATTCGAAGTGTCATTCAAAATTTCAAACTGATCAATGAGGGCGCAAATGTGCAGGGAAATAATATGAAGTTTAATAGAATTTGATAAATATTGTACTTTTTATCTAATACGACGCAAATTTCATACCTTCCTCTTTTTAAATTAGGAACCTGTTTGCCCCAAAATTATGGTTGTTTAGTAATGAGCTGAAAAGCGGGAGAAGTTGAATGTGAAATAAGAAAGTTATGACGTATTAAAGTTTCGCTTATCTTCCACAAAATAGTTATAGCACAATCCAGTCACATGCAAATGAGAGAATCGATGATGTCACTCACTATTTCCTTTTGTTTGGTTTGAATTATACAATATTTCATTTTTTTTTACAGATTTGACAATAAGACCAACTTGACTGAACCATAAAATGTTAAACAATGATAATTCCACATGTTCAGGGCGAAATAAAACTTTGTTTCGCAGGACTATGTGAAGAATATTAGAATAGTTTATATTTCATATAATAAAATACAAAAGAAATAGTGAGTGAGAAATGTAATCACTTCCCTCATTTGCGTACCGACCAGGATGTGCATAAAACTGTTTTGTGTAATGAAGCGAAACTTTAAATGTCATAACTTTCTTATTTTACATCCGGAAATTTTCAGTGTTGTGCTTGGATTTTGCTCTTTTTATTCAAATCCACTTTTTGTTGAGGTGGACTTGTCCTTTAAAGACTCGTTCTATATTCACATGGTAGGGTATTGCATCAAGACAAATTTGATTTGAAAATAAATTGCATCATATAATAAAAAAACAAATATATACATCTACTTGAAAATAAGAACAAAAAAATAGTGACATCATTGCCTCTCTTATTTAAAACCACAATGTCCATGTCACTGTTAACAAAAAATGTAGAAAAAAATTTCATCCTTCTTACTTCACATCAGATACTGATCAAGATTTGCCAGTGTCGTGCATACCAGTTTGTCTCTTAATTTGGTGTATAAGAATGGATTTGACTTGTATTCCAGTAAATGAGATTCAGGATCTAGACAATATATCCAACATTATAATAATAGTGGGGTTGTTTGTAAGGTATATGATTACAATGTGATGTGTTTCTTGTTTTGAAATAAATAAACTTTAACTTGAACTTGATTAAAGACATAAACTGATTATCTTACCCCTGTTACCAGATTCAATCAGTCTTGCCTGCATACATTCTATGCACATCCTAGGGAATATTTTATTACACACATGATTAATTTACAAGGGAAGCTGATACAATGGTTTATCAACATGATTTTATTTCTCATTCAAAAGTTATAATAAATAATCAGTAAATGATTGTCATTCCACCATGAAACGAGGAAATATCAATAAAGATTTATTGGTCAATTGACACAATATTATTTTGTATAATACATGTACACACACACAAATATAGAGCATATGCCTATTTGTTTACAATTATAATTATGGCATAATCTGGAAAGCATATATACATATATCGTAATTCCGAAACACGTAAATTGCCTATACTCCTATGTTTGTTAATCCGAAAACATAAAAGGGTTCGTTCATATGAAAATTTGTGGCGTTATGCGGAAGGTTCAATAATCCGAAAACGAAGTAAGGTTCGATGGTCCGAAGGTTCGTTAATCCGAAAACGAATTAAGACTCGTTGTTCCAAAGGTTCGATAGTCCGAAAATAAAATAAGGTTGTTAAGCATTTAGTTTTCAGACTAAGAAACCTTCGGAATGACAAACCTCATTTCATTTTCGGATTAACGAACCTCACTTTGTTTTCGGACTAACGAACCTTCGGAATTACAAACCTCATTTCGTTTTCGGACTACGGAACCTTCGGAATTACGAATGTATGCGGAGAGAGGGTGGGGGAGATACAGATAGAGGGACAAAAAGAGGGAAAATAGAGGAAAAGGGGGCGTGAGATGCAAGCATAGACTAATATGCATATTTGTTATTCTTAGCAGCATGAAAGTAAAGAAGGAATGGTTGTAGTATTTTCAATACTGATTGCATTGCATATAATAAAGCAGCATACTGTAAATCATACAGTCAAATGTGAAGAACTAAATATTTCCCAAATTTCATACTTTGTCATACAATTCAAGGGTCACTGGAAAACCCTGAGCAGAGAACAAATGATTGTACTATTACATGAAAATTGCAACTTTATTACACAAAAAGGGCAATAGATAGAATTATATTCAGGAGTTTAACTTTGGAACAGTTCTCACACAGCGTTTGGACTGCTTCAAAAGTAACAAGTGTGTGTAATTATTCTAATAACCAAGCAAAATATTTTTCAGCATTTCCTGCATGATATATGTTTTATAAGATAGTGACGTGGATCCTTCTTAATTGATAAACATTCCTCATCTCAAAGTCATGACTGGTCTAAGAACAAGTCAATAGTACTAGTCATTAATACATTTCCCTGTGTATGGTAAAAATAAATGACTGGTCATGTGATTTCAGCCAATCACTTGATACGGACTGATGTCAGATTATAAATATGCAAGGTCATTCATTCATGAATACTGATCCAAAGTAAATCTTGTACAAGTTGAATCTCATAGTGCTGAATTCAGAGTAAATCTTGTACAAGTTGAATCTCATAGTGCTGAATTCAGAGTAAATCTTGTACAAGTTGAATCTCATAGTGCTGAATTCAGAGTAAATCTTGTACAAGTTGAATCTCATAGTGCTGAATTCAGAGTTAATCTTGTACAAGTTGAATCTCATAGTGCTGAATTCAGAGTAAATCTTGTACAAGTTGAATCTCATAGTGCTGAATTCAGAGTAAATCTTGTACAAGTTGAATCTCATAGTGCTGAATTCAGAGTAAATCTTGTACAAGTTGAATCTCATAGTGCTGAATTCAGAGTAAATCTTGTACAAGTTGAATCTCATAGTGCTGAATTCAGAGTAAATCTTGTACAAGTTGAATCTCATAGTGCTGAATTCAGAGTAAATCTTGTACAAGTTGGATCTCATAGTGCTGAATTCAGAGTAAATCTTGTACAAGTTGAATCTCATAGTGCTGAATTCAGAGTAAATCTTGTACAAGTTGAATCTCATAGTGCTGAATTCAGAGTTAATCTTGTACAAGTTGAATCTCATAGTGCTGATATCAGAGTAAATCTTGTACAAGTTGAATCTCATAGTGCTGAATTCAGAGTAAATCTTGTACAAGTTGAATCTCATAGTGCTGAATTCAGAGTTAATCTTGTACAAGTTGAATCTCATAGTTCTGAATTCAGAGTAAATCTTGTACAAGTTGAATCTCATAGTGCTGAATTCAGAGTAAATCTTGTACAAGTTGAATCTCATAGTGCTGAATTCAGAGTAAATCTTGTACAAGTTGAATCTCATAGTGCTGAATTCAGAGTAAATCTTGTACAAGTTGAATCTCATAGTGTTAAATTCAGAGCAGTGTGAGAGTATACTGCTCTTCATACATTTTTGTAAAAAAACCCAGCTTAACAAAGGTAGATTGGCCAAATGGAGGATGGGCAGGTTACAGTATAACACTTTCCATGTATTCCAGGCTGGCGTTTTATAAAACTGTAAGAGCGACTTTAAGAATGACTGGTGAACCTTTCTTATGTGCTATTAATCACCAATGAACATTTAATGGTGAATATCATTTACATGAAAGGATCACCAGTCGTTCTTAAAGTCATTCATAACTTACCGACAGCTTTTATGAAATGGCCCCCTGCATGCATATAAAGTGCTGAAGGTTAATAGTGCATTTCAAAAAAAAAAAAAACCCATTATACTCAAATTTTCAAAGAACTACATCCTCATCAGTTATGTATTACAATGTTTATGTTAATTACAACTTCTGGTGAAGGCGTAGGGCATTAAAAATTGGAGTACAATAAATACTTCACTTCACTGGAAAAAGAAACTCACTACGTTTAACTTTCAGCATGATTTTGTTATCACTAATAATAATAATAATAATAGTAATAATAGGCATTTATATAGCACCATATCTATCTAGAAATATTCTATTCCGAGGCTTGTTGTTATTATTATTACCCCGGCTTTATTCAGCGCTCATGCATTCAAGGAATTAATCCTGACAGGTACCCATTCACCTCACCTGGGTCGAGTGCAGCACAATGTGGATAAATTTCTTGCTGAAGGAAATTATGCCATGGCTGGGATTACACCATCACTGAAACCAATACCTGAAACTGAAAGTTAAATTCCCTTCAGGAAAAGGGTGTCCTTCAGCAAAAATTTGCCAAAATATTGGCGAATGCCAGTGACATTCTAATAAATTCAATTCAATTCATGTACGGCCGACAAAACAGCAGCTCATACTCATCCACTCCAAAGAATCTCAGCTGAACCACATGATAATACTATGATAAAAATAGTATGTCCCTTTATATAGCGCAGTTACTATGTGCATATACTCAACTCCGCTTTGATACTTGGTATGATTCTATTACCCCGGCTCTAGCTAAGCTGCCATATTAATAGGCGCTAAAGCGTTCAAGGAATAAATCCTACCGGGTACCCATTCATCTCACCTGGGTCAAAAGCAGCACAATGTGGATAAATTTCTTGCCGAAGGAAATTACTCCATGGCTAGGATGCATGATGGGTATGATAAAAACAAAGAAAATTACAACGGATGATTTTAAATCAGAATGCAAAATCTATACTAAACTGCATGCTTTCCAAATAACACTTAATTTTGGTCAGCTGTGTTTATACAGACAAAAAAAATGTGGTCCTCTTGCATTGGCTACTGTACTTGTGGATGTGGCCCATGAAAACACGACATATGCTGGCATACACTCTGTCTATAAAAAGAAAAATTTTGAGAGGTTCTCACATATCCTCTTGAGTCTGTAGGAATTGCGATTATTTTTGACAAATATGAACACAGTCTCTAAACTGTAACTTCATGTTACTGGCCATTTCTCTCTTTATCAGACTACACGTACATGTAGCTGGCATTGCAAACAAGGAATAGTCGATCACACAAACTTTGAATTCACATTTGTAAACTTTGGCAACTAGTTCTAGAAAATGTACTCTAAGAGCCAAGACACAATGAATGATTTCATCACATTTCCAATCGCTTGAAAACAGGAAGCTATAGAAAATATACAATACACCAATATATCCTCACACAACAAAAATTTACAATAACTTCATAACAAACTATATATTGCTAGTTTTAACAATATCTTGCATAAAGAGAAATATATTACATATCTTTGATTGCATCTAATCCCACGTATGATTGTAATTAATATCATTAAAAAACTTTACGGCACATCAACATCTAATTGCACACAATCATTCATGGACTATATGATTGAAGTAGAGAATTATCTAGATTTCGGCAAGCTATCATAGTAAAAAAAACCGGGGGGGGGGGCACTTACATTGACGAGTGGATACCATGCGCGACCAAAAAAACACGTAAAAGGGATGGGCACGTTACGTACGTAACGTGATAAGGGTGTCAAAAACACAAAAATAATGAAAAAAGGGTATCTATTTCCCTGGGAAAATTACGTGTTTAGGGTCGAATTTGCGGGGATGATAAAACAAAGTTAAAATGTTTTATAAAGGATGTCTTTTTTGCCCCAACACTTCGTGTTTAGGGTCCGATTTGCGGGAGGTGTAGAAGGTGGGGTCGTACTAAACCAAATGAAGGTAAAGCCGACAACCGAAGGACCCGTAACAATAAAACATTCCTTTACTTGTTTAGGGGTTCATTTCAGGGAACATTTGCCAAGGGTATCGTTTTGTTTCCAATACTTGTTAAGGGTAGGGTTTCACACGCCAATACTTGTTAAGGGGTGCATTTTCAGAATATGGGAATTACGTGTTTAGGGTGCTTTTCGAGACCTCATGGTCGCGCATGGTATCCACTCGTGAATGGAAGTGGCCCCCCCCCCCGGGAAAAAAAACACACACACAGTGTGATGTATTCTCTCGGTACAGATGCATTTAAACTCCATCATAAATTCATATTTTGTAATATGAATAAAAAGCGGAGTAGTAGTATATTGGAATGATGGGGTGTGTACATATACCTATTGTAATGAGTTGCATAATTTGCATAACATTGGCAAATAAAAATACTGAACTGAATCTTTAAGTGGCAAGCAAATCGAAAACATTTTTATCTCCCTCTTTACATAATTTCTGACATTTTCATTACTGGTACCCTGCTAAGAAGATTTCAAACTGCTACAGCTTGATCTAAACCCTGAAACTTAGAATACTATAAGGGTTATCATGTCAGACAAGTTTACAGTATCCTTAAAAACTCCAGCATATTTTATTTTATCTTTTCATGGAGTCAATGTATAAATAATTTCTACATGTATATACTTTAGTACTTTATGAATACTTAAAGCCCTTTAAGTATCGCACTATTTTAAAACAAAAATTCTTAGCAAATCTACCATAACATATATGGTACTGTCCAACTTTGGCAAAAGGAAGCAAGTGACAAATCAAATTCGAGTTGCTGTTTCTGAAACACCCTTTGTATGTTGCATGTTCAGGCAAAATTTGGAGAAGAAAATGATCGTTCTGGACATGGAAAGATATTGAAGAAAATATGCTGTTAAATATCGTTGACGCCTATGTAAATGATGAACACACATTGCTCATTTGTCAACAAATGATACTTTTGTAACTAGCTTTCTTTTGCCAAAGTACGGCATAGTACTGTTTGGTAAGAAGAAATCACAGTATATCAAATCATGGAAAAAAACAGATTTTCAAATTCGAATTTTCAACAATACACATTTAGGTAAAGGCCACCACAAATCTCACGACTGGTCTCTGTCCCAATTTTGGAGTAAAACGTAAAATTTGATGTGAATATTGAGACATGGAACATCTTACTCAATAGACTTCTGAATCATTGCACAAATACTGTGACTATGCTGCCATTAATATTAGAATAAAGGTTCATTGAATATCTAGTTGTCATGACAACACAGCAATCATATGATTGGCTATTTATTTGAAACCAATATGGACCTTACCCCCAGATAAATCATCCAAAATCATCCAAAATGGTAATATTAGTGTTCTTACAGCTAATTTGAACCTCAAATGAAAAGATACCTTTCATTCACAGTTTCAAAAAATAAATACGATTTGTTAAAAATTGGATCGTGGACCAGTCGTAAGGTGTGCAGAGGTCTTAAGACATATTGTGGTCCAAATTATGATATTACAATGTCAGGCATTTCTAATTTGATTCATATATATATTTATAATATGGGGTCGAAAGACTGTATAGATCTAAACATGTACTGTCTTAGACCTGAAATTAATCTTCTATTTAAGGTACTTATTCTTCCTTGTCTTTGGAGGTTGAGAAGCGTTCAAGGAAAGCTCTTCGGATGCTACCTGGAATCTTCTGGTGCTTTTGAATCAAACCCTCAACAGCTTCATGGGCCTAATTGGAAAACATAAACAAGAGGGAAAAATCAGATGTGAGAACCTGAAATGAGGTATAATTTTATATGTTGTTAGAGATAATGCCATAATTCAAATTTTTACTTGTGTTTGGTTACTGCTCTTATGATGATGGTGATGATGACAATGATGATGATAATGTGAAGATGATGATGAACGATGACGATGATGACAAAAATGATGATGATCGATGATGATGATGAAGATGATGATCGATGATGATCAATGACGATGATGAAGATGATGATGATGATCGATGATGATTGAGGATGATGAAGATGATGATCGATGATGATCAATGACGATGATGATCAATGACGATGATGAAGATGATGATCGATGATGATTGATGATGATGATCGATGATGATTGATGAAGATGATTGATGATGATGATGATTGATGACCAATGATGATGATTGATGATGATGATTGATGATGATGATCGATGATGATTGATGATGATGATGATTGATGATCAATGATGATGATTGATGATGATGATCGATGATGATGAAAATGATTATGATAATGATCACAATGATGATGACGATGATTATGATCGATGATGATGAAGACGACAATGATGATCGATAATGATGATGATGATGAAGACGATGACGATAGTGATGATTGATAAAAAAAAAATCCTTACTTTCAAAGGGAAGGGGGTGGGGGGGGCATGGGCCGGACGTGCATTCCTGGATCCACTAGTGATGATGATGATGTTGATGATGATCTAAAATGATGATGATCTGATGATGAGAATCTGAAATGAGGGATAAATTTATTTGTTGTTTGCAGTAATGCTGTATTGTTTACATTCAAATAATTGTTTTGTTACTGCTCTTATTTATGATAGTAGTGATGATGATGACGACGACGATGATGATGGTGATGATTATGGTGATGATGATGCTGATTGTGATAATGATGATATATATACTTAAATGTAAGACTAACACAGAAATGTTTTTGCCATTTCTCCCATATACGGTACATTGATGCCCGGGTACACGGTTCTGAAATTACACAACAATAAATTTGTAAGTGCATGTAAGACCAAAATTGCTAAAAAACGTGATTCCGTAGTCAATGCAAATTATGTTTTTCAACCAAAAATCATACATGTAAATGTATGATTATTTTTTACTTTTGTTGGTTTAAATGGATATATTTTATGCTATTTATGATCACAAAAAGGGTCCCCGACAAAGTTCATTAGAAAAACCAAATACATTACATAAAAAATTTACATAAAAACAAAGAAATACACAAGAATTGAAAAAACAATAAAGTATAAAAATCAATAATACTTTAGCATTTTTTTTTGTAGATATTTGTTAGAAATGTGATAATTGATAGGCCCACCAAGAATTAGCATTCTACTAGGGCTATAAATTGAGTTAAAGGCAAAAACATGAACAAAAAACAAATTTAGGGCAAATTTCATACCCTTTATATTTGCATAATTAATTAATAAAAAAATATAAACAATGAATTTTTTTAACATTTTACCATACAGTCTTGTATTTTACATCCGGCTCTACACGCATGCAAATTTTCATGGCAATCGCGCAATCAGCCGCCGAGAGTTCAAATTGACCCCCCCCCGTATATTCCGGTCCGAAATAGCCCAGTTTAGATAAGGTTAAGGTGGGATGACCAAAGAATACAATACCTTTTGTACAATGTCATCTACTGTCATTTGAGGATCCCATTGTATCGGTGGACCGATGAATGTTCTGATGTATTTATGGAAACAAACACAAACATTAATTACATTATTATCTAAAAACAAATGAAGAGCTAGCCAAATGACTTAACTAATCCACATTGTAAACAGAGATTAAAGTATGTGATAATCAAAGGTCCTAGGACAGGAACACATGATCGATTGTAATCAACAAGTGGGTTTGTTGAACAATGGCTTTTCTCATTGTACACGTATCTGCGTATTTGAATGGCCATAAAAACATATGCAATTGATTTCAGTATTTGCATTATGCAGTGCGATAATTTAATTCCACTGTTAGTTTATAATGGTACATGTCTTCGGTGCATTGATACACCAGTAAGATTTCATGGTATTAAAAGTTTAAAATTGTGTAAAATTGACAAATTTACAATTGTACATTATGCTTTCTGCTCAGATACTTATATATTGCAATTTCAAGACAGGGCATCTGTCTCTGACCCCAGCACTTGGAACGACTATTCACTATGGCCTACTGGCTTGAAAGGGATTAAAAAAGTGAATTGGGTAAGGATGGAAAAAAAGGAAGGTTGCCAAAAATTGAAGATTTTGATAAAATTTTGATTTTTTAGCATACCTATAATAATTTCTAAGGGGTGATGCCAATAATCAGTGTTATACATGTACATGTATGTAGATTCCACGAACCCAATCCAGAACGATTGTAATTTTGCCATTATGGCTAACATGTTAACAATACTATTTGCTAATCACAATGAAGGTTTCCATGGAAATTGCAATAATTGCAAATCTGTATGAAGCTGGCCAATTGGACCCATTATCCTTAAAATTGTTGTGTAGGCTTTACATGGAACCTTCTGTGTATAAATTTACAGGTTACTGTAACATATGGCAAGTCAAATTACTTTCCAAATCAATCCATTTTACTTTATTCACTTTTCTAGTCAGTCTACTAAATAGTGAGATTTTTCACTTCCTTGAGGTCAACTCTCCATCTTCGCCAATAAAAACAGATACAATGACAAATTGTAATAGTAAATGAAATTTCTCACATCCTTTATTAAATTTTTGTGTTATTCCCTCACTTAATTCTACTAAATAGTGCCTTTTTTTTACTTTCGAGGTCAACTCTCTGTATTACCCTGTAAACAGATAAAATTGCTAATTGAAATAGAAAGTGAAACTTCTCACATCCTCTGATGAAATCATTTTGTATTTCACACTCACTTCAGTTTCACAGGGAAACCCCCGTAGATTGGAACCAGTGGTGCTCTAGTCTTCTCATACAGCCACCGAAGGATGTTACGCCCTAGCTTGGGTGTACGGAAGGCTTCTCTGCAATTCTGAGTAAACACTGGAATGATAGGCTACAAAAAACGAGGAAGAAAAATATGATTAGTCGACCCTTTTTTATTCCTCTCTGAAAATTTAATTGATATCATTTCATAATTTTACTTTTGACAAAACAAAAATCAAGAAAATACAGTTTGGTCAAGTGAATATCAAAGGTCAATGGGACAAACCAGATTGTCCCACCATTATACTTGAAATGAATAAAAATACAGTTTGGTCAAGTAAATATTAAAGGTCAATGGGATAACTAAGATTGTCCCACCATTATACTTGAAATGAATGAAATAAAATGAATATGAATCTTCAATCAATTGTGTGACACAATGTCCAATAAATTAGTCATATTTTAAGCAAAAAAGGGAAGCCTACTAAATAGCAAAAGCTTGTATTTTGTGGCTCCTCAAAACAGTAGAATGTACACTAATGTCAGCTACATAGGAAAAAGAGAAAAGAATAACCAACAGAGACAATGATATAAAAAGAAATTCCATGAAACAACCAAGATATTAAATGAAACCACAAATATAACAAGGTGTAAATATTGCATGCTCATGATTTTAAAATGCATTTGAAAATGGGTTTTCCATAAATAAAGGGGAACAAAACCTTTGAAGCAAGTAGGCTTGTGTGGAAACAGAAAAATCAAAGAATAAGAACAAAGAAAATTTGAGAAAAATCTGACAAATAATGAGAGTTATGAGCATTTGAATATTGCAATCACTAATGCTATGGAGATCCTTCAATTGGCAATGCGACAAGGATGTGTGATGTCACATGTGAACAACTTTCCCTTTGATGGACTGTGGAATACCCCCAAAATGTCGCTTTTTCTTATGGTGATACAAACTCTTTATCGAAGATTTATTCTTTAAAAATCTGAATTACGTGCCCTCTTATAGAAAGTACACATGATCTACTGGTAAATGTGATAAAAGAGGCAGTTTAAGTGAAATATATGTATACTAAAGTAATGGGATGAGTTGTTCACAAGTGACATCAAACATCTTTGTCCCATTGCCAATTTGAGGATCTCCAAAGCATTAGTGATTATCATATTCAAATGCTCTTCTCATTATTTCTCCAATTTTTCTCAAACTTTCGTTTATCTGTTCCTTTGATTTTTCTGTTTTCACACAAGCTATCTTGTTCCAAAGGTTTCATTCTCCTTCAAGAACTGCTAAGATTGCAAATGTCAATAATGACTTGCTTCAAGAGAGATTTATCGTTATTTTCATCATTGAATTGACTTTATTCAACAAATGCATTCCTTATCTTTTTCTTACTATCAATATCACTATAGGCAACCTGTCAAAGGTCTGTTCCATTACTATTATTTGTTTGGTGTCACCTGTGCCACGGAGACTATACATAGGAGCTATACATATTTCCTGCATCCTCCATTATTTATGTACAGAAATGCCAAGTTCAAAGACCAGCTATGCGGGAGATTTTCTGTGAATCTGAGTGAGATCACAGACATTGTGTACAATGTATATGGGGATAGGCTGTGATAGTTGCGTGAGACAGAGATTTGAGGGGATGAACAAGAGTCCAAAATGCTTGAGTCTCATGCATAATGCGTGAGACTTGGTAGCTTTGTATCTATGATGAAATGAGAAGATTGGTAATAACAGGCCGCTTGCAGGATTCCTGCGCAAAAGGCGGAGCTGTGACTTTTGACATGGTGCCTTATTTGTATTTTAGTAACAAACTCACCAATCTATTATTTTGGATAATTTATAAAAAGATTATTTCATGTATGCAACACTCATTTGCATGTAAAGGCCTGGGGTGGTATTCTGAGATCCATTTTATCTCAGATAAAATAAAATATTTTATCTCCGTTAAAATCAGTGAGATAAAATACCCTTAAAATCTCTCCGAATTGGTATTCTGAGAACAATTTTATCTTCATTTTATTTCTGTAAGACACACCTACTTTTTAATCAATATCCAATTAGAAACGCGCTTTCATAGCTCTCTCGTGTCACTCAACCAATTGAAATCCATTCCGCCAGGAGGTGTGGCAAAGGGGCAAGATTCCGTCAATTTATTCACTTCAAATACGCTTGCACTATACGCTTGCGCGTCTTTACAGAGATTTCTTTTGAACAAAAAGGACAACACTCTCATCTTTTTCAAAGTCTATATCGCATCTTTTCAAGCATCATTTCAAAGACAATATTAGGCAAGACAAGTCTTATGAAATACTTTCTGATTGTACAGGAATAACGTTAAGGTGTTATTCTCAATAAATATATAATTTTTCTTCATTTTCATGTCAACATTTGGGGTTAATTCACCTAGAAATATTGGTGAAATCAATGTCGCGGAGATAAAATAGCCCCTACCCTCTTTTAAGTTTATTTTATTTTTTCTTCAAAATAACTTGGGCAAGAGCACATCATCCGCGTTGCAGTACCCAGATACGCGATGGGTATGTCTACGCATGCACTGTTCTGTTGCGCATCGTCTATAGTTACGCAAGATCAAATTTATACGCAAGATCTGAGAGATAAAATGTCATCTCAGAATACCAATTGCATTTTAAGAGATAAAATGAAATATTTTAAAGATAAAATGACCTCAAAATACCGCCCCTGGTCACACCGCCCGAGCGTTGTCGGAGCGGTCGTGGAGCGGTAGGGAAAGAGGGGAAAAAATAAAAAACAACAATCAAAAACAAAAACACAACAATCGAAAATGGTAAACGGTAGCGAGCGGTGATGATTTTTTTCTCTCCGCTTCGACAACGCTCGGGCGGTGTGACCATGCCTTAAAGTATGACTGTTACATACTTTCAAGACCTTATGCAATATAAATTTATATACATGTAACAATTGTGATCAGCCACCTGAACACCACCAATACATCTAAGCTGTCCAAATTGAATTTTGATATATTCATTGAGCTTCAAAACTCACATCCCAACCTCTCAATTGACACATAACTTGTCAAAATTGATTGAAAATAACCTTCACATCACAAAGTATTTCCTTGCATGTAGGAGAAATCTAGCAAGAGCTTATCAAAAAACAAGGAGAAAACAACGTGTGAAGTTTGGGGTTCCCTCAAGCATGAGGTGTCCACACTATGCAATTTCAATGGAACTTCCATGTACCGGTAGTCCACAAAATATGGCGTCAAAGAAACTGTTGGATCTTGTTTTTTTATTCACCTTTGCAACTTCAGATTTTGACAGTATGAAGAAGAATTACTCTTTCAAATAAGCTTATTTTCTCAAGTTTCCTCTTTGAAGACCACATTACTATTTTGGCTAAGTACTCACAAAGAACCTTCCTGGTGACTTATTGTTGGTTTTGGAGTGGCTATTCGCAATTACTATTGCTACTGGTAATATCGAATCATAATCATACCACTTTAGCTTCCTTTGTAACCTGTGCAAAGCCTTTCCTCTGGAACCACATGAGAGGGTATGTATTGCCACTGAAGTAAGCCTCCCTGGTACCACCTGGTGCTATGGCCAATAAGTTACCCTCTTTGAGGATCCGAACACAATCCTCTCTGTTACCTGTTGTCACTGCAAAGATTCTCCACAGGAGCTTGAGGCCTAGGATAAAACAGATCATAATAATTGTTTTGCATCACTTTATTGTGCGAAAAGCAATAAAGGAACAGTGTAAGAATGACAACAATACATTTACAGAATAAAAGAGAGCCCAGGACATGGTCACATTACTGATGCAAGCAGGGCAGATTAACATAATGTTACAGTTATACCAAATAAGATGGAACATTCGGTGAAAGTATATTACATTGTTAATCATCAAGTTAATTTGTAATTAAAGTAATTATAGGTGTGTAGATAAAATCATTTTAAATAAAAACCAAACATTGAGAAAAAAAAAAAACAGTTTCAGCACATATCACATTATAATTATAATGTCTTTATGCTTTGCAAAGGAATTGGATATCATTACCCTGGCTTTAGCTTGGCAGCCATAATTGCTTTCAGCACTGTATTTCAAGGAATAAATTCCTGTCAGGTTCCCATTGACCTCACCTGAGTTGAGTCAACTTGAGTGCAACGCAATGTGGCTTAATTTCTCGCTGAAGGAAACTATATATGCCCTTGTTGTGATTTGTACCCATGACCCTCTGTTTAAAAGTCTAAAGACTTATCAACTGGGCCACAACGCTCATATAGTTTACTATAGTATGAACAGTGCATTGTTATAGATATAAATAGGAAATACACCACACATCATGTCACTGACCAGGAATTCATTAAATGAGGACCTGGCTGGATCCATTCCTTAAAATGCTTGTGTGCTGTACAAAGCTTTCTGATTCAAGCAGGTATTATGATATTCTAGTCCTAAGAGATTTAATGAATTACAAAATGCACTGTAACAGAATTTCTTCTATATCATTTCAAATATGTACATGTATGAAGACTCAATTTTTCTTAATTAAATATTTATTGTTTCACAAAATAAAAATGGAATTAATTTTCCCTATTCTAAGAGGAGAGAGAGGGGGGGGGGGTGAGGCTTGCCTTCCCATTTCCCTTATCTCCTTGGAAGCAAATATTTGTTATACCCCTCTAATTGTAGTTCCCTCTATCTACTCCAACTTTATCTACATTTGATTGCATCTTTGTAATTTTTCTTGAATGTCAATGTTTTTGGATCTGAGTCAAAAACAGAATGAAATAAAAAACTATGGAGAGTCCGAGAGTGTAGGAAGAGTAGCCCTAAATGTGATGGACAGACAGAATGGCAACAACTTCCTGCCTACATGTACATGTAAAGGCTGTATATTTTTAATAATATTTCCTTGTTACTTCAATTCCACAATGTAGTTGAATTTCAACTACAATTAATTTTTGTTAATGATTAAAGTGAAGAGCAGAAATCATTCATAAATAATCAAGTTGAACAACAACCATGTTGATTAAAATCTTAGTCCAAATTCTATTCAAAAGCATACAAGTAGATCACGCTTAGAATACACTTGAACGAAATACAAAAAATATTGTACTCTGTCCCCCTTCAAGTGTCTTGTTGTTTAGATTGATATTTCCTGATAAGAGTGACCACACTCTAAGAAATATAAAATGGAGAATGAAATACATCACTGTATCTGGTCTCTACATAAAATTCATAATATTTGCAAAGTAATTATTATAATTAACAGGATATGTGTGTGATATTTGTCGAATCGAGTGCTATTCAATACTTTGCTGAATAAATTTCCTTACATCTAAACATGCATGACAGAGCCAAAGGGAAGACATGAGTACACTGGTTGAACACAGGGACAAAGTTACTTTGATAGTTTCAATCGACTCACCATGGAGTTTGTAAACAAATCTATCAGCGACTAGATTCAAAGAGCGCTTGCACTCTAATCTAATTTTACTGATGATGAAGTAGATATCGATAGGAATAGTCCCATGATAATACACCAACATTGCTCCACCCTCCTTTGGAAGGTTTTCCAAACCTTGAATTTCATAACCTTGACAAGAAAATAAAAAAGTATAAAATCAAATGTAATTACATGAAAAAGCCCAAAAAAATAATTTGATATGACACATATCAAACCATGTCCGTGTATAAGATTTACAGGCTATATGTACTTCTAGGGAAGGGTTAATAAAGGATAATTTGAAGAATGATTAATGCGTACATTTTATTAACAGTAAATAATTTTGCTTTCCAAATTTGATTAGTATTTTAGTCATGAATAAGAAAACAAAGTCCTACACAGTCCTATGTAAAATTCTACAAAAGAATTTTTGTCTAAGTAGATGTAAAAAAATGTGTAGGAAATTGTGATGCGATACCAAGAAAACTATTCCATTTTGAAGTTAATCAAATCTCTGAGGATATGTGGTATTTTCATTCAAGGTAAGACTTTATCTTGACATTTTTTAACACATTCATTGCTGAATACATTTCCTTTATACATTCCTTTTAAAAATATATTTATTGACTCCTTTTTTTACCGAACCAAATTTTCCCAAGAAGATCCCATGCTGTGACGATGTTGTTCCTAGCCCTCTCAAAAACCGACGCCGTGTAGACCTGGGATGTGGAGTCACCACCAATGTGGTACCAAGTCTTGTAGATATGAGCGTAGAATGACGAGATATAGAGGAACATTAGCACCATAAGTGGGATGATGTTGAGAATCGCTACAAATAAGAAAAGTCTTGAGAGAACCCAGTAGAACAGCCATGTTGTTCCCATCAGTAAAGCAAGAGCCGACATTGTATCATTGTTGCTAAAAGAAGATATGGAAGAGAGGGGGTAGGGGTGAAAGTAAAAGAGTGATATTTTTTTAGTTTTTAAAATAGGCCTTTTTTACGTAGACCTGTTATTGTTAAACTGTATGAAAATTGAAATATTGACTATTTTTTAAACAATTTGTCCAGTTTAATAAATATACATAAACATGACAAATAATTTTTCAACAGGCAAAAATTTGATACATAGAATTATATATCCCTAAATGTAATTACTAGTTCATGATCACATGGATGTGAACTGCATTTAAGATTTTTCATCTACATGTACCTTCATCTATTCCAATTCATGTATAAAACAATAGAAATGCTTGACAATACATGTATATTCAATTCAAAGGTCAAGTCCATCAAAGAAAATTGTTGATACAGATGATTAGAGCAAAACCAAACCTGCAGAACACTGAAAATTTCAACAAAATCTGATATAAAATAAGAAAGTAAGGACATTTTGAATTTTTCTTATTTTTCACAAAACAGCGATGCACAATACAGTGACAAGCAAAAAAGACATCTACCTATGGATGCCAAGGATGTCTTCCCAAGAAACCCTCCATCCTCCTTGATTAGAAAGGCCTCGACAGTGAGCACAGCTTCTTTCTTCCACCTACCTTCAAACTAGACTGAACAAGATTGCTAAGACCGCTTGACTCAACCTGCCAGCACTGTCATAGTGCAGACGAAACAGTAGAACACTTTATTGCCACAGGTCCCCATTCCAACTCAATTCGCGTTGAGTTTATTTTCTTACTCAATGAATCTCTGAAAGACTACCCAGATGTGATCTTTTCCTATAACTCTGCAAATCCTACTTGTGTTATGTGCTTCTTCCTCATGTATCTGATCCACCAGTCTCTATTTAAGACTGCCTGCTCCTTAAGACCTATTTTTTTTATCTATTTAAACTATTCATATGTGTCGATTGAAATCTATTGATACATACAGACACAATTAAACTTCATGAATGAACCATTAACCCCTGAATGATTATTAACATTTGATACTATTGCCTTCATAGGGCTGATCTCCGAAAGCAACAAAGGGAGAAAATCAGGAAGGAAGGAAATCGATATTGTCCCTCACTATTTCTTTTGTTCTGTATTTTTTGAATTATACAATGTTTCATTTTTTACAGATTTGACTGAACCATCTAGTATTAAACAATGCTAATTTCACATGTTCATGGAGGAATTTATTGTTGTTTCACAGCTTCACTTGACGAGGAGAAATCAGATTATTTCACATATCATACAATAAAATACAAAAAAAATATAGTGAGTAGATGATGTCATCAGTTAAGCGAAACTTTAGAATGTCATAACTGTTACATCTCATTTTGATGAAGTGTTGTTGACATGCTGGGATATTTCTCTTTTTATTTGAATTAACTTTTTGTAGAAGTGGACTTGTCCTTTACTACTCAGTACTAGTTTATACGGGCCCCTTAAAATGGCAGAAAGCATATCAATAACACCAGCATACATGCAAGCTGCTAAAAGTAACAGTTCAGATATTCAGTAGTGAGTAGTCATTTATCTTCCGATGGCGATGTTTTCATTGCAAGCCAAAATAAAATCTTAGCTTACCCAACTCCTGATGACATGAATTGATTACAATGCTCCTGGGATGCTTCACACTGTTCTATTTCAAACTCCATCTCTCCTAAAGCGTGCTCCAATTTTTTTCAAAATTAAAAGTCAATTCAGAGCCAAGTGAAGGCAGATTTAACGTTAATGAATAATGTTACTGTTTTTGTTAGCTAGAGATATTAAAACAGTGCAAAGGCAATGGCCATAGGTTTTGACTAATTGAGTGAGAACAGAATTTCAAGTCAGAACTTCTTTAATCTGCTCTGCCCAGGCCAGAACGGCCTTTGGTGGAGAACTGCAGCTAGATCGACGAAGACTCCGCCTATCATTCAGACTAAATAGCAATTGACCACAGTCGCTCGTTATTAAAAGTAAAGTCACTCCCGGACGCGCGTTTCCGTTTTACACCCTGGCGAAGGCATTTTCCGGAAAAGTAGCCAAAAAGCGACTAGTGAAGAGTCTACGTCTACGTTTGTTTACATTATCAGCTGGGCGCGCGATCCAAAGTCCGCACCGAAGTTATCCGCAGAACAGCTGAGCTTATACTTTCCAGGTTCAATACGAATGTTTGCCTTGATCATTTGCCTTGCCGATTTGCTGATGTCTGTCTTTCTCTCTATCTGTCTATATATCTATCTCTCAAATTCTATCTCTATCTATCTATGTAACTGCAGTATCTATCTATCTAATAATCTTCTCTGTCTCTCTCATTCTTTATCTAACATCTATCTATCTCAAATTCTCTATCTATCCATCCATCTGTCTGTCTTTCTCTATTTCTCTCTCTCTACCTACCTATGTAACTACAGTATCTATCTGTTAATTTGTCGCTCTTCTCTCTCATTCTTGATCTATCTGACATCTATCTATCTCTCAAATTCTCTATCTATCTCTCTATCCATCTGTCTGTCTTTCTCTATTTCTCTCTATTTATCTATTTTTTAACTAGAGTATCTATCTATCTGTTAATTTGTTAATAATCTTCTCTGTCTCTCTCATTCTTTAATTATCTATTTAATCTCTATCTATCTATCTATCCATCTGTCTGTCTTTCTCTTATTCTCTCTATCTATTTATCTATCTAATTTTTTAACTTATCTATCTGTTAATTTGTTAATATTCTTTGTCTCTCTCCCTCTTTATCTATCTAACATCTATCTATCTCTCATCTATCTCTATCTATCCATCTGTCTGTCTTTCTCTATTTCTCTCTATCTATATATCTATTTATCTATGTATCTATCTATCTGTTAATTTGTCTATCTTCTCTGTCTCTCTCATTCTTTATCTTTCTATCTATCTAACATCTATCTATCTGTCTCTCAAATTCTCTATCTCTCTCCTTCTCTAGCATCTGTCTGTTTTTTTTCTCTCTTTCTCTTTGTCCGTCCATATTTCTATCTATAACATCTCTCTCTCTCTATCTATCCTTCTCTCTCTCTTTCTCTCTCTCCCTCTATATATCGACCTCTCTGTCTCTCCCCCCTCTCTATTTATCTATCTATCCATCCATCTCTCCCTCTTTCTCTCTCTTTCTATCTATCTATTCACCTCTCTCTCTCTCTCTATTTCTATCTATCTATCTATCTATCTATTTATCAGTCTTCTATATCTATCTTTCGGCAGCTTCTAAGTGTATCAATCCATCAAACTTCAATTTGTCTTTCCATTATAAGTATCTGTTTATTTTGATTTTGTCTGTCATTCTATTCATTTAGTTAATAATTTATTTTTAGAAAAAAAAACTATCATAAACAACGCGACTGCCGGCAAAAGCATGTTCGATTTCACTCCTGACTGCCGCTCTCTCTATACATGAAGTGCCGAGGAACTCTGTGCTCTGATATGATCAGTAACTGTGCAAATTGCATGCGGTGGTGGACTCGCCTGTGTCGCACGCTGCATGCAACCAGCGACGTGTGTAGACTCTTCACTAGTCGCTTTTTGGCTACTTTTCCGGAAAATGCCTTCGCCAGGGTGTAAAACGGAAACGCGCCTCCCGGACCGCGCGTCCCGGCACGGCACAGCCGGCGGAGTCTCCGCAGCTCCGTTTTCCATATACTCCGGGCGTTTACTTTACGCCTTTTCGTTCGGGTCAGTTTGATTTGAGTTGCAGTTTAGCCAATGAAATTCAGAAAAAAATAATACTGCCTAGGTTCCGTGTGCGTCACGACGTAAAGATACAAAAATGGTTTTCTATTAGTATACTTTCTCACTTGTTAATCACTGGTAATGATAACAATATCACGAAAAACATGGCATGCCATAGGTCATGTAGGTCTCCTGCGCCTGAAGCTGCAGTTAGTTGTTTATGTTTACGATATTGATATGTTGTACGCGCGCCAGGCCAGTCGTTTGGTATCAATTATACGTAATATCCAAGGCTTGCTTATCTAACATTTAAAAACAATTTATGCAAAAATTGATTTTTATCCGACGAAATGTAAAATATAAGTTTATTAGTGGTTTATTACACTCATTATATTACAGTCAGACTGTTTCATATCATCGCTGGCTCAATGTTCTTTTATTTAGGACGTATAATGTTTCCATCAATACCCTGCATAAAAGACTATTGAATGAATTGCCTATTTTTTCCCTTAGGATATGTAAGCCATTAACGTGCGGAGCATATGCGAGGGCTTGCGCTCTTCGTGTCGCATTAGTTTTTTTTAAACACATCATGGTTACGGAAGTCTGATACAAACTTCTCCGACTCCGCATCAATCGACGAGATCAGCTAACCTTCATAGATGTTTAAAAGTGAATCCGTCCTATCAAAGGGATAAATCGGATCAATATCAGTTTTTCATAAATGGGGTGTTGTTATGGAAGGAGGCCATAAGCCAAAAGCGGTAAGTTGATGCTTCATTATTCCTTGAAACTTCAAACTTAATACTAGCCGGGGCGTTTAGTCTTCTCCGCCGCAGCTTCCCCGCATGCCTCCTCCCTTTCGTGTGTGGTGTACTCGGCGCAGTCGCATCTCGCGATTTGCGTGGATGTTCGGCAAACCAAATTTTCACTTCCTATCTTGTACTCATAATCCCTCACTTTATTCAAAGGGACCATGTGCATTACCTAGTTTATTATTTGTATTTTTTATCACAATTCATAAATATGTCGTAGTCTACGTATATTTCGAGATCTAAACGACCACACCCAAAGGTGTTGGCGACCATTGTGATGACACTAATTCCCCGAGGATAATGGGCCGAGCTCACCCGGGCGAGGACGTGGTTCCGTATGGTCTGAGAATCCGCGGGATGAATATGTCCAACTTGAACATTACCCTTATTCTTAATGCACATGTATTGTGACGTATCCTCTTGTCCAGAATTGAATTGTGAAAAAATGTATTAGAACTCTATTGAATGAATGATAAGTTTTGCTAAGTTTTACAGACACACAGTGAATGAGTGATACAGAGCACAGCTTCAGAGACAGCCAGTAGTAGTACCCAGTCTAACAGTAACAGATTTAATAATAATCATGCTCATGTCATGACTTCATATCTAATTCATGTGTTAAACTATTTAAAAAAGTTCAAGGTTGTAATATGACATGACAAGAAGCTGATTTTTATTAGAAATAGTTTGATAGTTTTGTATTCATTTTGTAGATCTACATGTACATGTACATCATCTTCATCATCATCAAAAACTTGACATATTTTGACAATATCATCATTAAATCAACATTAGCATTTTCACCACCACCACCGTTATTCATCATCATCATCTTCATCATCATCATCTTCATCTTCAATCATCATCATCATCTATCTGGCCTAACAAGAAGATGATTATTTGTTGGCTCTGCCATAATCTTTAATATATAACCTGAAAGACCGATAGCAATAAACTTTCACGTTTGTGGGTAACAACAGGAAGACATACAAGACAGTAAATCACACCCTTGTCAAATTTGGTAACGAAAACACAGTCTACTCTTAGTTACTGCTGTCTTATCCCAAGTTTCTTATTTTCTACATGAAATTTTAATACAGATACATGTGAAGTTGATGAAATTGGCAAATTGCACAATAACACATTGTCCATAATCAGGAGACCGACACATGCCTGAAGAACCCTTTAGAAATCTCTAGATCTTCCTCATCATCTTCATCATTCACCATGACTGACAATCATGTTCATCAGTTCATCACCATGATCAGTGCCATCATCACCACCATCATTAACATCCTCCACATCATCATGAAGTCCTTCATGTTTAGTTTATCCCCATAATAGACCCCTAGGCCCTAATCACCACCACCATCGTCGTCGTCATCAATAACATCATCGCCATCATAAAATTTTATCATTGTCAACATTATTTATCATCGTCATTTCATCCAGGCAATGAATTTTTTTTCTTCAAAACATTGATACTGTAATCCCTTGAATCATATTTGTTTCTGTATTGAAGGTTAATTTTTTATTCTTTAAAATTGTCAATTGATATTAATATTTTTTCATAATTTGGACTTTGTGCATTTTCTTTCATAAAAACGTAAAAGGGATGGATCTAGGCTGGAGAATTATGAAAATTATATCTCAATAAATAGAGTAATATTCAAAGAGCAAAATGCTAAAAATGTGATCAAAATCTGATAACAAATAACTACCCCGGTACATGTAAGTTATTGAATTTTAAAGTCTAATTGCATTATTCCGGTGAAACAGTTCTAGGCATGTCTGCATTCAATGTTCATTAGGTAGGCTAATGATGTCATATCCCCACTTGTTTTTTTTTATTTCACTATATGAAATTAGGTTTAAATTTTAAAAAATTCTTCCAAGAATTAAAACAATTGCATTGACAGCTGATAAAGTGCATTAGTTATTTGTTGTCACAACTTATTTCATCATAATGGAGACACATCATTAAAATACATGAAAAAAAATGAAACAATTACCATACAACATACATTCATGTAAGAAAAAAGAAAGTGAGGATATTCCATGTACATGTACATCATCAGCCCACCTGATGAATATTTATGACAATGTGCATATAACTGTTTTCACACAATATTAAAAATGTTAACATTCAATAACTTTGTTTCTTTATTTGTTATCTGATTTTGATGAAATTTTCAGCATTTTGCTTTACTCTATTTATTTCTATATAAATATTTTCAGCCCAGACCATCCATTTAAAGGTCAAGTCCACCCCAGATAAATGTTAATTTGAAAATTTCATCAAAATCGGATGTAAAATAAGAAAGTTACATATTTAAAGTTTCGTTATTTTTCACAAAACAGTGGTATGCACAACTCAGTGACATGCAAATGACAGAGTTGATGATGTCTATCACTCATTATTTGTTTTGTTTTTTATTGTTTGAATTATACAATATTTCATTTTTTTACAGATTTGACAATGAGGACACACTTGACTGAACCATATACATGTATTAAACAACTGTCACAACTTATTTCATCATAATGCCACATGTTCAGGGAGGAATTAATCATTGTTTCACTTGACAGTGAGGAGAAAATTAGAATATTTCATGTGGATGACGTCATCAGTCTCCTCATTTGCATATCCACAAGGATGTGCATATTATAACTGTTTTGTGAAATTGAGTGAAACTTTGAAATGTCATAACTTTCTTATTTTACTTCCAATTTTGATGAAATTTTCAATGTTGTGCTTGTTGGATTTTTATCTTTTTATTCAAACCAACTTTTTGTTGGGGTGGACTTGTCCTTTATCCTTTAAGTCCAAGTAAAATAAATTTTACACAAACTTCTCATTGAAACTAAATTTATGCAAAATGTGACTTCTAATTTGTATTAGAAGTCACATTTTTTTTCTTGATTTCTACAAAAAATTATTTACCCAACGTGCAAGAGAGCTGGTGATTATCTCAAATACATGTACATGTACGTCAAAAATTTCCTCCAGTATTTGTGTATTCTCTTCATTGAAAATGCAAAGAAAGAATAATCATACATTACAGTCTGATGGAGATAATTCTTATGAATTAAAAAAAGTTAAATGATAAACTATATGGCACCCCCCTTTTGCATATTGACAAGGATGAAAGCAAACATTTATTTGTTTTACATCTGATTTTCATTTTTGAAGGTTTTCAATGGTTCATATGCTTGTTTGATTTTTCTCTGTAGATTTGTTGAAATCAACTTGTTTCTGGGATGTACTTGACCTTTAAAAATAGATCTGCATGTACAGTACAGTGCCTGTACCTGAATCAAACTATATTCCTGAAATATTTTTAATACAGAAATTGATAAATACTCTTAGAAAAAAAACCCTTATGATTGTGACATCATCACCAATTAAAGAAGTTTTGCATGGTGGTGGAGGCTTCATTATGAACTTAATTCATATTCCATTATGAGTATCAAATTTGGATAACATCAATATGATCACTCTGTTACAAATTGGAGTTGAAAATACTTCATAAAAACATTGCTGACAGATACTAGATCTTCCAAGTCAAAGTGCTTAATAGCTGAACAATATTTGTTAAATGTTTTGAATCCACAGAGTTTGGGACAATGAGCATGATTGCATGAATGGACAAAACATTGGTGTCCAGGAGGCTTATTTTGAGTGTCATTTTTTTCTAAGGTTGTTCTTTGGGCCTGATGTTGCCATCATAAAATGATGAAAAGTGGCCCAACACAGGTTGTCAGAGCCACGCATGGTGGCTCAGTGGTAGAGCGTCCACTTCATGAATGGAAGGTCGTGGGTTCGATCCTCGGTCGAGTTTGATATACCAAAGACTTATAAAAATGGGACCTTCTGCCTTTTTGCTACATGTAGGTGCTCAGCATTTAGATTTAAATTAAATAGAGAAGGGTATTCAATATTAAACAGTATTACAGTATGTTGGGCCCTCTGGTAGAGAATTTCCTTTATTAACTGAAGCGGCTACACTGGGTAAATAACACATCAAATACTGGTATTAATTTTTTTAAATAGATATTCATTGATAATTTGATAAAACTCTCTTTATTGCAGGCCTATAAAATAATGTAATCATTGTTACTAGTATTCTTTTCATTTTCTGCTTATTTTCCAACATTTTCAGAAGTTTATCTTCCTCTTCTCAAGAATTGCTCTCTACCTTGTACATGTAGATGTATATTTTTTTCTTTCTGCTACTTATACCCTTATTACACAGGATTTTCTTAGCCCCGGACTATCGCTAACCCTGTACTATCCTTAACCCCGTACTATTTTTTTTCCTTTTCACACATGCCAAATTGTATATTGCTAACCCCGGATAAGGAATGCTTGCTTTTCACACACGAAACTCGCTAACCCCGGACTAGTGGTAGCTCATGCTTTAAATACATTTGTTGATCATTCGTATAGTACAAGTACTTCACTCGTACACTTTTTACACACGCTAAAATTTCCTTAAACCCGTACTATAGGTGGGGCTAAATTGCCATTTAGCCCCATCTATAGTACGGGGTTAAGGTTAGCCCACTTTCGTTTTACACTAGCAATCTTAACCCCGTACTATCGCTCTTAGCACCGCAATTGCTGGGATAACCCTGCTTTTTTGCAGGGCCAAATAATCCTGTACTAAAGGTGGGGTTAGCCCACTTTGCAAAATGCTGTGTAAAAAGAAAGTGGGCTAAGCTTAACCCCGTACTATAGGTGGGGCTAAATGGCAATTTAGCCCCACCTATAGTACGGGGTTAAGGAAATTTTAGCGTGTGTAAAAAGGGTATGATATATTTTTTTTACAATTTGCATAGAAAAGTGCATTTGATTTTCAAACACATGTTAGTAGCAAATTAATATGATTGATCAATGTACTGGGTTAAGGAAATTTGTTTCCATACAAAAAATGAGAAAAAAATATCCCATATTAACGCTGTAGAACTTGCAAGGTAGAGTCTGACTGTTCAATAATTGTACAGGTCTATGGATTCAAGGCTCGAAAAAAAAAACTATTACTTTCCTAGTAAACTGCAAACTAGCGGGAAATCCATGCATTGGAGAGAAGTAGAGTAGAAAAAGCAAAGTGTTTTTTTAATAGCCACACCACGTAGGTTTTTGTTTCATCTTTTGGAAGATAAAAAACCCAGCTTTATGAGCAACTGTTGACCCTTTCTTGTCTAATTCATACATGAATAATGTAGCTCATAAAACATAGTTTGCATGCATAATTTTACAAGCAGCTTTGTGAAACGCAGGTCCTAGATTATATGACCAGTGTGTCTACATAATAACCTCATGTTCTTGTGCAGAGGTCTCTTGAAGGTTTACCCAACTTTCTAGTCCAGCCATCCAGGAGAAGGTATTCCCTTGTCTGTTCGTTACAGGAAGGTGTTGAGTCTCTTCATTAGGCGATAACACCTACCTTCTAAATTAATGCTGATAGATCCAGATGACTAGCGCCCTTTGAGCGGCCCCCTCTTAACCTTGGCCACACCCCTGCCTAGCTGACCGTTTCGCCCAATGAATGTCCTAAAACCGAGCATAGTACTATTTTATATCAGTCACTGTACCCTGCAGTATGTATGTAGCTTAAATGCTGACCAGTGATCTGTTTGTGATCAATGGCACATGTACATGTACGTGTCTGGAAAACATCTGCACTTTAAAACTTGACTGGTGATCTGTGCTATGAATGTGTCTCATCTCTCAAGGGTCTAGTCCGTTGAGCAATTATGTATTTTTTTTTTGTAAAAGTGGATTCTCCGTGTACACTGGCCCTCTCAAGACACAAGATGGGAGGAATTTAGATGATGTGATTAAAAAGCGTGTCATTCTGCCTCATATGCAATTTCGTGATTGCATTTTTTTACATGGACTGCACCTTCTATGCTTCAAATTTCTGATGACCCAATGAGCTATCTATGGACTTTTGATTGGCCATTTTATAAAAGTGTTTTGAGCATTTGATATTGACTATGGGTGCTGGCAATGTTGGATTGAGGTCAGCTTTCATACAGCCATTGCCCAGGAAGGAGGCAGTTTTATAGCATCTATAGCTCTGTAAAGCCTGGATCCTCTTTAATAGAGACACTCAACTATTGATCCTTTGAGGATTTTTATCATTCAAGTGAAACTAGATTTTTTTTTTAAATCATGGAGAAGGTGATTATGTGTTACCATGTTTCCATGGCATTGTATAAGGTAAGAATCCAATGAGGCTCTCTACAACTCCTTAATTTTTCTTTCTCCTTTTCACCTCATGCCTCGCCTTGTGCATGTTAAAGAACCTTCTTCTCTGTGCAAAAAGGGTAGGAATTCTTTCCTGAAGGAGTATTAAACTTTTTTTACTTTGTAATTCAATCCTTGTAGGTAACATGGTACTTATTTTATTTTCTTAAAGTTCAGTTACAGAAGCCATGTAACTTTAACTCTGTTTTCCAAATTTTTAATAAAAATTGTTAATCATTTTGGTCATCTAGGCTACATACATGTACATTTTGCAATATGCAAAAGCAGTATTTGATGCACTCACACTAAATTCCATTGTTTATTACTTACTGATTTACCCCCCCCCAAAAAAAAAAAAAGTTGATCATTTTTTCATGACACCTTAATTTTATAAACCCAATTCGTAGTGTTCATAACTTCATAATCAATATGCCTACCAAGATGATTTGACAAGTATTAAAGTGCTACTGAAAGGAAGAAAAAATCTTACCAAAAAAATGAAAAAAGATGAATTTCAAACTCAAAGGCTATACAGGCTGCAAAAGCGTATGCACATCAAATATATAACAGTATAGTCAGTAGGTGTTATGGCATGGTTTCGTTCCTCATAATCCAGGCAGCATTGCCAAAGCCTGTGCCTTTCAGGCATGAATACATAGAATGGCAGTGAAGTGAATTGAAAAGGGGGCGTGACCCCTCTAGCCACTCGTCATTCATCAGTAGTAAGTTACACCCAGCCAAACCCTTGTACTGGAGGACATTGAATGCTAGGAGATTCTATTCAGTTTTCAAATGAACGGTGTGCAGTTTGCCCAACTGCCAATGTCACTACAGACTACAGTATTCTAAAGTATACATGTAGGCCTACTGGTAAAATGAAATTTTGTGTAATAAGCCTACTATAGCCTATGAAATGATCAGAAAATAATCGAATGGTGCCTCGTATGAGTTTCTTTTCTTTGTTGATATTTATTTGTAATGGTTCACAAAATATTTCGTTATAATTGCCGTTCATACTTATGCATGTCTTTCACTTTAGATGTTGTCATGAAATGTATGTACATGTACATGTATGTAAATCCCAAAACAATTTTTTTTATGGACTTGAATTGATTGAATTGAATTGATGATAATCTACATTACATGTGTGTGTGTTAGAAAATTGGTTTATTTACTTTATTATATTACATAGATCCTATAGAGCATTATAGCCTGGTGATAATACGAAGCACAACCCTCCCACCCCTCCCCTCCCATAAAAAAATTGTCTTTAAGTTAAATGAATGGATGAACCTTTACAGATTATGTGTATTTGATTGAAATGTAAAGGGTTTTATATTATTTTTACATGTTACAACTTTTTAAGTACACTCTCCTGTATGCGTTCCTAAAATCTGCATCAATTGTGGGAGTTTGCGATGTCTCATTCAACCTGGCTGCAGTAGTATTTAATAATAACAAAAAATGGGACAATTGGGTTCACAAAACCCTGGCCCCGAAGACTTGTGTTTGCCTGCATGCTATTGTTCTCCTCACTGTCAAAGTCACATGGTTGGAGTGGGTATGAAATATTTGTGTACTGTATTTCGTTTTAATTTGGCTATGCTTTGAGGCAAGCAATATGGACCCATAATTGTCGCAAGAAGTCATTGTTGGTTCTGTATTATGACTAGTTTAACAGTACACTATGTAGGTGATCAGATCAAGCCTTGTTTACCCAGGTTTTTTTTTTTTTTTACGTGGGGGGGGGGTTGTTTATGGGAGCCTTCATGTAGACAATTTGATCCATCGTGATGTTTTTTTCTTATTTACCGTTTATCAGTTATGCCATCCCCCCCAAAAAAAAGGGATTCAAATGGCAAAATTGTCTATAAGAGAATATTCCTCACTTCTCATCACAGAGGAATAACTACGAAAAGTGTAATTTCATCTTTTTGGTACACCAACAACACCGAATGTTGTATGCCTGGTGTGCCTCAGACTCAGTGCCCCCCCCCCCCTGCTCTCTCCTTGGATTTATTCATGATGTTTTTATGTTTTTAGAATTTTTTTAGCATTACTCAATATCTGCAGAATGTATTGTTTTGAATAGATCAGATGAAAATGAGAATATATCCTACAAGTAGAATACTGTTTAAGAGGAAGTCCACCCCAACAAAACATTTTATTTTAAAACGGAAAATTATTTTGAGATAAACTCTGATATACGTACATAATATCCTATTTTAACCTGTTTAAAGGTAAATGCTAGTTTTGGTAACGATATCAAAATGAGTTAGTACAGAATCCAATGAAATGACTACCAAAGTGTGTGTTTGTATAAATAAAACGCATGTGCCAAAGGATTCTGGAATAAATTGTGTAATTGCTGAGAAATCAGCAAATAAGCACAGGATTCGGGTAGAGCGTCAGGCCTGACGCTCTAATAATTAACATTGTCCCACGTGCACTTATCTATGTTGGGGATCTTTAGTGTTAACATTTTCCAGCGTAGATTTCAAGATTTCACAAAGTTCAGTTAATGTAATACCCTTTTCATAAACCTATCCTCCAATAAGCCGCCTAAGAGTAATGCGGATAATTCAATAAAAATTGCGTTCATAAACTCCGAAAATAAGCTGCATTATTTTTACGAGCGCCCGTCCTGAAAAAGGCGGATAATCGCCATGACAACTGGACACGCCCCCTCCGATGCGGTTGTGTTGGAAAAGGGTGACCTTGTGACCGCACCATGGCAATTATCCGCATTATTTGGAAATGCGTTCATAAACTCAAAATATCCCGATGCCGCTATTATGCGGATAATAGCAGCATCAGAGTAATGCGGATAACTCTTGTCCTCCTCCAATTTTACGACCAAATTATGCTGCTATTAGCCGCCTAATTCATTTTAATTGGGTTTATGAAAGGGGTATAACTGTACCAGATCTAGATCTTCGATGATATACTGACAATAAAGCCTATACAGACTTTCTCATGAAATCAGTGTTTACTGCAACTACAGGAATTTCTCTTTAAACTTGATTTTGCATCGATGTTTTATTTCTTTTTTACTTCACATCTTTTTCAATTTCAATTTCAATCTCACACTATTAAGCTAAGATTCTTTCTTTTATTTTTAAAAGTATTTGTTGTGTTATATTTATAACTATTTTGCAATCTTACTGTTCTGTATTTCCCTCTTTATATCTGAAACAGCCTGCAAGCAGATTAATGTTGTATTCTGTTGAAAGATGTCAAAATAATAAATAAATGAATGTAGTTTGTTAACACTGTATGTCAGACTACCTTTTTTATGAAGCAGCAAAACTCATACATGTAATGACCCCCCGAACAAAGAAAGATCTTCAGTTCAAACACTACCTCCTAATTCCTGTTCATTGTTATGGCAGGGCTAGTGTGGGGATTATTAGGTTTAATCCTTGAAACAAATCCCCTTTGATCCCTTTGACAGTGTATCTCCTGGTGTAGTGTTGCTCACCTATCAGTGATTCACACCTTGCTAATAATACCCACTAAACAACAAGGGTAATACTGGTAGATGTTACCCTCAGGACATGATCCTTCAGGGCAAATTCAGAAGCGAAGGAATGATGTACAAATTGTATATGGTATTGATTCTTATACTCATCTACGGGTATTGCAGGACATACATGTACAAATTGTACATGTACATGAACTTTTTGAAGTAATTATATCTTTAGAAATAAGAGAGTGTAGTTCACAAAGGAAAATGCTTAGAATTTCATCGAAATCTAAAGTTATGATTTCAAAGTTTAAACGTGAAAATGGAAAACGGCCAATTCATCCACTGCCAACTCGTCCAATCACCACATGGTCTACCTTCATTTATACCCCTTTCATACTGCCCTCTTCATTTTTCACGCGCGAACTTCTCCGCCTCGATTCCTCACTTCCCGGCAAAGAAAAAATTGTACCCTTTCGCACTGACAATTCTTCCCCGGCGAAAGTCAACAGGCAATTGCACAACAAACAAAAGAAAATTGTAAACATTCCTTCTTACCTATTACCAAAGGTATAAAGATAATTAATTACAACATATTTTGGAAGTATTATGAGGAAAACAAACAATATCACCTTGTTTTTATATTTTAGCACATTTTATACAGGTAAAAAATGCTTTTTAATAAATATTGTTAGTAAAAATAAAATTATGTTCGAGGGTATCTATTTGTCCATAGCATTCAGCTGAGCTTGAAACTATCGCGCGCGGAATCTCGGTACAGGGGACTTCGGGAGAGAAAAAAAAATGACCTCTTACGTCATTAAAGAGGAGAAGTTCTCCGGTTTGCTTTCATACTGGCCTTTTCACCGGTGAAGTTCTCCTGTGTACCTTTCATACTGGACACTTTCCCCTTCGCCGGTGAAAAGCGCAATATGAAAGGGGTATTAAAAGCAGGGTTAGCTGGCCACCAAAATTGGGATGCTGGTGTGAAACCAAACCAGGCTAAGGAAAAGTGGGGCTTATTACATTAGCCAATCACAGAAGTCGAAATTGCATGTTAATCACGCTCTGTGTGGCAAAATCATCAATATTCATGAGCTGTCCGATAGTCCGGGGTTAAGGAGTTAACCCAGGCTCAGCAAATAGAATTGGGTAAAGAAAGATGGTGAAAAAAAAAGATACGGGGTTAAGGATAGTCCGGGTTAAGGATTATAGATGGGGTTTTATAAGGAAATATTAGGAAAATAGACCTGCAATATACATGTATGTTATAGGCCTACTTGTAGGTTTTAACCTTTTCTTTGATGAAGTAAAACAAATTCTTTGATGAAGTTAAAATAATTCTTTGATAAGTTTCGACCTTGCCATTTCTAGCGTGACTTTTTTCCTATAATGTCTGCATGAGCTTTGCATGCTGGAGAAGGGGGCAAACTTGATGCATGATGATGATGATGATAAAAGCTTCCCAAGTATGCATCCCCAGGGAGCAATAAAATATTTCCAAAAAAAGTGAGTGATGTTGTGAGACAAGTGTGAAATTCTCCCTATCTCTCTATCGATAATCGCTCCTGACAAATTGGTCTAACGCCCTGCAACAGTTGGGTGTGTATCGTAAAATTTTGTTTTTCATCCTCATTATTGCCTCCAAATCCCAAACTCTTCTGACGTGCAATTTGATGATAATTTCCCCAAAGGAAATTGGCTGAAATCGTGGCTCAATACCATGCCAGTTTTTTTTTTCATTCGCTGCTGCTAAACTTTCCTTTTTATTTTACAATGTTCATGTACATGTATGTGCAACCATGGTTCAACTGAGTAAAATTTACTGTTCATTTCATTTTTTATGTTTCTTGGAGAGACTGTCCTAAACAATTTCATTTCAGACGAAAAGGAAGCTTGCTGAAAAACTCTAACAAAGCTCACTTTTCCCTGAAACTTTTTTAGAGTCGCTGTTCAAATGAAGGGCTACATAGGCTATGTATATGTTCAGGGGACAGGTGTGAAATTTTGATAATAAAAGGGGTACTCTGGGCTGAAAATATTATATGTTTAATGAAAATAGAGTAAAATTCACACACCAAGCAAAATGCTAAAAAAATCAACAAAATCTGATGACAAAATATTAAAGGCGAAGTTCACCCTGACAAAAAGTTTATTGTAAAAATAGCAGAAAAAATAATAAAAAATATTGCCGAAGGTTTGAGAAAAATTCATCAAATAATTAAAAAGTTATTAGAATTTCAATTATTTGATTTGTGACGTCATATGCGAGCAGTATTCCTACATAGCGAATGGTAAAAAATCAATGAAATGTCGTTTTCTCAGAAAATTGAAAATGGTTTTCACTGGAACTTTTGTATATCAATAGACAAATCATTTCACACCCGATCATGAAAAGAAAACAAAATTAAGTCATCAGGAACCATACAAAATTTGAAATTCATACATTTTATATTACATAACACATGGGGCAGCTGCTCGTTTATGACGTCACAAATCCAAAATTTTGAGCTCTAATAACTTTCTTACTCTTTAACGGATTTTCCTCAAACTTTCACCAATATTTTTGACTATTTTTTCTGCTATTGTTACAACAAAGTTTTCTTCAGGGTGAACTTCCCCTTTAAAGGGGAATCCAACCCAAATAAAGACTTGTTTTTATAAGAAAAAGAAAAATCAGACAAGTTAATAGGTGAAAGTTTGAACAATATTGGACAAACAACAGGAAAGTTATGAATTTTTAAAAGTTGTAAATATTGGTAATCACTATACCCATGGAGACTTCAAATTGGCCGCATATGGGATGTCATAGTGATGTAAGGCAAGGACTACTCTTCCATGTACTCCAATACATATTATGGCTAAAATGTCATTTTTCCCTAAAGTTTTATTTCAAATTATATTTTTCTTTCATGAGGACATAAAACAATATACTACCAGGATTATATTTAGATTACTGCCCCAGGGGAATAGGTACTTAGGAGAAAACCACAAATCCCTGATAATAAAGTACATGGCCTATGGGAAAGTTGTCCTTGCCCCTTGTCATAATTTACTTACCCAGTTGCCAATTTGAAATCTACATACTATTAGTGATCTCAATTTTAAAGCAGCTATAACTTTCTTATCGCTTGTCCGATTTCTTTCAAACTTTCGCCATTCTGTTTAATTCATTTTTCTTCTTCCCAACACAACATTTTATGGCCAAGGCTGGATTCCCCTTTAAACAAAATTATAGAATTTTACAGTTTAGCATTATTTTGTGACAGTTACATACACATTGTTATGAATATTCATTAAGTGGTCTGATGATGTCATGTCCCTACTTTCCCTTTGCATGTTATTACAGTATGACATAATAATTATTTAAATTTTTCGTGCATTTGTGTTTGATATACAGTATGTTTCCCTTTTAATAAGTCGCCGCAATGAATCTAATTGTCAATGTAATCTTTTCTTTGTAATTCTTGGATGATAAAATTTGAATAAACATAATTTCATATAAAAAAGACAAAAGCATTTGGGAATTAGACGTCATTGAATATTCATGATGAAGAAGACCTGTGAAAGATTGCCTGAACTCAACAGTTTTGTATTTTTATAGATGGTTTGCATGCATGTGATGTGATTGCTCATTTTAATAAAAGAAGCCCTTGGGGTAAGAACAAGGAGGAGGAATGAAAGGATATCCTGTAGGCAGAGATGATGATGTAAATAGTTTTAGATTGGACACACCTCTTCCCACCTTTATTAGAACAATCTGTCGTACCAAGAAGGTGTTACTTTTCCTTGGTCATACATGCAGCTACATACCCCTCTCGGTGGCGTGTCATATTATTTGTGTAGTTACGCATATCTTTGCAAATATGTTGTCTTGTCACTTCCATTTTATTTTCAGAAGAGCTAGTCATGCTAATGACAATGTGGTCCATTTTAATACCCCTTATTAGAGTTCAAGACAAGAACCAAAAACTTGAGGTAGCCAGACTTTGTGTATGGGGATGAATTTCTACAGAAACGCTGCGATACAAAAAATATGAATTGTAATACAAAAATCTAGTTTTGTGATGAATGTTGGCATGTTTATCACAATGCATCCAGTTTTTGTCTTGTCTGAACCTCTCGGCAGAGACCTTCATAGTGATCACTTTTCCTGTTTGGTCTGTTTATTTTTGTCCGTTTAAAAAAAAATATTTAAGTTTTTGTTCAACATGCTCTCATTTCTTTATTTCTACTACATGTAGCTGTATAGATTTTCAAATATTATTGTATAAATTGCAATGTTACTTCTTAATTTTCTTGTTCTTCTTCCAATTCAATTGTCTTTCTTCTCTATCTTCCCATTCTCCTTTGTCTTCGCCTTCTCATTCTTTATTTTTCTTCTCCGTCTTCTTGTTATTATTATCATTATTATCAATATCATCAACATCATCATTATTCTACTACTACTACTACTACTACTGCTACATGTACTTCTACTTCTGCTTCTACTACTACTACTTCTTCTTCTACTACTACTACTTCTTCTTTTTCTTCTTCTTTGTGTTCTTTTTTTTTATAACATTTCAAAGGAAATTACATCATTTATGACGTTTTTCATAATTCACATGAGAATTCCATTACATTACATGACTACATTGTTGATGCTTTAGATTGAAAAATTAATTACTATTGGTATATAAAAAAATCACTCTATAACCAAGCCCCAAAATACTTGTCTAATTGTTTAGAAATTTATGTCCCAGGTAGAAGAACTAGATCCTCTGAAGACCCACTTAAATTAACATATCCAACAAAAAGAAAACAGACTGGAGATAGAACATTCACTGTTGCATCCTCTATGGAATGGAACAAGCTCCCTCTTGCAATAAGACAATCCCCAACAATCAAGTCTTTTAAGAAGTCACTTAAAACTTTCTTGTTCTAAGCAATTGCCTTCATTTAACATGTCATTCTGATTTTTGTTTGTATCTTTTCTATGTTAATTGAAATTGTGAGCACTTTGGGCCATTTGGGAAAAGCGCGTTATGAATATTGAGTATTATTATTATATTTCTTGATCATAGTAAAGCTTTCGACTGTATAGATTTTTGAATATTGTAAAAATTGCAATTATTCAAGGTTTTGTTCAACTTGCTCTCATTCTGTACCAATTTAAATCTCACTTGTTTCAATTGATCTTTGCTTGTTGTTGAGGATAATTTTTGTTCAAACTATATATTTTTTTTCATTTCTGCATCAGTTGTATATACACTTGGTAAAAAATCCTTGGGTAACCTCATGTGTGTTCATGAGGATCATGGGGTCAAAGGTTATCTTTATGTAGGGATAAGAAGGTCAAATGATAGGAAGTCATGACCATCCTTTTTTCAAGTTTTTGTTCAACATGCTCTCATTTCTTTATTTCTGCATCGATTATGTTACACTTGGAACAAATACCAGTGCCCACTTGTTCATGTGCCTCAGGATGATAAGGTCAGAGGTCATGTAGGGGTCAAAAGATCATTTGTATATTTTATTGATCACAAACCAAGACTGGTGGTGAGCCCCTTGGCTCTCCTTTTCTTTCTTTTCCTTGCTAGTGCTTTCTTCTTCTTCTTTTTTTATGGGGGGGGGGGGGAGTCCATGTCCCTCAACCCCCCCCCCATCTGTGTTTTGAGTGGTCTAAAAGATGCAGTTTGTATTGTTTGAATACTAAAAAAAGTTGCTGTTGTACATGTGTACATTTCACAAATACATGTAACCTAAAATTAATAAAAAGGAGTTCACAATTTCTCTGTACGCTTTCATTATTTTGTACTTTGTTTCAAGTACATGTACATGTAGGCCTAGTACTGAACAAATTGGCATTATGCCAATAAATGACTGAAAACAATGGAACAATTTAATTGAACCAGTAACACCCAATGACCAAACCTATAGAGTCGAATAGAGGAAAACGGTGAAAAAAAATGACGTCAAATCCCTTATAACAGTTATTATGACTATGACTGTATCGGCTCTATTACTTTATAGTATGCAGTATGTACATATTGCTTCAAAAGAAGAGTACATGTAGGCTCTATCAAAAATCCATCAATTTTTCATGGTATTATTTTGTAGTCCTTATTAAAATAAGCATAATTTGTCATTCTTTTCAAATTCAAATTCAAATTGTTTTATTCTCTCAGTAAAACCTTTACATAAAAAAATATTATACATGTACAAAGTTGAAATACATGTATTGCAAATCGGTGTAATCTAAAGTCATAAAAAAAAAGATATTTGTTAAATTATTATTAAAGGACCATTTTTTTTTAGTTCTCTAGACTTCAAAGAATTTCAATTGAACATCTGTGGAGTACATTTTCCAAATTTGTATTGAATTTCCTTTATAGTTTTGAAGATGATTTTTTTTACCGTAATAAAGATATACTGTATTATTTAGTCAGTAAATTAATAGAAAAGATTAAAATGAGATTAACCTTTCTAAATGATCTTGATAATTTAGACGCATTTCACCCCATATCTCTCCTGTACAGACTGGTTTCAAACTCTTTCCTAGTAGCAAGCAGAGATCTTCCACCAATTCAAACAGAGAGAACGGTTCTAACAACAGTGCGTCGTCGGCAGCTGCCCAATCAGAGCCAAGAAGGCAGCTGAAGACACTTGAGTTGACTCCACCAGACTTCAAAGTTGACAGACAGATCCTCATCGATAGCTATCTAGATATCGAAGTCAAGGTATTTACCTTTGATTCATGATTTTTTTTTTTTGGGGGGGGTATTTTTGCAAGGGTTTGTTGATTACAAAGAGGCATAGTATAAACTTGTAATGTTAATTACCACAAAGTATCAAAACTTTCTACTGTATATCATTAACAAAAATCAGGTTTTAACATTTGTATTAATTGTTTTTACAAGGCTTTTTTTTGTTTGTTTAGGTTTATCAGGGCCGATTTTGAGACTTGCATGTATTTCTATAATATACATGTTTGTGCTTTGATTCTGTGTAGTATCGGCACATTGAGAGGAAGTATACCAGCAGACAAAAATGAGAAACTAAATGAGACCTATTGATATCATTTCCTGATTCCATAAATAACCTTTAGATGATAACGTCAAGGTAGACTACATAGGTCAATAAAAGGTATTCTCTTAGAATTTACTCAATTTGAAATACATCCAGATTATTCTGTGAATAGTGACAAGCAGAACACTGGATTAAAGTCTCTCTGTACAGATTTGAATTTAAATCTGTTGAAATACATCTTTATAGATACATATACTATTGCAGATGGATTAAATAAATGAATGAATGAATAAAGAGATAAATATAAATACATGGATATATAGATAAATAGATGAATGAATAATTTAATAAATGAAGCAATGAATAATATAACTAGCAAGATGTTTCACAGACAACTATAAAACAATGACATTTTCAATAGCTTTCTATAAAAAAGAGCTCATATTAAACGTTAGGGTAACACCTTCAGCAAACATGCGGCTGCGTACTGTTCAAACAGTCTTTCAGTCAGCCTGGCTGTCAGGCATGCATGCCTCCATCGATGGCGAATATTTCCATTGCCAGTGAAATAGGAGTTTACCGTTGGGAATCAATTTTCATTCATTTACTTAAATTATAGTTTTCCTCATCTCTGAAATTTTATCCTGGTTCTGTTAGCAAGTTTACCTTTAGTTGAGCTGATGAGTGTTGAAAAGACAGAGAGAGAGAGAGAGAGAAGGTGGTTTCAAACCGCCTCGATCACAAGAATCCCCGTTAAATTACGAGAACATTTTAAGGCTAAAAATACCCATTAATTATTACTGCATTCACACCGCCCTGAAACATGTCCTTTGGGATAGATTCCCGAAGTCAGGAGCATGCAGTATGGTCAAATAATACCGTGTTTACACATTGACTCGGCTCGCGTGTTGAATCCGCGAGCCGGGTTGAACACTGCGAAGAAGGGATCAGAGATCGCGTTTATACGTACATATAAAAAGGCGAGTTCAACACGGCTCGCGGATCTCGAATGGAAGAAGAATTATGACGTCGCAAATTAAAGGCGGGAAATTCACCGCCGGAATCGAATCTTGTCCGTGCGAACAACAACAATGCCAAAAGTGAAAGTGCGCGCAGTGACCTAGGTCAAGAGAGTTCGACACAGCTTTCTGTTTACATACGAAAAAATTGCCGAGTCTGACTCGGCTCGCGGGTTGAAACCTACGATTTTGGCGGATCGAAAAAGTCGTGTTCGCCACGGCTCGCGGATCACACTGATCGCGTTTACACAGCATAAAATTGCCATGTTGAGCACTGCTCGCGTGTCGAACCCCCGAGCCGTGTCACTGTGTAAACACGGTATAAGCAGGCAAGGCGCGAGATTCAAAATCACTAGCCCAGCACCCACCAACGGCACCCGCGCCCAACGACACGCTGCGCTAAAGGTTCCCGTAAATTGCTTTCACATTGCCAAAATACCTGCGACCTTGGAAAAATCCCCTCGAAAGTTCTCGTAATTTCGCCAAGTACCTACTATTTAGCGTGCATTTTCTTTCAGGGAAATTACGCGTAGTTTGCTTTCACATAAATACCAAAATACCTGGTATTTTCTGATCGGGGTAAATTTCCCAATCAGAGAATACCTGGAACTGACGAACTTCGAGGCAGTCTGAAACCACCTAGAGAGAGTGAATTTACATAAGGGGTGATGGCTGACAGGATCGAGAGATGGGATGATGTGTGCTCAAAATGCAATAAAAGCTTTACTTTATTTAGTTGACTGATGAGAACACATTCTCGCTATAATATTTCAATTTCCCTCAAAATGTGAAGCATGGTTCTACTGGTTCTGCAACATAAATTTTGTAATTGCCGTTATTAAAATTGGAACTAATTATTATTCATCTACATTATATCGGTTTAAAATAGTCATGTGTAAAAGTTTTCCTAAACACTCATGATTGACATTGTTGACTCTCATATACATACCACCAACCATTAACTGTGTGTGCAATATGGCAAAACCTTCAGTGACATACCTTTCATATTACACCTCTTTTGATGAAATTTTCAGTGATAAATACAGCGCTACAAGGTTTTATTTGAATAATGATCATGATCATGCTGGAGAGGAATTGCAGTAGGCCTACCTTTGAATCATTATACAATTGACAGACTATAACTCTGCTCAAATGTGGCAAAAGGAAGCAAGTGACTTCAACTCAGTTGTTTTCTTTTGTGTAAAATGTGTAAATATAAATTTTTCAAGGCATTTAAAAAAAATATCTGATGCTGCCGTGGGATTATAAACATTAGGCTGCAATATTGTTCATAGTCAATTGTCTACATTACGCTATGCTTTTAACAGTACTTTCTTTTTTTCCTGAAAATATTGAATAATTTCTCAGGCCACTGCTGATTTCTTGCTGTCTCCTCCCCCATTTTCCATTCACAAACCTGGAGTTCTGCCTTGGTGATCATACTAATTATGTAGGTGTACTGTACCCCCTACATCCTGCCTCCCTCCCCCCATTGGCAGTGGGTCAAATTGTAGTATTAAGAAGTACATTAACCCATCATCAGCGGTTCCTCATAGAACAACAAACAAACGTATTAATTAGTCTTTTGGAAAGGGTACCAGTATTAGGTAACTATTGGGAAGTTATTAATTAGGGGAGAGGAAAGCTAAGATCAAGTCGGTGTGAAAACAATGACAAATGACTTTAAATCAAACATCTGCCACTATTTTGCCTATGTGTACAATGTACTGTACACGTATGTTCAAGCTGTGAAATTTTAGAGCAACATGCTATATTTGTTGTTCTTTTTGTCTTGTTTTTGTTGTTCCTCCTCTTCTTTCTCTTGATACCTTTCCTCTCTTTGTATATTTTTTCTGCTTTCTATACTTCTCCATTTTCTTCCCCTTACATTTTTAAGCTTTCTAGATAATGTGGATATTCATTTTTTTTGGGGGGGGGGGTGCACTTGACCACTATTATACTTCTTACATCCATTAGGTGTTGTAATTACCTTATAATCTACATATGGATGTCTTCCAAATCAATTTAAAGTCTTGCACTTAATTGAAAATTTTCGGTTGATTGCTAAGATTTAACAAATTTGCAAAAGCTAAAATTGATTTATCAATTGTAACAAATTCATTTTATCAATTGTAACAATTGCAACAAAAAATCAAGTGCAGAACTATTTTCTTGCAACACCACCTTTGTAATACACAACTCTCTTGTTAAATGGTCCCTTTAGATTGTCTTGTACAGTACTTGTTTCTAGGAATTGTCAATTAACGCTCAACAAGGGTGGTTTCTTGAAGTGTGAGAGAAGCCACTTAGTGGTGAGAGAATCTAAAGATTGAAGGATAATATTGGTGGAAATTGAATGTATTTCCTCATAGGATATGAGAGTATAGTGGGATGGTATCATCTGGCTGCTACCGTAGCAAGTCTACCTTTTTGACTCACTTGTACATGTAGATACATAATGATAATAATCATTGTAAATTTATATTGTGCAATTTCTATTTGGATATACTCAACTGCGCATTACAATACATATACACAAATAAGCAGAAAAACAATTATTAACAGGATACGCAAAACTTTTATAAGTCAATTAAAAAAATTCGCTAAATTAATCGAAGAAAAATAAGTATAAGATTAATTATTTTTACAAAATACATTTATAACAAAAAAGGGACTTATTTATTAAAAGCTCTCGTGAAAGGTTGGATTTCAGATACATGTAACTTTACAGTGCTACTGCCAGTGTTACAAAAGTACATTGTAGTAAAGTAAATAAGATTAATTTTCTACAGAAATGAGTCGATGAATTAATGCCTTGTTTCTTTATGTAGTCCTGTAGGTCCATACATGTAATTAGGCAGGGCCCTGTCTTACAAAGAGTTACAATTGATCATAACTCTTTGGAAATCCATCAGTGTCATCATTTTTTCTCCAGGAAATTTGCAAAATATCCTTTGAAAACAAAGGAGAACACACCAAATTGTCAAGAAATCAATGAATTTTAATATAGATATGCATTCATATCTGCATGTAGCTTTTTTTAACAAACATGCATTTTATTTTTTGACTTTGCTGGCTTTCCATAGTTGCGATTGATTGGATCAATCACAACTCTTTGTAAGACGGACCCCAGGAGTCTATAATTTCTTCAGGTTCAGGTGGTTGAGTGTTGTAACTAGTGCACTATTTTGAGCCATATTATGGCCATTAATTTTGATACAGGTATTCTTTGTGAGTTGTGGGCAAGTGTGATGGAAATCCCAAATGAGGGATTTGTGGTGCAAATTGGCATCCATTTGTATCTCAAAATATTGTATCTAAAAACAATGTCGGGGAAAAGTAAGACTGGGTCTTGGGCAATTTATCCCTGGAAATGCTCTCACAAGCCCTGGAAAATTCCTGTTCACTGCAATTTTAACGCTTCTCTGATGTTGCAGATTCAGCAAGTAGGTTGGTACAAGTAGCCCCCCAAATTTAATAACAATGATAAAAAGAAGAAATTATTAAAATGAGGGTCTGTAGAAAATGCTCGAGGGCTAACAGTGACTGTAAAGATTTCTTCTTCATGATACATGTACTGCATGAAGCTGAAGTCAATAATTTGAGTCTAGAGATTATTATTAGATTAATAAAATTTGCTGCTATTTGTGGGAATGGGTGTGGGCATTTTGACTGGCATTGCACTCAAAAAGGAGATCAATATTTGCACATTGGTTTGAGGCAAAAGCGCTGTCATTGAATAAAAACTGGAAAGGTTGCACTCTGTAAGCCTTTTTTTTTTGAAGTGTGGTCTCTCCCTTGTGCCTGTGCCCCCCCTAGATGTCATGTAATTTTTCATGGAAGATTTTTTTTTATCTTTTATGGAGAAGGGGTTTATTTTCTGCTTGTCAGGAAATTTGAAGAAATCTACCCACTAGTCCCTTTATAATTGTAGCTTCATATTGGTTTGAAAACACTGTTTTACAAGCTCTGTCCTCTCACTGTTGGTATATATTGGTAAAGTTTATACATGTACTCACAAGTTTATCAGAGGTTTCCGGCAGTTTGATTATAATAAAACTCATTCACAAAATAGAAGTTTTATTTAACATTTTCCTATTTTTTGTCCCTTCCAGTTTTTAGGCCAACTTGAAGACATCCCATTTGAAATAGACCCCACCAAGAGAACAGAAATACTCAGGAACATTGATACAGCAAGGGTAAGTATTGGTACCTTGAGAAACCTTTCACCAGCCCTATTGTCAGTGTTTATGACAAATCTGCTTTCAGCCAATCACATGTAAGGATTTCAGTAGCTTATTACAGAGCAATGACAGAGTGCTTCATGAAACCTTTCCTTCATATTTAAAGGACAAGAAGAATCTAAAATGCTCTACATCATACAACCTAACTGCCCAATAATTAACTAACTAACCTTAACCGTAATAGGTAACTTAACTGTCTTTAGATAGCTTTAACTACCAACTAATAACATACAAATTAACTGTGAAAATGGGATTGATATCTATTTGTGGAAGAGAAAGTGTTTAGTGAACAAGATCTTAATAGCTACAATGTACATATGGAAATTAGTTACAGAGTGTAGGAGCAGCAACTGAAACTTTAGGCTTTGTCGCCATGTGTATGAGAGGTGGTTTGCCTTGGGTATGGCCAAATATTCTTGTTGGATGATCAAACTCTGTTAAAGCCAAACTAACCAGAGTCATTAGGGATCTAGTGTAATTGGTGGCCTGTGTGAATGTACAGGTACAACATTTACAGGTATCACAGGGACACTAGCAGACTTGAAAACCCTGTCAAACAAACTCTATTGTTACTGTCATGTCAAACATGTTTGCTATTCCTGTTTGTATGAATGGACTGCATTACATGCAGATAAAGGAGAATGTTAGGAGTGTTGTTCTTTGTACACCTTGAGATATGGTGTGTACAGTGCATTTAGCTTTGAGAACTTAAACTCAAAAGGGTCTGGTTTAGGCGGATATGAATGCAGAAAATCTAGAGTATTTTCATGCCTTTAAGAAAAAATTAATATCAAGCACATTGTCTTTCTCCTCTATTGTAGGGGAAATTTCAGGAATCAAAAACACTTTCCAATTCTTTAGTCCACTGCAAGGGAGTGCTTTTCAATTCAAGCATAGAATCAAAACAGCTGACTTGTGCAGGCTGAACATCTGTAACCAGCCACCCCAATTCTAGCAATAGCTTGCCCCAGAAAATTCTCTGTAAAAGCCAATATTTGGTCTTCGAAAATTGTAATTGTTATTAAAGATCAAATGAAATTATTTGGTCTGTGGTCAATGAAATTTGTGTGCAAGAGTTTTCTTTGGCACAAGTTTTTGCTGACTGATTGGACACCAAGTTTGCACAATGTGCACTTCTCATTCATGCATTCTGAGTGAACCCCGTTCAAACTTTCTGTTTGTGGTAACTCCCGCAGGAACTCGGCAGGACAGCATTTTTCTGGTAAACGCCAAAGCTGGTATATACATGTATGACCAATTACCTTGGAAACATTATACGTCGAGGTTAATCAGTCATAGTGGGTGAGGTAATAGACGACAGATATCACTCTTGGGCCTTTTTATCAAAGTGGAAACAATGGCAGAGTTGGGATTCGAACTCACAACCTTGCTACTATGAGTCCAATGCTCCAACCACTGGACCACACGACCTGCACTGTTTTTTTCTACATGTGCATAATATTTTATATTTGTGTACATTCAATCACATACTTATGTGGGATGGTGTTGATCAATTTTGACAAGTTACATGGATATCATTCTAAAGCTTGGGATGTGCTTCATAATTTCAAACTCTAGAAATTTCAAAATTCATGTTGGGCGAGTTATTACTTGGTGTATTTCTGTGTGAGTGACTTTCAGCAGACTTGAGTCAATTCCGTCTCCTTGGGATTCAAAGATCTCACATCATAGGTTGCATTGTAATAATGATGTTTATCATGAAAGTGAAATCACATAGGAAAACTAGGAATGCAGATCTGGATGGGTGTGGGGCGGTTGCAGGGGAAATGAGCAATTTGGAATGTTTCTCTTCAAAATCCACCGGCTCACTCATGATCACATTGTTCTGGAGCGTGGCTCGGAAATCAACGGTGTCAACGTGAACTGCACTTCATTTCACACTTTTGTGACGAGTTTCTAGCTTGCTTTGGCTTTATTGTTTTTGGCTTGTCTTGAACATGCACATTTGATTGTGTGTGTGCAATGTACTTTAAACAGTAGGACAATGACCCAGCATTCTGGGACTGGTTTAAAGTTATTGTTATTGTATGCCATCCAGTGGTAATCTATCATGGAATCGTTGATACTGAATGGATGTTGAGAACTTTATCATCGGATGAGCTGTACTTCAAATACTTCCAGGAAATATTGCACAATATATGTTTATAGTTCCATTAATAGTTCTGTTGATTATTATGACATTTGCTTGTGAGGTAGATGTGTGCAGTACAAGATATCAAAAGAAGAATGATTCTTTTGCCTGTTGCTTTTATATACACATGTATGTATAATTCCCCTTTTTTCATCTTTTCAGAAAAATAAAATTTTACCATGGAACAGTCACTCCAGTCGCTACGACGCCATCATTCGTCTGTCTGCAAGACAAATCAACGTTTTACGAAAAGACGAGGTACCGTATATGAACACTGATAGATTTTCATTTTGTGAATGAAGGGTCAATATATAACTTGTTACCTATCAGGAGCAAGTAACATTATCATATTTTTTAAATACATATAGGGGCCATAAACATTAGTATTCCATTATAGTAATTACCACCACAACGGGGGTGTACCTAGGATTTTTCACAGGGGGGGGGGCAAATTCGTCCACCCAAAAATTTGACAAGCCCCCCTAAAAAAAGGTCTTCAATCACAAATAAAGGATTTTGTACCAGAAAAACAATTGACAGCTTGTCGGGGGGGGGGGGGGATCAGGGATACGTCCCTTGCATACATGTAGGTATGCTAGTGCATCACAATCAATATCTACCTTATTCTAATTTTACTGAAAAATTCTGATGAACACTATTTTGTTGTATTCTGTCATCGCATGCCACCATCACCGCTGTGGTAGAATGATTGTTTACATTGTACAACGTTTTTGTTTCCATGTTTTGTTTTCTGTCGGAGGAAGAGAGCGTAAATTATTTGTTGAATGTCGGTCAAAATGGGTGCGGTGGGCAGACTGACAAAGATCAGGAAGGATATATTCTTCAATGAACTACCAACAGGGAAAACAATAGAAGTTTATATCAGTACTATCAAGGTCTTCGCAAATTAACCTTCATGGCCCGCATTCTGATTGCAGGTTTAACTCAAACTCAGGCTTAAAGTTATGGCTTAAGTATGGATAGACATTTGTTACATAAATCAGTAAGAGTAGAGATATCATACTGGGGCCCGTTGCAGAAAGAGTTGCGTTTAAACGCAAGTCAAAAAATCAATCGCAAGTCCCAAATGCGCGCTGTTGATTGGTTGAATGTCAAGTTGCGCGTGGTTTTTAGAGTTGCGATTGAGTGCAACTCTTTCTGCAACGGGCCCCAGATATCATACTTCAGCTCACTTGGCTCTCAAATCATTCATAATTGGGTAGGAAGTATGAATAGATGATTGTCTTCACCATCGATGAATCAGGAAAGAGCACAGTAAAAATAAGAAACAAAGTAACTTTAGGAAAAAAAATGAAGAAAAATAAGTAACTTTAAATTTTGACACTTTTGGCTTCCCATAATTATAGCAGAGTTAGACCTCAGAATACTTCAGAATACGGGCCTAGAAGTTTATATCAGTACTATCAAGTTCTTCCCAAATTAACATTCATTGGTTTCACTCATACCTGTAATCAACACTCTTTATCAATTCTCCCAAAGGAGAATATGGTCTGTACATGTACTCATCATGATGTATACACATGAACATGTGCAATGTTTGCTAAATTCTCAACCCTGATCCGTGCCCAGCGTTCAAATTTTCCAATCACAATGTCAATATTTTCATTTCATCAATTTGTATTTGTTTTGTCTGAGATTTATGATAAAACAGTACATCAGACAAAAGGGAAATGAAATTAATTTAATAAAATCATGAAATTTATCAATAGATATTGGTGAAAGAAATCGATAAAAATAATTTTTTTACAGTGTTTGAGTGGCCTATTTTCATACCACTTTTGTGAGTACATATCAAATTTAATTTTAAGTTAAATCTGCAAGATTGTTTGAGATTTGACAGAGTTAAAAAACAAAAATCATTTTTTTTTCACTTCTTTCATCTTGTCTACTTAATATTTGAATCATCTTCATTGAAATCATATATGCAAATGACCGGTCATTTAAATGGCTTAATGCTCGGATTGGCCAATGATGGCTACCATGAACACGGTACATTTATAATGTTTCCTAGATGAGGATGGTTTCAAACAATAAGGAACCTCATGCTCTTTAGGTTACAAAAAAAAATATGTATAATGTGTATCTTTTTGCATGGGCATTAGAATGATTTCCACATTTATAGTAAAAGTGCCCTCAGCTATGCTTCAGGCAGGTTAGATCTGTTCCAAAGGTACAGTTTCTGGAGTATATAATTCTTACTATTGCCCTGGATAATCTGTATAATATTGCCTTATATCTCCCTTATACTTGCTCCCAGACATCTCTAGTTCATGCCTTCATTCACAATATTGTCCCATTCAGCTATGTATATAATTCTTACTATTGCCCTGGATAATCTGTATAATATTGTCTTATATCTTCCTTATACTTGCTCCCAGACATCTCTAGTTCGTGCCTTCATTCACAATATTGTCTCAGTCAGCTATGTACGAGATGATGCTCAACATCTTGTCATCATGAAAACAGGTTTGTACAATAAAATAAAAGTATTTTCAAGTTTGGTGTTGGTATTTTGCCCTGTTTACATATACATGTAGTTACAATTGATCCAATCAATCATAACTCTATGAAAATCCATCAGTGTCATTACTTTTTCTACAGGAAATTTGCGAAATGTCCTTTTTAAATAAAGGAGAACACACCAAATTGTCAAGAAATCAATGAATTTATGGATATTGTACATTCATGAATAGAACATTTTTTTAACAAACATGCCTTTTATATGTTGACTTTGCTAGCTATCCGTAGTTGCGATTGATCAGATCAATTACAACTCTTTGTAAGATGGGCTCCAGGTGTTCTTATTGGTGGTGTGCTTGAGTATGTATCAGGCTGCTCTTCTACATGTTCGTGTACACCAAGGAGCTTCACAAAAACATTACAAGTACTACAACAACAATTTGGATTTACAAAAACAAAGTATTTTATGATTTTTGTTTTTCATTGTTGATGTTAGTGTATATAAGTTGTATGGAATTGTAGCTTCAGTGCCAAGATAAATTCAGGTATTGTTGCTTGTGTTTGTGTGTATTGGCCTTTTGGGTTGTTGATTCTAGTATGGCAGTGAGTCCAAACTTTGCGCGTGTCCATACTTTGCAGACGGTCATTATCTACAAAAACTAGCCAATATCCTTAAAATCTGACATCATCAACGTAAAACGCGACCTAAAATTACCCTTTGGTGTAAGTTTCTTTACGATGAGTTCAGTATTCATGAAAATATTGGCAAAAGATCGGCAAATTTGTCACCGTTAGCGCCCGTTTTGAAGAAATCTGATATTCTTAACAAGCATCACGATATCACCATTTTGCAAACAGAAATCATCCAAAGTGTGAGTTAAATGTGATACTAACCGATTCGATAGCATTTTGCCATCAATCTGATATAAATATTTCACTTTTTGAGCTTGAGTTTTTGTTTAAATCTCCACAAAACTTTGGTCCGCGAAGTTAGGTCACCCTTTTTCTGAACGGTTTTCCAGCACAGCGCGCATTCGCTAATTGGAATAGAATTTTGAGATCGCGATACCGGCGAAATCCCTTGACCTACTTTACATTTTCATCCATGATTTCATAGTTTACGGTCTTGCCGTCAATGTGGTTACTATTTCTTGAATTGGTTTTGTATAAATTATATGAATATTTTGTGAAAAAAATTAAGCCTAATGAACATTTTTGAAAAGTGCGCGAAGTTTGGACACCCCATCATAATGCAATAGCTATAGGTGGTAAAATGTAAATCTCAAATCAATAAAACAAAAATTCAACCATTAAAAACAATATCTGATACCAAGTCTATGAAGGCCTAGAACTAATCCCAACCTAAAAACAATTTGAAATCTTCTATAAAGATGCTCTACTATTCTAATCTTATCTACTATTCTAATCCTACACATTTTGATGAAATTATCAGAGCCTGAGTAAACGACCTACTTAGCAAACATCTGAGTCAAGATACATTTGAGATTTGCAATTGATCTGAATTGATTACGACCATCTTTGACAGAGGGGCCTGGTAAACAAAGGTTGATTGATAAATCACAGACCTCCGGATCATATGAAACATATTTGTATGACTTCCTTTCTCATGATAAAATGAGACAGTCATCTCATATGATGCCAGAGTCTTGACAACAATTGATTTGTTTGTGTGAATGGATGATGACCTATCTTCATGTTTGCTCCAGTAGAGCAATGACCCCTGAACCACTTTCTGGCCAGAGTCATTATATTCAAACCTTTAAGACTTGACAAATGATGTCTAGGATTGGAATATGGAATTGCATTTTAGCAGTGGAGATTAAACTATATTGCTTGTCATGTAGAGCTTAATTTCAGTTACATCCTTTTTTATAAGGAATGTTTCATTGTCAATATAGTGATTATGGATTCCAAGTCAATTGCTCTCCTGCAAAATTTCAACCAGGATTGCAAAGTAGAGTAAAGCCTGAGTCCAGTCCTAATGTTAAAGAGAAATGCCAGTAGTTGCAGTAAACACTGATTTCATGAGAAAGTCTGTAAAACAAGGCTTAATTGTCAGTATATCATCGAGGATCTAGATCTCGTACAGTTACATTAACTGAACTTTGTGAAATCTGGAAATCTACGCTGAAAAATGTTCACACCGAAGATCCCCAACACAGATAAGCGCATGTGGGACAATGTATAATTATTGCTTAGGGCGTCGGGTCCGACGCCCTACCCGATTCCTGTGCTTATTTGCTGATTTCTCAGCAATTACACAATTTCTTCCAGAATTATTTGGCACATGCGTTTTATTTATACAAACAGACACTTTGGTGGTCATTTCATTGGATTCTGTACGAACTCATTTTGATATTGTTACCAAAACTAGCATTTACCTTTAATTGGAATCAAATTATCACGCTTATTCTGAAAGAAGCTCCCATTCACAATCATAACTCTGGAATGTTTTTCTTCAGAAATTGAGATGAGGATAGATGCATGTATAGGAGGGTGCAGGGTGGTGAAAATCAAAGTTGAAATTGAAAACAAAAAGAAAAATAGCTTTTCAGTTGCTCACTTTCCCAAATGAGTGCAAACTTCCTATATTTTTATATTCATTTAGCATCTAATGCAGCCCATGTATTTCAAGTATTCTCATATTGCTTTTAAAGTACAAAATAAACAAAAATTTCATTTTTGGATATTGAAGAATAAATATATGTAGCTCTTCAAGTTATTCCTGATTTCTTAATTGGAAAATGTTTGTCATTAAATTAAATCATGTCATAGAATATCTTATGCAGTCTAAGATGATTTTTCTTCTCCTTTGTTTTTGCTTTCTTAGCTACGGAAAGTCAACAAGAAAAATGTGAGCTTGTCGTATGGGAATGTCCCTCTAAGGTTTGTATACTTTTGTTCTCACTCTGACCTCTAAACCACTTTGGGCAACTACGGGCGGGTGTTTCATAAAGCTGTTCGTAAGTTAAGAACGACTTTAAGGAGGACTGGTGATCCTTTCTTTTGGTGAAAGATATACACCATTGGCGATGGTTTAGCGTGTAAGAAATGTACACCAGTTGTTCGTAATGTTGTTCTTAATGTTGCTCTTAACTTACGAACAGCTTTATGAAACGGCCCCCAGAAGTTATAACCACTCACCATTGATGGCACTATTAGTAACAAGTGGTATCATTCACTTGTTTTCACTACATGTACAGTACTTGTGATAGATAGCGACAGGCAATCAGTAACACACCATTTATAAATATTATTGCATGTGGAAGTTGACATGCTTTATGCTTCTCAGCAGCAACATTGTGACATGTGATGCACCACAGTGCATGCAAGACATATTATACATGTAGTCGAGTGCGAACGAGCCTCTGTAATCCAGTAGCCTTGGCAGGTAACATGCATATAGGCCTAGTCTGCAGTGTGAACATGCTCCTCTAATTCTACGGCTTTGGCATGTACATACATATAGGCCTTGTCTGCAGTGTGAACATGCTCCTCTGATCCAGCAGCTTTGGCTTGTAAATACATATAGGCCAAGTGTGCAGTGTGAACAGACCCTCTTTAATCCCATAGCTGTATATCTGTAGGGAGGGGATGTAGCCTAATTGAAGTGTGTCACACCCAGTAGTACATTCACCTTTAATGGACTCAATCAACCCATACTTGAGTACATCTCCATATAAGCCATTCTTTGACGTTAATACATGTATGTTCCTCAGTATTGGTGCTTAGGTTTGTTGTGACCCCAGTAAATAAAGCACTATCTCCATCTATTTGTGGGAGGCGTCGTGGTCTAGTGGTTATGACTCTTGTCTTTCAATCTGAGGGACGTGGGTTCGATTCCCAGCCATGTCGTGTTTTCCTTCTGCAAGAAATTTGTCCGTATTGTGATGCACGTGACTCAGCTGAGGTGAATGGGTGCCTGGTAGGAAGAAATTCCTTGAATGCTTCAGCGCCTATATGGCAGCACAGCTAAAGCCGGTGTAATAATATCAGCTATTTGTATCCTCAGGCAGAGAATGCTTTATAAATCTAGCTATAATCATTATTTAGAAATAAGCATTATGCAAACTTATGTACTGAGGATATACTTGTATTCATATCTACTTGTGGTAAAAAAAAATGTCATGCATGAATTGTCATTCAAGTATTGAGACAACTTTAAAAAGTCTGAGTGATATCATATTGTAGAAATCCCGCTATTGAGGCACTTTGCCTCTTTTCAATACTTTGTTTATTATGAAAAGTGAGGATTGGTAAATGTAAAACTACATGTAGGCTTTCTGGGGTGAAGATGCTGCATCCCAAGCTCATGAACATTAATCTTCAGTAAACAGAGAATTTATACTGTGTAGTTTTAGTTAATTCATTCATGTTTTGTGATGAATTTTGTCTTCCTACAGGAAAAATCAGAGGAGATCTGCGCTATAGTCCAGCAGATCTTTGAAGTAGTGTACACTGAAATGACCATGAAACAATTTGATCTCTCACTCATGCAAGCCGTTAAAGACTATTCAATAGGTAGATGTAAGTATCACATTACTATGCAGGTAATCAAGGATGAGATTCTTGTAAGACAGAACAAATTAGAGACTATCATTTACAATTATTTTCTCTATTTCTAAGTCTCTCCTCAACCGTACATGCCAGAGTGTGATGCCTCGGACACGTGTATGAGCAGATTAAAAAGTAATTCTTTGCTCTGGGTTTTATCAACATCCGGTAATACAACAGTTGTACCTCTTGCATGCTATTCTCTTATGTGACAGACTAGTCTAATAAGTATCAATGAAATCTAAACTGACACCAAGCAAAAACTTGATATCTTTCTGAAAACGCTGAGTACTCTTTTCCGTTCGATGTCCCGTTCCCCCTATATCCCAGGAGAGTTAATGAAGGAATCATTTTTAGGTCAGCATCTGCTTCGGAGTGTAACATGATATCATATCATTCCCTGATTCACCTCATAGTTTTCAAAAAGATACGAATTGTACTTTCATGATGCCCATCAAAAACCTGCTTCCATTTTGTACTCTTTTCTGTGTCATGAAAAAAGTGTTCACATACAAAACATAGCCTGAGGTCATATGATATTGGCATACACTTGATATACATGTAACTTGATTAAAGTTAAATGTGGCAGACTGGTCTGACGTTTTTGACCAGTGGTGACCAGTGTTGGTATTATAGGAGGACTTCTTTAGTCTTGGCATTGGAGTGAGATTTAGGTCTAGTGAATGATGATGGTGATGATGATTATGGTGATGATGGTGATGAAGAAGATAATGATGATGATGATGTTGATGGTGATGATGAAGATGATGATGATGATGATGATGATGAAGATGATGATGATGATGATTATGAAGATGATGAAGATGATGGTGATGATGAAGATGATGATGATGAAGATGGTGATGATGAAGATGTTGAAGATGGTGATGAAGAAGATGATGATGATGGTGATGAAGAAGATGATGATGGTGATGATGATGATGATGATGGTGGTGATGGTGATGATAGCCAATCTAATCAAGTCAAAGCAATAAAACCTGACAAACATGAGTGAAATGAAATAAAGTCAGATTTGATAGAAACTATAAACAGTACAACAGCCTTTCTACACATTATACAAGGTTCAGATGACCTAGGATATTTTGAGAAAAGCAGAACAAAACAAGACATTTGCTTGAAAAATATTTAGTATACCGGTAGACCTGTCAGAAATTTAGAAAAAGTTTTTTTTTTTATGAAGAGCTCTACATTTATGAATGGATATATTGCAGAGATTTTAGGATTGGGTTTAATGCAGGTGGTTGCGTGATCTATGCACTTTCACTTCGATCAGACAGATAAAGGAATCATTACTAGAATGCTCAAGTTTTTAATATGAACAGGGCCAATAATTAGGTCATTCTTGTCAGATTCAACCATGTGTCTTATATGAAACAATGGTACCATTTCAGATTGATATCTTATCTCTTGAGGATGCATGGGTTGCGTAGGATGATGGATGTGATACGTCTGACGTCTACAACAAATTCAAGACAAATTTGACCTAGATTAATCACTGATATGGTCTGATCAAAGAAATCAGCGGATACAATAGGCCCTACCTTCGCAATCCACGTGGAGTGGATTTGAACAATTTGTCGTTCGGATATTGCAAATTACACTCAACTTCAGATGATGCTTGATACGGTTGAAGCCATTGAAGGACAATCAAAAGTACAAGAGTAAATTTGATACTTGCCATGAACTTAAAACATATTTTTTACTATCTGTGAATCATGAATGGGCTTTTTTGTGCACGCTTTTGTTTTGCTAGGGGTGATATAGAAATATGAGGTTCTAGGAAAAAATTACACGGGGTTCAGGGGGATTTCGCCCCCAAAATGCTCAAAATAGCCCTAGAAAATATAAAAGAGCCCCTGAAATCCCCTCATTCACTGACTCCCTCATCTGTCTGATCAATGTTAATGTTATAGCTTAACCACTGTTTCAGATTTAGACAATTTTATAGTTGTGAAAACAAAAAATTATCTGTGAGGTTCCTTGCAACGTTACAATCGACCTTGTTCATATATCTAAAATCTGAATAAGTCTAGTTATCTCCTAATTATATTGGCCACAGTACACAATAAAATTAGTGGACTTATTTAGATCTGTTCTCATGATTGATTGAGAATTTTAAAATACATGTACAGCAAAACTTTGTTACGAATTCTCAGCAGTCCTTGTAACTTCAAGTTTATTTCCAGGTTTATGAAAGGCAGTTAAGAGACATGCCAAACAATAGCTCTGCAAAATAAACATATCTATTTCTGAGCCCTAAATCCTGGACCCTCTTGAGATGGTGTGTCTCTGTATTTGGGCTTCAGATTGAAAAATTGTCATTTTATTTCATTAGTTCATAAATCAAAGTTATAGTTGGAGAAATTGGGTTCTGACATACAAAATGTTGATCATATTATGGAGTTGTTGAGGGCCCCATTTTCGAAAAGTTATGATTCATCCAATTGGTCTCATATTTATAGAAATCATACTATTTTTTTGCACGATCTCCATATGATAAAACAGAAAATCACACTGAATTTTCAAGAGAATGATAAATCTATGCATACATGTCATATCTAGAAAATATTTTGAACAAACATGCATAAGAGATGTTGACGTTGCTGGCCGTCCATAGTTGTGATTGATTGGATCGATCGCAACTCTTTGTAAGACGGGACCCTGATGTCACTAGGTGACAGTTATGATATTAATAATAATATGACTAATTTGTATAGTGCACCCATTTTATAAATATAATTCATGATTGGGTCTGAAGCCAGCTCCCTTTACGCACTTGCCCTTTTAGCATGAGACGAGAGCTTTTCATTTCATGAAGTATTTTGTCACGAATAACAACTGGGGCCCGTCTTACAAAGATCAATCGCAACTATGGAAAGCCAGCAAAGCCAACATATAAAATAAATGTTTGCTCAAAATTTTTTCTAGAATATACATGTATATCCATAAATTCATAGATTTCTTGACAGTTTAGTGTGTTCTCCTTTGTTTATAAGGAATATTCGGCACATTTCCTTAGGAAAAAAATTATGACATTGATGGATTTCCATAGAGTTACGATTGATTGGATCAATCATAACTCTTTGTAAGACGGTCCCCAGATCTATCTTCTCTCAGCCAATCAGAGGCTGGTATTTAAGTAGCCTACAATATTTGTTGGTGATTTTCACTGACAATTTTCTTCTTGAAATGATCTCTTTTTTATTTGTCACATCCCAGGGGTACGAAGAATAAAGATGATAGTTTGTTTTTAGAAGAACAGAAAAGAATGATCAGTTGTTTATAATCTTGGAAGGGTTTGGCCAAATTGTTCAAGTGGGAAGTCCAGGATATTTGGCTGATGCCATCTTTAATCAGTCTCGCTGTCCTGATGGAATGCTTGAATCGGAAACATTGCAAGGAGGCAGAGTTTCCGAGTTAGTGTCAGTCGGTAGGCGTGGTCCCTTCACCCGACAACCAGGAATAAAGCTAGTGGTCATTTCCTGCTTCATGGCAATATGCAGTAATTGCATTTCCGGTCATTCCCAGGACACCCACACTCTCAACATCTCTCTCTCTCTATTTCTCTCTTTCTAGTTGACAAACTGGCTCATCTGCAAGTATATGTCTGTTGGACTGTATCTTTCTTTTTCTCTCTCTCTCCTTCCTTTCTTTCTTTCTTTCTTTCTTTCTTCTTTTTTTTTTTTCTTTCTTCCTTCCTTTCTTTCTTTCTTTCTTTCTTTCTTTCTTTCTTTCTTTCCTGCTCTCACTTTCTTCATTCCCTTCTCTTGATCCCTACCACTCTTCCCCTCTCCTTTATTTTCATTTATCCCTCTGTCTTTCACATTTTATCCCTTTTATCTTTTGAATATTTGATATTGATATTGATATCATTGTGATATTTTCTCTCTCTTTTTTTGGGTAACTTTACAGCCACAGTAAGTCACCAAAGACCTCCCTTGCCTGGCCTGTATAGTCAACCAGATACGTAAGTAATTACAAACAAGCCTTCTTTGACACATTTTGTTTTTTCTGTTGTTGGGTTCCACTTTCAAAGACTATCAGAATACTTTGTCATCCTTCTTTTATCCTGATTCCAAATTATCATGAAATATGCATACATATTAATATCATTTGTAAAGAGGAAAGAGATGTGTGTTCTTTGCACATTAACATTATTTTTACATGTGTGGAAGCTATGTTTTTGAGTTTGTTCAGAATCATATCTTGGCATAACTTTTGATGAATAAGTTGGTGGAGGAAATGAAAAATGATATTTGCATGTTTCTTTTCCCTTCCTTTCCGTCTTGTGTTTAGAAGCAGTGAGGCAGTCCCATATTCAGGGGCTAATCCCAACTCAAATAGTGCAGAAATCATCAGCGTCACAGCTAAAGTATTGTTACAAGAATACATTGAAGAGGTATGTGGCCCCAATTCAATGTCATGTGGGATAATGGAAAATCGTTGAATGAATGAACATGTATGTAGTCTTGAAAGGTGAAATCGAGAAGAAGAGGATGAGGACAAGAGGAGAAGAAGGGGGGAGGGAGCGAAGAGGGAGAAGAAGAAAAGATAGAAAAGAGATGAAGAGATGGAGCTGGAGGAGGAAGAGGGACAGAAATATAGAGGAGGGTGCGGGAGGGGGTGGATGGGAGAAAAAAAGAACAAAAAATAATTAAGAAGGAAATGAGGATGGAAAATCAAATATTTGAAAGAAGGCATTTCTGTTATACTCTGACCTGAAGGCTTGTTGAAGCCAATATTTTTATTTTAGTAATGCTACTTTAATCGTCAAATGATTTTTGATTGTCAATTCTGAGTGTTACAAAATCAGTTTGCAGTCCAGTTTCAAGGTGTATAATGGACCTTGAATATACATGTAATATACCTACCGGTATATATGTACATATACTCGACACTCCAGTTTATCCGTTTATTTCATCATTTTGAAGCAGCACTCATTCTGTAAGAACATTTTTGCAATTGTGAGCATTTATGTGTACATGTATATAATCGTATTATGCTTTTATATTTAGTAAGACACTTTTTACTAATATATCCATGACATCCTCCCCCTTTTTTTCTTCAGCTGAGAAGTAAACTAAGCGGTGAAGAGCTGCAGCAGTTTGCGTCCATTTTAAAAGACTATCGGCAAATGGGTTCGATAGAGAATTTCTGTACCAGTTTACAAAGGTTATATGGCCCAGACAGAAAGACATTATTTCCAGGTAAGTTTCTTTAACTGATTGCTTCCATTAACTCTTTTAATATTTTTCCTGCGGACTTGATTTTTTGCTTGCGGTATGTGAAGAAGAAAGAATGGTTTTAGAGGAAAATATTTGCTGCATGAATCTTGCCAATGAATGCTTTGGGTGCAAGCTATGTGTAGCATATAACAGATCATTTTTGCTTCTACAGGGGCCTGTTAAATAAAGGTCCAATTAATGGTATACATGTTTTTAAGCCTAAGGGTAAAGTCCATGGCAGACTGAGTACAACTTGCAATCAATTGTAATATTAGATATATCTCAGTTGTCAACTTAAGGTTTTTTTAAACTGTCGTGGCTAATTACTCTTTAGGATAGACAATGGAAGCACGTTTCTTACAAATTGTAGAATTAGATAATTTCCTACTTCCAGCTAACTAATACTTATGATTTAATGAAACAGGTCACTGAAGAGAAAACTTACATTCTTTAGCACTTACTTTTTGGGGGGTGGTTTATTGGAAAACATTCGTTGAATGGTAATTTAAAAACAATGCTTATTATTAGGGAAGCCCTATGTCAAGATGATAAACTGAATTTTTCAGAATTTGAGGGAAATCTCTTTTCTTCCACTCGTGCACAGTACACCGAAACTTGGCATGCAGTTGTTCAATAAGGCCTGACACAGTGTATTGCACTTGTCTTGCACTAGACGTTTCCCCTAATGTCGTGGTATCCACATTCTCCCACTGTCTCCCCCTTAAATTCCTAATTTCAACAAGCACGTTTTTGGTCATGGATAACGCATTGGCTGGGTTTTTTGTTTGTAAAAACTAAAGGGGAAGACAGTTAAAAAAAAAAAGAAAATTGCAAGCCAATATACAATTTATTTAAAGAAATAGAAGAAAATTATTTAATGATTATCTCAAGCAAAAGGGATCGATGTTTCAGTCTTATTTTTTTTGTAGTGCTGACCGTTATATATTTGAAAATTTCCTGTGTTTTTGAGATGTGGTCATTTCCACATCCTCGCATATGTTGCACTATTTAATGCATGCACCTTTGTGTTCTCGATGTGGTGCCACTTTTACCCCACATACATCGTGTGCAGACAATTACGTTGTTGCCGAGAAAATTACTCTACAGTGCGTATCAAAAAAAAGTTTACACTTTGAAAAAACCCTGTAAAATTATAAATTTGTAATATCCTGAAGATTTTTCCACATTTAAACATTGGTACAGATGCATTTAAGCAAATGACGATATAACTATCGAAAAATATTTCCGCTTGAGTGAGCACCACTTACTTTTGAAAAGTTAGTGAAAAATGATTTGCGCAGAACTTTAAAATAGCTATGCGAATAAAAGTAAACCTTTTTCATGAAGAACACGTAGAATTTAGCAAGTAAAATTGATTTTAAGATATCTTTGACCTTTTTTACCTTCAAAGAGTGCATTGCACCCCGCCCCACTCCCCCACACACCAAGGCCATCAAGACGATATTTGATTTACACTGAGCTGTGATTTACATAAAATGAATTAGGCTTGATTTTCATTTTTTTAATCATTGTCAAGCTTGGGAAAAGTGTGGAGAAACAAGTATTAAATGAAAAATTAAATGTCAACCCACTTTAAATAACAGAAACTTAGTGAAAAAGTGCTGGAGATGTCTGATGTAAACTTTTGTTTAGATTCAGTTATGTCCTCAGATCCAGCTGGCACAAAAAGGGTAAAAGTTGTGCTTACTAAGTGTTGAAATTTCAATTTGGGTGGCAAATTTGTTTAAAAATGCTTGAATGTGTCTGTTTTATCTTAATTGACTAAAAGTGCAAGGGAAATGTAGGAAAAATGTGTCGCAGGGTAAGTTTGATTTCTCCCTTTCCCCTTGACACTGCGTGAAAACGAGCATTTCTGCGCAAACAGATTTCTGCGAGCTTTACAAAAATAGACAGTGCTCACTCAAGTGTAACATTCTGTCAAAACTTTTACTTTCATCAGATAGATGAGACCCAAACCAAAGATTATATGTGAAAAATTTTACCCACATGTTGTATAATTTTTAATTCCCAGAGCTTTTTCAAAGTGTAAACTTTTTTTTGATACGCACTGTATAGACTTGGTCGCAGAAAATGTTGAAACAGACATCAAAGAATTAGATCAAACAAGTTTGAGAATGATAGATAAATGTATGAGTAATACATGGGAAAGTTTTTCATGTGCAACATCACCCTTCACGGTTGCATTGGTGTTCAAAGTCTTTCTCATAACTCATAATTTTATTATTCATTCATTTTTGCTCAAACTTTCATTGATCTGTTTCTTTTATTTTTCTGGCTGATATCATAAACTGGGGAGTGTTTCATGAAAGGACTTGTCAGACGTTTTAACCGACAAGTCTTTTTTTATCCGACAGTTACTATAGTAACAGTGCTTCTCAACCAATCAGAATCCAGGAAAGTTGTCAGATCTGACAACTTGTCGGACAAAAATATTGATGAAACGCCCCCTGGTTTCTTTGGGAACTTCTTAATTAGTCACCATACAATTTTAATAATTTGACATTAAGAATGAAAAATTGACTAGCTGATTTTGATGGAATCTCTACTTTTCAACAAACTATTATGATGCCATATATATTCTCACATTCATATAAAGTATGAACTACTATTGTATAAGGGGAATAATTAGATGTACACTAACATATAAATTCCTCATAGTTTTTGTAGTAATCACTTCATAACAATGAACAATGCTATTGTGGGTTAATATGAACATAGTCATTTGTAGACTACTTGTATATACTTTTTCTATGGTTTTCTATTAATTATAATTCACATCTTAATCAAAATAAGTTTTACTAATTAATCCAAATACTGTATATATATATACTACTTTTACCAAAACTTTTCTACTTTTCATAGCTTTGATCTTCTGCACAGCGTTTTACTTCTAAAACTTATTTTGAATATAATCAATCCTAAGTCAATTCTACTATCATTTGCTGAGCTTTGTGTCAGGTCACGATTCCTGTCGTTACGGACATGTGCCAATCGTTTATCTTTTCATCAATGATTCAATAAATCTTATGCATATTTGTTACATTTGTGACCACGCCGCTCGCCCATCTTTTGAGACCAAATTTGTGATACCTGGGTACGCTAATGAAATGCCAGTTGTCAACAATTGAAAATTATTCTTCTCCAAAAAGTTTTTGAAAAAAACATTATCAAGTCATGAAATGAGAAGAATAAGAAAATATTAAAATGTAAAGAATTTTAATGAATTAATTGGTACATTATAATTGCTACAAATATGGAAGAAAGAATATGAAGCCAGCATTCCATAGAGGTGTAGTTTTACAATTTTGAACTACACTGGTTGAGTTGAGACTGAGGGTCAAACTTAATCAGAATATTACTCTGATGATGTGTACCTTTGTACAGTTTTCATAAGAATTTTGATAGAAACCCTGTAGTTGTCTATGTACATGTTGTATGTACGTATAGGTGTAGTTTACAATTTTGAACTATGCTGGTTGTGTTGAGACTGAGGGTAAACCTTTATCAGAATAGCACCGTGATGTTCTGTACCTTTATACAGTTTTCATGAGAATTTTAATTGAAGCCCTGTCGTTATCTACATGTATGTACATGTGCATTGCAACAGGGGCACCAATCTATGTCACAAATCAGCCCCCAATGTGATACTCGTACATCTATGTATAGAATTATTTGTATTACTTTGCATCAGAGGATGAATAATTAGATCCTTGTAGTGCAGGCAACCATTTAAACTGATATTTCTCTTTTCTCTCCAGATGGTATATTTTATTATTAACCACAATAATTTTCTCTCACATTTTTCTCTCTCATATGGCATCTGTGTTATGTGTCAATTAATCATCTTTGTTTTTCTCCTTTCTTTTCCATTTAGCAGATTAGATGGACCTTTATCTAAATATTTCTTTTCATCATATATATATCTTACTATGGGATCCTGCAGTGCTCGACATTAACCCTCCACATTTTTTCTCTGCTAACCCCACTATTTTCTCTCCAAACGGGGCGTTTCAGGGCTGTGCTTTACAAGCTATGCTTAAAGGTAGTTTGCAATGAAAGGAATTAAAAAGGGTGAAAAATAGAAAGATGATAAATGACTGAAAGTGATGGGATAATATGCATGGTAGTTGGCATTCTCTGTAATGGATTATGGTGTATGTACTTGAAGACATTACAGATTTAAAATATAGAAGTGCTTTATTTCTATTTCTGTTTTAAATATTGAACAGGTATACAAAGAAAATAAATATTCATAGCATTGTGGTACCTTTATGTGCATTACAATATTTTTTTTTGTAAGAAATCAGATAAAAAGCAAAAACAAAAAAAGTGCATTTTTGCCCTACCTTTTTGTATTAAACTTACATTTACTCAAAAGTTTAGATTTGTGTATAAATAACTCCTCTTGAAAAGGCACAATAATATACATAAAATATTTTGCTAAATTTATGGAAGTAATATGTAGACCTGAAGACCCAATGCATGCTTCACTTGGAATCCTTTTGAAAAATATCTAAAAATCACCTCGATATGCAATGAATCTTGGTAATGAAAGTCATGTTTGCATTTAAATATATGCGAACTCTGCTAGTTTGCTATGGTAATAATCAGCATTTTCATTATATTTACTCCTCTGCAATCAAAATCCATAGACAAATAGAAGAAAAAAGAACAGTGCTTTCAGGAATTTCTGTATGTACATCGTACTATTTCTTTCCTTCTGCAAAATGAAATCGCAATCAACAAAGGAACAAATTAAAGCAAATGTAAAAGAAATGCCCTAGTTTATAGTATTTCACACTTAATATTTCAAATCCTTCAAAGTATCAAACTTACCTCTAATACTAATCAGTAGGCACTAGATAATGTTCTTCTACTGTATAATTAATATTTACAATAAATATCATTTAGGTAAGATCATCTACTTCACTATACATGTTGTATTCTTTTGCATTTCATATTGTACAGGGAGAATCTTTTTCCCTTTATATCATTATTGTACTATTTTCTGAAATTTATCACCAAAGTGATTACAAAGGCATGTTTCTACTGTTTTAGTGTAATCTAGGCAGGGTCTTGAGCTATATGTCTGCTGTTATGCTTAACGTAAGTGATGTGTCTGATCATGGACCTATCACAAATGGACATTCAACGAATCCCCTCCTTTTGGCCAAAGACCGTCACTGCTAATCCTTTTATAAACAGAGCGCTGGCAGCTGACTCCATCAAGCCGGTCGTAAAACACGCTATCACTGATGGACAGCGGAAATCAATTGTGCGCTGCTCCTACCCATTGCGATGTTGTTCATTCACTTTATCAAAAGCAACGCACAGCAGCGAACATTAGTGCTATGAAAATGACTGCAGAAACGAGAAAACAGGCGTGCATAAACATATTTTTTACGTACATCGCAAATAACCACACGTGAAATGCATTGACATCACCTTGCAGATCAGTATATTTACGGCAAAGATGCAGTTAAAATTTTAGGGAGAAATGTGCGGAAAAACGTTAAAAATGCATCTATTTTGGACAATATTGATGTCGGTAGTAGTGCTTACCTTCGGTCAGAAGTTGATTTCATTTGGGCGTTAAAATTCCACAGGATTGATGAAATTTCACAGGATTTTTTTTATGGTCAGACGACAATCGCACATTATTGACAGCCTAAAATCATGTACTGAAAAACCAGATATTAATTGCGCATTGCATTCTAGGTAATGTAGGGACTTTCGCTTTTGGCAATCAGGGCTAAAACATGGCCGTCTTTGGTCGAAAGAGGGCCAGTGATCGATTGATGAAATAAGCACGCCTGTATCTTCTCATGATTTAGATGTGGTGTGATGTTTTTTGTACATAAAACTGCTACCGGACAATTGATTACCAAAAATATTTCAAGACAGCTGTTTGAAGTCTTATTGCATCAGATGAGTCACTAACGTTTCCCCATAACAGCATCAGATTTGTAAAAAGCAAACTAAGAAAATAGCTGTAGTCTCTGCCTGCGATGATAGGCTGATGGTTGATGTATAGTTGAACCTTGGTTGCATTTCTCAAAAATTGCCGTTTGACTCTTCCTTTTATAGTTTTATTAATCTTCCTTTATTAAAATCTCATAGTATTCTGATTCCTTCTGCAATTAATCTGATGCAGTAGTCATTGTTATCAAATGCCTTTTCAAAAATCAAACGCAACTCAATTTGTCAATCAATCAGAACTGCCTATTTGAAATCTGCCATTGATAATAATGATAATAAGAATCATATTTTTAAAGATTTATATCTCAGAATTGAATTTTAGATTTAGACAGTTATATATTTTGGACATCTATTCACAATCTCACATGATTGAAGTTTTAATAAAACATTGTTCGGACTTTAATATATCATAAACACTCTCTGCACAATCATGGGTGTGTCATTTCCATTGACAGTTTATATAGCCCCTTTCACAATTGGTCGTGCGACTGCTTACAACTGTTGCGATACTGTGCAACATATATTGTGACCTAGTGATCGCAAACGAGCGTACAAGCAATTGTGAAAGCCCCCTGTCAAGACCAAGTAATAGTCTTTTGTTTTCATAATTTCACTTTTCCACACTACCATACAACACTTCACCATTCTGTGTGCATACACTACACTGTTCATGTATATTCACCTTGTAATGCAGGCCTACATGTATTCACTTCTCCTACACTCGTTGTTTATCATTAATTCATTATTATGATCACACATTTTGTTATATTTGACTAAATTCAATAAATCTACATGTACCTACTTCACTGATATCATCACTTTTATGCACACCATATTTTCTTATTTTTCTCTCTTATCATTTTTTTATTTTTGTAACTTCACACATACATTTCTATTTTTTTTAATTTTCTTTTTCTATTTGTTCCAATTAAGCATAAAAAGGGTTCTTATTTTGAAAAAAAAAGGTTAAGGTAATAATACTGTTTTTTTTATATTTTATAAATCTAGCTTTTTGCTTAAGTGGGGGGGGGGATCAGCAAGTTGGTTTGACCCAATGAAGACAAGCTGCTTACATCTGCCACTGCTTAGTTATTTGTTTAAATAATTTTTCCCAATCATTTAAATATTTCATTTTCTAACTATCGTTTATTTATTACTTCTTTGTTATTATTTGTATAATCATTTATTGACTCATTCATCCAGTCATTTATCCATCCATTCATTCATTCATCTATCTATTCAAATTATTCATCCATCCATTCAAAAGATCCATCCATTGAAAAGATCCATCCATCTATTCATGTATCCATCCATTGATACATCTACATGTATTGTTTCATCCATCCTCCCACCCGTCCATCCATCCTTCCATCCGTCCATCCACCCATCCATCCACCCACCCATTCATCCATCCATCCACCCACCCACCCATTCATCCACCCATCCATCCACCCACCCACCCATTCATCCACCCATCCATCCTCCCATCCATCCATCTATACATCCATCCATTCACCCATCCATCCATCCATCCATTCACCCATCCATCTGTCCATCCATCCCTCCGTCCATCCATCTATACATCCATCCACCCATCCATCCACCCATCCATCCACCCATCCATCCACCCATCCATCCACCCACCCATCCACCCACCCATCCATCCACCCACCCATCCGTCCATTCATCCATCCATCCACCCACCCACCCATTCATCCATCTATACATCCATCCATTCACCCATCCATCCATCTATACATCCATCCATCCATTCACCCATCCATCCATCTATACATCCATCCATCCATTCACCCATCCATCCATCTATACATCCACCCATCCATCCTCCCATCCATTCACCCATCCATCCATTCACCCATCCACCCATCCATCCATCCATCCACTCACCCATCCATCCATCTATCCATCCACCCACCTATCCATCCACCCACCCATCCACCCATCCATCCACCCACCCATCCGTCCATCCACCCATCCATCCACCCATCCATCCATCCACCCATTCATTTATTGTTTTGATCAATTCTATTTATTCATTAATTCATTCATTAACCCATTCAATCAGTCATCAAAAGTTTCCTAAAATAAGTTATTAATCTGAATAAATATGATCTAGTCCAGTCAAACTACTATTACAAAAATAAAATTTCAAAATTTTCTAACCAAAGAAAGAAATATTGACTTTTAGTTGATGGTTTATTTACATCTTTTGACACCCTCTTTTTTGTTAAAACGATATGATGGTATTTCTTAATACCATCTACTCAAACAAGTACATTGAAGAGTTTACACTGTATAGAAATCTGCCATTTCAAATGTTGATTCTAATGTTCATGTAATTGGGTGGATCCAATTTTGGACAGAAAGCACAGCCCTGACCATTCCCCTTGCATGTATCTCCTTTCTATTCTAGGGATGCGTATGTGTCTGATCAGCGACCATCACAGATCCTTCTTCGACAGCTACATGCTAGCCAACGACATCGACGACCCCTATGGGAGCCGCAGTCGTGCCTCCATCGGGAATATGAGCGATGACGCCGACTCCACTATAAGTGGAAACTCGGGTCCATTCACGCGGTCTTTGCTCTCTGCTATGGGCACTATTGAACCTGTCTCCCCTACGTTGTGATGAATGAATATTCATGAGCTTCAATCTATGTTGAATGAACATTTAAATGATTTAATTAGATGAATATTTATTAGTCTCATGATGATGACGATGATGATGCTGCCTACGTAAATCTGATTTATAAGTGATTGTTACTTGAGGTACAACTGTATATAAAGATCCAGAGCTGTAATTATTTTTATTTCAGTGAAATAATTGTTTAATGTTATTCATTTCTTATTCTTCGAATTCATTAGCTTTTATTTGCTTCATCTGAATTTTCATCTGACATCATATTCATTGATTCAGTGAGAAGTTATAATTTTCCATTGAAGGCTGATTTGCATAGCATCGTTATATATGCATGTTTGTATTCATACTATACTCCTCCAAACTACAAAGATCTAACTGATTCTTGATTATGAACTAATTTGCATGTAAGACAAGCCCATCCCTTGTCTAATGAATATTCAACTGCTTTCATCTACACGTATGAATAACATCGATCCAGCTGTTAAACAGTAAATAGCAAGAACAGAAAAAAATACAAATTTCACTTGATTAATGTACAGGGTCTTCTTTGGTTACAAGAAAGCAAGTAAACAGCGCCATCTTTTGTCAATGTATGCACAATTTTTCTTGGTGGATATTCTTTCTGGGTTTTTTCCCATCTTAATAGCTCTAAGTATTTCAGGTCTATGATATATTGTGTATATCCTCACAGCCCTGATGAGGATTTTGTTAATCGGTTGACAACTGGAACCGGGTTTATACCTGCACAAAGTCTTTGGGAATAACAGAATTAAGTATTCAACAGGTTTAGGTCTCTATTTCACTGCTTGTGTAGCATTTGATTTGCGTTTATTCACTCTGTTGTTGCTGACTAGAACCCCCCTCCCTTTGTCTTCTTCTTTACTGTGGTTAAAGGATGATTTAAACTTAAGCCAAAATTCGAAGTTTGTGGTTATCGTGACAGTAATAGGCATTTTGTATGTATAGTCCTACACAATTTTTGTTTTTGTTCTGATGTTCAAAGTTGCTTTAGTCTTTACAACTTTGTTACAACTTTTTTTGTATACAATGTATACACACATTTGATGTATCCTGGAGATGCTGTGTGTTTATGAGATCATAATCAGCAAATATTACCTTTTATAGGTGTAATGACTAGGTGTAATGACTAGGTGTAATTACACAGGGGGGATAACACAGGAGCTTTGGGCAATATTGCCGCTGAAATGCTAAAAAAAGCCCTGGAAATTGAAAAATGAGCCCCCAAAATCCCCCATTTACTGCACAAATAAAGCTTAAATCCAGTTTGCAGATGCAACTGGTTGTAAAAAGCAGTCAGCCATGTATTTTGAAGCATCGACACAGTTTTAAAAAACAGAAACAAACTGAACAGTAAGCCTCCTTTTGAAATGGATATGTGTACATAGAAAGGATTCAACATTATCTTAATCAAATATTTATAATCTAGATTTGAGCACAGTTCCATTTAAAAGAAAATTTTATTGATGATTCAAAATCATAGTTTTATGTTTTGCTACACAGATTAGTTAGCATAGGTAATTTTACAAGCCAAGAGAAAGAGCGTTCAATTCAAAGTGGTGATAAAGTATATATTTTACTATGCATTTCACTATTCACTTCTAAAGTAATTTACTTTATAAAGCGAAATTTAAGCAAATATTCTTGACAACTATTGACATAAAAGTCTAAGCCAAATAATGTGAATTGAATGTATCCACCTGCATGCATCAGATGACTTGGTATTACTGCGCATATATACATTGTAAACTGCACACAAGCCATACATAGGCTAGGTAGGGGCCGAGTGAAGCAAAATTCTCCAAACCCAAAAGAATAATTACAAAGATGGATATAGGTATTCAACATTTTATGTTGAATTAAATACTTACATGTGAGCCAGAATTTGAAATATATTACTATGTATTTAAAATACTTTACCATCTATGGTATTCAATTGCATGTTTTGGCTATTAAAATAATTTTGCTTAAATCTATTAAAGTCCTGTGCCTACCTGGCTCAAATCTGGCTAGCAAATGAGCAGTCAAGCATTCTTTGCACAGATGGATACATATTTGGCTCAAACTTAAAGTATTTTGTTATTTTATAGCAAACTTGTATATTGCTGAAATTTGGCTTGATAAAGTAAAATGTAGATGCAATCTGAATAGCTTTTTGCTTAGCCAAGTGAACTGTTGATTAAATTACTTGCAAAATCATGACTTTAAATATTTTCCAACCTAAGACTGCCTGAGATGCCTATGGGAAGATGTTCTAACAGTTATCATGATCATGTACCTGTACATGTACATTAGTAGTTGTGTGTTCATTAAAGTTTAAAAGTTGACAAGTCATGATTGTGGATTAAAGGAATCTATATGAAATAGATTTATGTAACTTGACTTAGATTCCTTATAATATAGTGTTATCATTTTTTGTATTCAGTTTTATTCCACTTTTTAATACAAAGTGGCTTTTGATTTGAAACAAGTTCAATTTGTTTTGGTGTATAAATGTCTAATTTGTAAACATTTTTTGCTGATTTGGTAAAATTCACTCCATCTTGGGGGAGGGGGAGGAAACGGTAAATGATTTATCTTCAAACCCAGCAGAGATTGTGTGCATTTGAATGGAATCTCCCCTCCATTTTTTGTGTGGTTTTAAAACATGGCTTTGTGAATAAAGTGGATTGCTGAAAGTCAAAATGAATGATTCGAACAAAAACTATGTGAGCACTGATGTCTCAGGAGATGCAAATGAGGGGACTTTAAATGACAACACCAATCACTGTTTGTGTTTTATTTGAAATTGACACATTTTCCTTTTGTCCACATTGTGATGTAAAAAATGTTTGATTCCTCAGTGAACATGTATTAATTAATTGTGATTCAGTCAAAGCAGCCTCTTTGAGATCTACAAAAATGAAAAAAAATTTAATTCCATAATGAAATATGATATATGATTTGCTTTCTCATTTGCATATCAACCCAGGTTCTGTTTTAGCTGTTTTGTAAAAGTTTAAAGCAAAACTTTAATGTGTCATAAATATCTTTTTTACATCTTATTGTGATGACATTTACAGGTACACTTATTTGATTTTCTCTATGAAATACATGTAAGATAAATTTGCTGGGAAGACTTCATCTTTAAACCCTTATCAGTTCAAATCAAAATATTCAAATATCCATCCTTCATTACTAAAATGAAAATTTTTCTTTATTCCATAATGAAATATGATTGGCTTTCTCATCGTGTAAGAGGCAATATTGACAAACTTGCCTTTGCCCAACGATCTGCACCTGAATGGAATAAACTCCCTCTTCAAATAGTTAACATGCAGTTTCGCTTGACAGCTTCCAAAAGCTCCTGCAAAATTACCTTGAAAATATCCCTCACTCCTCCTCATAACGTGCATCCAAGTTTAATTTCATCTTCGAGATAGGCTGCAGAGCCCTTTGAAGATTACAGCAGATGATGAAAGTTGAAAATGGTTACATCATATGGGAGTACTGTTTTGAATTTTAGTGTTCCATACTTCATTCAGAATAGTACTGTAGTACAAAGTGCCATCCTTTTCTTCATGTGTATGTATACAATATTGAAGGCATCAAGCCTTAGATTACAATGCATTGAATCCACTTTGTACATGTATTAGTGTGTAGAGCTGTTGATATATATGGATGTATATAATGAAATTAAATTTTAGAATAAACGATAAAGAAATTCTACGTGTAGTTCTTGTAAAGCACAGGGATGTAGTAATGTCAGGTAATTAAAATGCCTTAATGCCAATTTATACAAGATGTGTGCATCAATTTATTTTCATGTTTCTGTCAGTGATCTAAAAATCATGGAAATGAGTTGTCAGGCAATTCCAGGGCTGCCAAGTCTCCCTGATCGTGAGAAAGGCTCTCTGAAAATTAACTAATTTACAAGAGAAAAAGCACAGATTTTCAACATCTCCCTCATTCATACATTGATTTCTTTCATTGGACTGTGTGTTAGTGGGAAAGATCTCCCTTCTTCAGTAAATTTCCCTGAAAGATGAATTTTTCAGTTGGCATCACTGCAATTCATTTCAAAAGACAAGACGACATTTATATCAAATTGAGCCATTAGAAATCCTGATTGACTTTGGCCAGCGAACAGTAAACCTTATTTTGATTTGAAACTTGAAGCCATGATTTTTATTTTTTATATAGATTGCGGAATCAAAGTGCTGGTCACTTAACAGAGTCAATAAGGATTCATTTCTTTTTGTTTCTTCCATCTTGTGAAATCATTCACAAAATATGGGACTCATTTTCATCCAATTGCCTGAACTTGTCAGCTTTCAACAGTATCAAACATTTTTTGATTTCCAAAAATATTAGCATCAAATAACTCATTAATCATCTAATCAGTGTCACACAACTTTACATGTATGAAATATTTATGATAATTACATACAAAGTTAGACAGGCAATGTTTTAATACATAGTCGATTATGTTGTTCTTTATTTTGGATTTTCTGTACATTTTCCATCACAATAATATGATTTTGTCATTACTAAATGCATCCATTACAATGATTTTCATCATCACAATGACTTTCAGACACACATTTACTATTCTAGGATGCATCAATTTAAACACATTTATGCTCCATTATCAACAATATCTGTTTCTTACACAACCATCAGGCTCTGACTGTATGGATGGCAATGGAACTACAAGCCTCTTGATTATCTTGGCTATTTAAAGAATCCTATCATTCATTAAAGTTCACCATCAATGATAACTACCACAGTAACATTGTTCAATCAGAATCAAGGTTTCTATGGTAATTACTATTGAGTACGTTGTAACTGTTAATACTAGTCCGTTTGATTCTTCTACATTCAGGGCAGCCATTCTTATTCAGTGCATTATATTTTTTTTTCTTTTTTTTTCTCAAAATGAAAAACAGGTGTTCAGATATCTTGGAACCAGGAAAGATCTCTTCCTGCAGCGATTTAATCTTTCTGTTTTGAAGATTAAAATAAGATTATTATAATTTATATATAAATGAAGATTGTGTGTAAACGTCTCTCCCATGTTTCATAGATGCAGGCTATGTTACAATGGAAAACACTCCGTCCCTCGGATGGGACGTTAAATGGAGGCCCCGTGTAGAGGAGAGTCACCACCTTTGCACGTTAAGAACCCACTGCACTATTCGTATAAGAGTAGGGGGAAACCCCGGTGTAGTGGTCCACCTGCATTCCCCCCAATCAGTTATATCGGGAGGAGAGACCTGCGGGTCCCAGTGATTCAGTTCGCTTTTCGCCTCCCAGGCACAGGTGACGCCAAACAAATAATAATAATAATATAAAACAAATTCTTTTTGAACTTAAGGTAGGAAGATCATTTTCTACTCTACTCTCTCTACAGGGTTACGGACGTACATCCCTGAAAAGGATATGGTTTTCTTTGACGGCTATGTGGATAGACTTAATTTTCAGGAAGAATACTTGGACGATCTAGACCTTGCGCTTAAGGAAATTTGTGATCAAGTATATCATTTAGATGCTAGCATAGGCTCATGATATTTGTCCTTCGATCAAGGTGTGTGGATCTTCATCTGTGATAGTCATCAACATTATTGATTTTCACATCGTCATCGACTCATCAGCAATAACAATCATTAAGGAATATGATTTCAATAATACTTGTATTTTACATAACAATCAGAGTAACAATATCAAGTATCTAGTTTCTGGCTGCTGATGCCGCTGTTACGGCTTAGCCCCGTTGCATAAAAGCTACCATTACTGTAACTTTGACATTCAATGGTAACTACCATGGTAACAACACTCAACAGCCAATCAAAATCTAGGATTCCATGCAGGTTACCATTGGATGGCAAAATTACCATAATGGTATATTTTATGCATTGAGGCCCTGCTGCTGCTATTATTATTTTCTCAATTTTTACTTCAATACTGATGACCATGGCTGCTGCTGCTAGTGCTACTGCTGAGCTACTACTACTAGTACTAGTACTACTACTACTACTACTACTACTACTACTACTACTACTACTACTACTGTTACTACTACTACTGTTACTACTACTACTAATACTACTACTTCTATTACTACTTCTATTACTACTACTACTACTACTACTACTACTACTACTACTACTACTTTACTACTTCTACTACTATTACTACTACTACTACTACTACTACTACTACTACTACTACTACTACTACTACTACTACTACTTTACTACTACTTCTACTATTACTGCTACTACTACTACTACTACTACTACTACTACTACTACTACTACTACTACTTCTACTACTACTACTACTTCTACTACTACTACTACTACTACTACTACTACTACTACTACTTCTACTACTACTTCTACTACTACTACTACTACTACTACTACTACTACTACTACTACTACTTCTACTACTACTACTACTACTGCTACTATTACTACTACTGCTGCTACTATTACTACTACTACTACTACTACTACTACTACTACTACTACTACTACTACTACTACTACTACTACTACTACTACTACTACTACTACTACTGCTGCTACTACTATTACTACTACTACTACTACTACTACTACTACTACTACTACTACTACTACTACTACTACTACTACTACTACTACTACTACTACTACTACTACTACTACTACTACTACTACTACTACTACTACTACTACTACTGCATGCTGCTACTACTACTACTACTACTACTACTACAAATGCTCCTACTATATGACTTCTAATTTATTGTTGTTGATACTGCTGCTACTACTACTACCACCACATCTAATATTGAACTACTACTTTATACTTGTTTACTTTTGATTCTTCGTCATTTCTACTAATACTGATACTGCCTCATATATTTGTAATGTTTCTTTTAGGACATTGCATATTACTACTATTGTAATCGCTTATACTACACACATATCAGGGATGAGTTCGTGAAGAAGTTCACATAAAAGATTTAACACAAATTGATGCAAAACTGGTAACATGCTCCTTGAGCTTATACCAAGATCCTCCAAAACTCCTTGATATATTAACAAAGTGAGACTTAATTTCCTGAAATTTCTCATAAATTTCCTTAAAATTTTTACTCTTTGCATATTCATATCTTGCTTTTGAGAAGGGGCCCATTTCATTAAACTGTTATGATAACAAATTAGCAATAACAATTAAAAGCTGCTGAAATCCATCAATTGACTGACCATGACTGTCAGTGAACTTGTTATAAAAATGGTGCATTTGTTATTATGTTATAACAAATCATTGTAAAAACTGGACCCTGATTTCAACAGTAACTGAATCAAAATTATTCAGAATATGATTAAGCAGACAATAAAGTGTTCCAGTCACGTATTATACTTCATGTATGAATAGTGAACAGCTTTCTGAACCACCCTCTTGTTGTATTTTTTCATTTTATTTGTAATTTTATTTCATCCCATTTCTTTACTTTTTACTGGATAACACAATCACTGATACTATTTGAAAAATCCTTGTGAAAAAGAAATGCTGGGGGTGTTTCACAAAGATATAAGTGTGACTTAGGGTTGCTCTTTATTGCTTGCATTATATAAGGCGTCACAGCATTGGTCAAACCATGAGAATGCATGCTTACTGCATATTAATAAGATTGCAAGTTATATATCATGTGCGTGTCAGCATTTAGGAATGACTCAAAAAGCCTTTTCACATGTGAATCTTGAATCATCAATGTAATGATGATTACAATTCGTCTTTAGAATCATCATTACAATGATCACAGCAAGTTTGTACCGTAATCTGAGTGAAACTTAAAAACTGGAATTCACCTCTGGAGTAGAATTTGAATTCCTGATTTTGATTAGCGTTTGTGATTCTAGTTTGGTTTCACACATGCTAAATATTGTTCATTAGCCTAACTTTTTACTGGAATCTTCAATCAAATTACAATTTTTTTTACTGTGTGAAAGGGCGGTAAGTCATAACTAACACTTGTGAAACACTTTCCAGTCTTCCTACCTTGGATCCATCTTACAAATAGATTCGATTGATTCAGATCAAATTCAAATTTTGATTGATCTCCATTCCTGTGCTGTAAGTAAATGATTAAAATCCTCATCGAGTTTGAACAATTTACTTTTTGTTGCTCTTCATTAGAAGGGCTCTGAAGTTTGATGATCAAAGCATGTAATTACTAATTAAGATATTAAGCCAATACACAACATGACACATTCTTTTTGATTTTTTCAATTTTTGTCTTTTTGCCAAAACTTTATTGAAATGGATACTTCGAAAAAATCGAGAATGCAAACATTGTTAGTATATGCATCTCAAAAAATTATAGTCTTAGAAACATTGTACCTCATTGCTAATAATAATAATTAAAGCATCTGTAAGGTGCTTAAAACAGATTTTTCTAAGGGCACAATTTTTTTACTGTGAAAAGAGTAATATTAAATGAATGAATAAATCACTAATCCTGGCATTCATTAGAGAAAAAAACGGAAATGTGCGAGAGCTTGCTGCTGTGAAAGATAACAAGCATCGATAAAGAAGAATTCAAAGGTACAATGTCTCCTTAACAGCAAGGTTCCTGCATCCCTCTTTGTTTGATTAATGATTCATATGATGATTATTGATAGAAGGAATATAGATACCGGTGGGTGGGACAGCATAGTTTAAAGCTGATCCCCAAAGTACAGATTTATGTCCAGTGTTTGTCAGAAAGTCAGGGGTCAGCAAATTCTAACTTACTCCCTGTGGAAGATCAAGACCTCGTGCTTGCCTTTTAATTACAAAATTTAAATTAATTTGATTTGAATGCTTTATACCCTTGCATCTTGCCACTGGTAGTATGTTCTTTCATAGCATTGTAACTTCATCATCTACATGTATCAGCACTTTGATCCATTTTCAACTTTGTTTTCAGGCATGTCCAACTGTTTTGCAATAAACTTTCTTTGTCTTGTCTTCCCTATGCAGATATGAGACCATACATCCCCGAAAAAGACATGGACTACTTCGAGAGCTTTCTAGAGAGGAACAGTTTACAGGACCAATACAGCTTCTATCATGGGGGTCGAAGGTCACGTAGAACTGGCAGCGATGCGTCCTCGACCTCGACGATAGGGGGTGTGGATAACGGTGTGTACAGTCACTCCATTCCTTCGGACATGGACGATCTTGATCGCGCGCTCATGGACGTTTGCGATCAGGTGGACCGGTTAGACGCGAGTATTGACTCGTGATCGTGGTGTTAGCAGGGTGTGTGTGTGTGCTTTGTAGTTAGATATTGGAAGGAAAACAGAGGTTTGGCGTAGTCGGTCTTGCCATGGTGTCTGTCACTACTGTATGAATACAACTCTGTAAGAGGATAGTTTGTTCTGAAACGCAGTCAAGGTTCAATCTACAACCAGGAGGAACTTCTCCATTGAGGGCACCAGTTGATGTGCATTTCAACGATCCAACATGATACTGATTGTGTGAACTCCAAATCCTGAAGAACAGACCTTATTTGAAACGTCACCAGAAACGAATTGAGGGTCCTTTTAGCCCTGATCAGGGAGCATAATCCATTATTGTCAACACTGTGTTAGAGCCACTCGATGTAGAAGGAGAATCTACTCAAAACATCATAAAAAACACAATAATAGTGCTTGTCAGCGGAGTGTATTTATCGTTGTATGCCGCCGATTTGGGAAACACAACGCTTTCATCAATTAATGGATCATCTTCAGAAGCTCTAGTAGTAGTTTACATGTCACTCTTTCCGAAATTGGAATTCATCTGAAACGACAAAGGGATGTGTGTGACTCTTAACATTTCCATCCTGAAAAACTTTTGTATTGTGAGTCTTTCTTCATGACCTTGCAAGCGTTACTAATATACATAACACCAGTCAAGGGTACACTCATAAATCCAGCTCAATGCTGGGTATCTCAGACAAAACAATTTTAATGCCTTTTCCAATGGAGAATGTAAGATCCGTGATCACTTGTTTAGGACCAACCATCTCTATAACACCATTCTTTTTAAAGTAGTGTGCAAAATTCTTTTGGTTCACTTGCATACTCAGTACAGGGGCAACAAAGAACAATGAAAGGAATAAGAACAGTAAAGGTCTGATGACTCGCATTCATGTCTCATTTTGTTTTGCTCTTAAAGGCGTGGTCACACCGCCCGAGCGTTGTTGGAGCGGTCGTGGATCGGAAGGGAAAGAGAGTCGAATTTCGCTCACAAAATTGGGGGAAAAAATCGAAAATGGTGAACGGTAGCGATCGGTGATAATTTTTTTCTCTCCGCTCCACCAACGCTCGGGCGGTGTGACCATGCCATTATCAAGAACATTCTGCTTTTAAAAGTATTGAGAAACTCTAAACACATAAGAATAGCTATTCCTGGACATAAGGTTGACAGTTATGGATGATTCCACTCACACTTTGCAGATTCTATTTGCATAGGAAGTGAACCACCTGCTAAATTTTGCATCACTTTTTTTTGAACAAAGGTGTTATGCTTGGTCATAGAAACATATTCTAGGTATCTTTAGAATACAAATGATTCATAATCTTTATTAAAGTAATATGATTGTCATGATTTTTGGTTTGAATTCGATAATTTTCTCTCAAACTATCATAAAAGTTGCATACCCTTGGTATTAATACTCAATATTTATATGGTAGTATCATCTTCTGAAATCAATTGCCACAGTCAAGAATCAACTCATAGGACAATTATCTCCTGGGGCCTGTTTCATAAAACTTGTTAAAGAAACAAATTTGCAATAATGGTTTAAAGCTACTGAAATCCTTTAATCTGATTGGTTGATGGCAAATTTCTTAAAGGGGAAGTTCACCCTGAAGAAAACTTTGTTGCAAAAATAGCAGAAAAAATAGTAAAAAATATTGGTGAAGGTTTGAGGAAAATCCGTTAAAGAGTAAGAAAGTTATTACAGTTCAAAGTTTTGGATTTGTGACGTCATAAACGAGCAGCTGCCCCATGTGTTATGTAATATAAAATGCATGAATTTCAAATTTTGCATGGTTCCTGATGACTTAATTTTGTTTTCTATTCATGATCGGGTGTGAAATAATTTGTCCATTGATATACAAAAGGTACAGTGAAAACCATTTTCAATTTTCTGAGAAAATGACATTTTATTGATTTTTTACCATTCGCTATGTAGGAATGCTGCTCGCATATGACGTCACAAATCAAGTAATTGAAATTCTAATAACTTTTTAATTATTTGAAGAATTTTTCTTTAACCTCCGGCAATATTTTTTATCATTTTTTCTGCTATTTTTACAATAAAGTTTTTGTCAGGGTGAACTTCCCCTTTAAATTTAATATATTTGTTATTATAACAAGTCTTTATGACAACGGTACCCAGGAGTCATTTATTGTTCAATAATTAAACTTGCCTCCCTTATGACTGTCTGTCGTGCAACTATGCTAAATGCTTTAGGTTTTCTATTTATTGTTGTATGCCAAATGAAGTTATTTTTATTGACTTGCAAATTTGGATTGAGTTAGTTTATTCATATTTATTCTATTCTCTTTAGTCAGGTTTAGTGGGGACTAATTCCAGAAATAAATATTGACACAATAAATCCAAGGTTTCTAATTTAGGATCCGTGATATTCTGCTACCTCCCTCTTTGAGATTTTTTCATTTGTTTTTCTTTTGCTTTTATTGATTATTTGTTCCAGTGATTATTCATTTTTTCTTCCTCTCCCCTTTTGATCTATAACTGCACGTTATATACCTTATCGTGGCTGGGCTGTTAAAACCTTATAGTGGCAATTGCTGGTGCGAGTGAAAACATTCTCTTGATAACTGTCAAGAACTCTTTCTAGGCAAAGGAAGGCTGCTACCAATGTTGTCACTCTGAAATCATGCTTATTCTGAGCTGTTATCGAAATATTTGAATTTAAGAATAAGGTTTTAACAGCCCATAGATGATATGTCTATTCGTTATTTCTTCCTGTCTATCTACATCTTTGTCTTTCTGTAATTTGATTGATCTATCCATCAAACTGAATTTATTTTATTGTTCTTCATAAATCTAATTGTCCTATTTATCTTTCTATCTGTCTATCTTTCTATCTATCTACCTACCTATCTATCTATCTATCTATATCTATCTCTGTCTTTTTTCTCATGCATGTAGACAATTCTATTATCTCTTTATTTTATTGACCATTTTATCTCCAATTTTCTACCTACCTTCCAACCTACCTACCTACCTACATGTACCTACCTACCTTTTATGTATGCATTTGTTGCCATTTAATTTTTTTTTTTTTTTGGGGGGGGGGGGAATTTTGAATTTATATATTACCAAATATCACTGTCAAATACAATTGCAAGGAATAGTACATCACATATAAACATCACACATAAACAAAACATATAAACAAAACTTTTAATATCCATTTTCAGACTATACTTTTCTGAATCATTACCACTTGCCATTTCATATCTCCCGTTTCATTCAATGACCACACAGAAGCGTTGTTAGCGCTAACAGTGCACTAACAGAGGCCCTGTTACAACCGGTGATGTAGCGGTGATACACAATGTTACAACAATGCATTGCTTAACATTGAAATAAGGGTTTTGACTTCACAAGATGTGACTGGACTTATTGTTAGAGCTCTGTTTGGCTAACAACGTTTTTGTGCGGTCAGCACAGGAAGATAAATTCACTTTGCCTTTCCCTTATATTCTATATGGTGATTCTGCCTCTTGTTACTGTGAAAATATATTAATTGCCCCCCTCCCCTTCAAGAAAGTAAAAGTATATGGCCAAGTTATTTCCACATCCGTAACCAGGGACCTGTGACACATAGAATAGTGACCGTTTCTAAGATTGATTGTACATTGTAATAAATGCAATCAATTGTAAGAAAAATTGTTCTGCAATCAATTTGCTAGGGTTTTTAAACCCCCATGAAACAAAGCTTGAAGGGGGTATATAGGAATCAGTGTACGGCCAGGTGGGCGGTCTGTCGGTCAGTCCGTTGCAAATCTTGCGAATCGAACTACTTTCTCAGATTTTAACCAACTCTCATGAAAATTGGAACACATTGGTGTTGGAGTGAAGATGTGCAAGACTAATTTTTCGCATATTTTGTAAATCATGTTGCCATGGTAACGATATATATTTTGGCAAAAATAAGGTATTATCTTGCAGTTCCCTCAGTTTCTAACCAATTCTCATGAAATCTGGCACCCATATTGGTAATGATGTAAAGGTGGGCAAGACATATTTTTTTTCATGTGTTGGAAACGGTTGTCAGTGTAACGGCATAGGGCAGGGGTATTAATCACCTTCACAGATAGTTCTAGTTGTAATGAGGCTCTGGGGGGCGTTTCATGAAAGGACTTGTCGGACGTTTTATCCAACAAGTCCCATTTTTTCTGACAGTTACCATAGGAACAGTGCCTATCAGCCAATCAAAATCATGGAAAGATGTCAGATCTGACAACTTGTCGGATGAAAATATTGATGAAACGCTCCCCTGGTATATAAAAGGTGTAATTGTTTGAGAGATAGATTCAAAGAATTGTGCACAACATCATATCAATACCACAGTTTTCTCCCCATGAGTGGATTTTTTTTCTTTTTTAAAGATATTCAAGCATTTATATTAATCTTTATTTATTTAAATGTGATTGTACACGTCATTTTTCCAGAAGGATGTACATTTGTTTTGCTTCATAGCACACTGATATTTATGAGCAGAAATCATAAATAATTGTCAAATAAAATATTCAGTTTCTTCATGTCGATGAAACCTGTACATTGATATGAATGTAATCAAAGTTTGTACATAGTAATACAACAAATCTTGTATATCTTGCATATAGATTTTTGTATTTTCTTGTACGATAATTCTTCTGTATTTTTTTTTATTTATGACGTCTTTAGACCTCTGCCATTTCAGGATTAGTTTGTTTTGTGATAATATGTGGTATTTTCAGTTTCTGTATGTCCAACTCGAAATTAAGAGACCTTTCTCTAATAACTCTTCTGCATGTATTGTTGATACAAAAAGTAATATAGGAATGGTCAGATATCTCAAGATTCTTTCCCAGAGCTTGCCAGTAAAAAAAAAGATTGTATACTCTTATCAAAACATGTGCGCATCTTAGAGAGTTTAATAGAAAATCATACTTAAAAAAACCAATGTCATTCTGCTTATTTACAATTTCTTTATTTTGTTCTACAAATTTCAGCAGTTTCAAAGATTTGCACTCCACTGTGGCAATATCCATTTATTGTGATAGAAAATGTTAAAATGTGTATTAATAGCCCCCCCCCCCCTTTGAAGAAGACAGTGTTGAATGTACTCCAACTCGAGTAATATGGTATAGCTAAGTAAGCTAACATGACTAAAACAAAATAAGTGATAATAGAAAGTCGTTTTATTGCCTCGAGTTTTTCTGTGCTCAACCTTCAAATTTCAAACTAGTGGAAGGGTCAAAATCAAAGTTACATTGCAAGATCAAGTAGCTAGTATAATTTATCAAATTGTAACCTGTTCTTTTGTTGTATCAACCTTTAATTTCTGTCGTATAAGTATCGTTTCTTATATGGTTCTTTTTTATCCATCCCATCTTCTATTTATTTTGTGAATATTGCAAAGTCTATCAAACATCCATGGAGGAGGCAGTGTATTTATATTTTGTAAAGTCTCTAAACATGGATTTGATAGTCTTCAAATATATTCCTATGATCTCGTGCATAAAATTGAAAAGTTTTTGCATTGTGTTACTTTTAGATGTTGGAAATTATGTAAAGAGAGCGAGAGGGTGGGAGAGGGATAGAGAGAGAGGGAGGGGGGGGGGGGTAGGGAGGTAGGCAAAGTGAGGGAGGGATGTGTGAGAGAGAGAAAACAAGGTTTGGGAGGAGAGGGTGCTAGAGGCAGATTGGAGATCGGTTTGACCAAGTTGAAGGATAAAGAGGGAGAGTTGATAAAGACGATATTGAGGACTCTCGTGATAGAAGGGGGGGGGGGGGGGGTAAAGAGGGGGAGGTTTAGAGCTAAAGGCGGACATCTGTACGCCATTGCGAGAGAGTGAAGACGAAGAAATGCATTTTCACGAAGTCAAATTACTGTTTCATCACAGATTGTATTACAATCTTCTAAATAAAAATGAATATATCTTCAAAAGAAGAACAGAAAGAAAAGCGGGACAAATTGCACCATAAATTGTAAATAAAAAACGAGAAGGACACATTTCGATACTTATACGATAGCCACGCACGGGGGGGGGGTGCGAGCCAATCGGGAAACATCGGGGCTGTCATGACTTGGAACAATGAAATATAATCAATAGTCCTACTCGCCCCTCTCAAAAGTCCTCACAACAAGTAGAACTTTCGACGAGAAATCGATAAAACTCGATCCATCCCTCCCATTCTATAAGATGGAACACGGCCAATATTCCTCTTCTTTCCCAACAAAATTATCGATTTGTAATTTCAAAGGCGGGGACAGCGGGGATCAATATTTCCTGCGATGCCAACCAAAAGGTTCGCCATTTTCTTACGACTTACAAAAAACTTCAGTACTTTACCGTAGTACCCGTGTAGCAAGAGGCTTTATTTCTCCAAACTTAGTTTGCAATACTACAAGTGAACACGAGAGTGGTTGCAATGCCTTCATTTTGACCAAAATATCGAGGTTAATGGAGACATGATACTGGTGGTATCATTCGAGAATTCATTTTGAAATGAGGTGAGTGAGAAAAGGAATCCACATCGGTTAGTATAAATTGCGACTGCAGGCTTTTCTTTATCTTGGTATGATTATATAAGATCAGATCTTGACAGATACCTCATTAGGTCTCATACTATTTCGAAATAGGCCTACTTGACTAGACATGCTAGATGGATAATCTAATACGGTTTTACGGGATACAATAATCAGATCTTCCTAAATGGAAACAAAATATATTAAATTAAGATAACAACAAACACATTATTGCTATCCATTCTGAGTAAACTTCCTAAAGTTTTACTAAATCATCTATTTAACGAGTTTCTTGATGCTAGATAATCATATAAGATAATTGGCCTATTTAATTTTTACCTTTTTAAAATCTATTTCATTCGCTTAATTTTATTATATGTTCCATTGCTCTCTATTTTGTAGACATTGTGGTCCATATGCACTTTGTAAGAATTTGGTCAATCTTTTAAGTTTTTGTTCCCACCGCCAATGACAGTATTTTTATTAGAACATGAAGAATGAGATTATACCTACGTCGAAGTATTTTGTATTTGTATGGATTTTGTATGTATAACTTGCAATTTGCTTTAATTGTTGTTTTTTGGATAGAAACGAGGAAAATAAGCTTTGATCTTTAACATATGAATTTCAAATATTCATATATTTTTAGAATTGAATTCACTGGCGACCGGAAACCACCTAAACCTTTTATCGCAGATTGTCAATGCTATGATTTGGCAGTAGATCAAATTCAGTTGTGGAGATTTAATAACAACACAACAGCAATAGAAAACAAACAATAATAGAATTTGAATTCTCCTGAATAAACACAATATTATGCTGGCAACGAAGTAATCACGATTTTACGTTTGCTATTTTGTTAAAAAAAATACTGATTAAGGATATGAATGCAGGAGAAAAATGATTAAATCAAATTAAAGTAAACTCGCTTATTTTTTTCCAATCAAATAATATTCAAAGGCTACTTCAGTAACGATGTAACGTTCTTATACTTCATTATTTCAATACTCATTTTATCCATAGTTATTTCTTCTTCCATCCTATATCACTTAATTATATTGTTGTTAGTTTGTACATTCAAGCAGTGTATTCTATTCTTTTTTGTGCGTTCATGTCATTGATTAGTTTTAGGTATTTTTTGTTTTATTGTTTTTTGGGTTTTTTTTTGCTAGTTTTAAAGATATTACATGTACACACTGAATACTATTTAGTCATGTTCTTAAAATCATTGATTTGCATTTTTAGAATGTGAAATCACATTTGTAAGACAAAATGTATGTGCAGAAAGAAAGGCGAATAAATATCTTATCTTATCTACTCTTTTCAATCCTATAAAGATACTCACACTGAAAAAACATGTTTCCGACGAAGTTTATTTCTTCCCCTACTGCCCTTCTCGTTCTCGCCTTCGTCTACGCCGAGTTCGTCGTCATCGCTCAGGCGCAGATCGGTTCGGTAACAGTCAGTTGCGACGGTGGCGATGTCGCACTCGGAATGGGAGATTATTTCATCGAAGACAGTCAGATTAGTGCCTATCACGCCTACGCTGCTGGACCTGCCGCAAGTGGAAGAATTGTTTCAAGCGGTAAGTTGCTTTCCTTTCTTTCTTTCTTTCTTTCTTTCTACCTTCCTTCTTTCTTTCTTTCTTTCTACCTTCCGTCCTTCCTTTCTTTCTTCCTTCCTTCCTCATTCTTTCTCTATTTTTCTTTCTTTCTTTCTTTCTTTCTTCCTTCCTTCCTTCTTCCTTCCTCATTCTTAATGGGCCTCTTTCTTTCTTTCTTTCTTTCTCTCTCTCATTCTCTCTCTCTCTCTCTTTCTTTCTTTCTTTCTTTCTTTCTTTCTTTCTTTCTTCCTTCTTTCCTTCCTTCCTTCATTCCTTCCTTCCTTCCTTCCTCATTCTTTCTTTCTTTCTCTCTCTCATTCTCTCTCTCTCTCTCTTTCTTTCTTTCTTTCTTTCTTTCTCTCTTTCTTTCTTTCTTTCTTTCTTTCTCTCTCTCTCTCTCTCTGTCTCTCTCTCTCTCTCTTTCTTTCTTTCTTTCTTTCTTCCTTCCTTCCTTCCTTCCTTCCTCATTCTTTCTTTCTTTCTTCCTTCCTTCCTTCTTCCTTCCTTCCTTCCTTCCTTCCTCATTCTTTCTTTTTTTCTTTTTTTCTCTCTCTCTCTCTTCCCTCTTTTCTTTTTCTTTTTTGCTATTTTCCTGGCTCTTTCAACTTCTTCATAATTTCGTTAAACATTCTAAATCGTTTTAGCCCCCGGGGGGGGGGGGGCATTCGACCAAAAAAGTGGTAGGGTTGTGCCGCTGGCGAGACAAAAAAAGGAGGGTCCTCGGAACGGGCTTCGGAATTACAAATGTTTGTGAAATCGGGGGTCCTTGGAACGGATCACCAGCGTGTGAATGCGTATGCATCCTATGGTACGGGCATATGTGCATGCAGCTCGCGCAGAGGCGATGGTCGGACAGCGCTCTGCGGCCGCTTTTCACCCAAAGTCCAGCTTATCGTGGCAGATTAATGCGACCGGAACGGCGTAACGAAAAATATGCGAAGCTTTGGAGCGGATTTCTTTCTCCTTTTTTTCTTGATAAGAAGAAGATGCCATGCTTTGGAGCGGCTTTCTTTATTCTTTTTCTCAATGAGACACAAATGCTATGCCTTGGAACGGAAATTGGAGTGCAAAAATGGGGGTCCCTTCCGCGGCACATACCCACTATGCATTATATACTGAATGCCCCCCCCCGGGGGGGGGGTTAGCATTCAACAAGTGCAGGTTTACAGGCTAATTGATAATTAAATCACTGTCTATATTTTTCAGATAACACGCTGTATTGGGCAGGTAAGACAAGTGATAGTTACAAGTGGTTCCAGGTGGACCTTCTCGCTCACACAGTTATTACAGGGGTAAGTCTGAAGATTATTTGTTTACTTTTTATTCATTCTATTGACACAAAATTAAATATTTATGCTCTTACTATAAATTCGATTTTGCTATTGCGGAGGCAAGAAATTATTGTATTCAATCGTTTGTTTTCTCTTCTAGTTGAGCTTTGAGAAGTGTCGTAATGTTTAATGTTGACAGGATATGTACCCTTCACAGTCTAAAGATGCAAATGGTGTAAACATTTAAAGTTACAGACAACTTATAATTTGTCTAAAATCAAGAAATGTTCGCTCGTGCCTATCATTAATTATTCAATTGCTTGTTTGATTGATTTTCAATATCATTGTCAACATTGCATAACATGTGTCATTGGTATAATCGTTGAGATATAAATGAGTGGATCCTCATAAGCTCTAAGAGCTTGAGAGTGATGTCTAAAAAATACATAAATGGCTACAAGAATACAATTAACGATGCGAACATGAAATTAAAGGACAGAAGGAGAGATAGAAAGAAATAGTGAGGGGTTGTGAGAAATAGATGTGGTAGGAGAAATTGAATAGAGAAACAGGAACAGTACTAGCACTATATAAATAAAAAAAAATGATGCCCTGAAGACGATTATACAATAAGTATACCAAAAATAGGCCTATATAGAATATGACAGTTTAAGATTTTGAACTTCCAAGGTTGAACTCATTTCGTTTTATGTCGTGATCGTAATAAAGTGCATTGCCCTTTGACATCTCTTTGACCCAGCTCGTAATGGAAGGAAGAATGGACGATGGTGAAACTTCAAAACGAGTTCTGACTTATTCCATTGAATACAGCAGTGACGGTAGTACCTTTGTCGATTATGAAGAAAGCGGTTCAACTGTGGTAATTATTCACTATTCACTTACTTCATGGGCGGAAAACCAAGAATAGTAGAGCGGATTAGCCGAACAATTGTGCAAATTTTGACTAAAGCATGAAACTTTCACAAGTATTAGTATATGCCGTAAGATTTATTTTAAAGATGGGAGGTAAATTTCAAAATGTTTTTTTCGGCCGTTGCCATGGCAACGGATTAATTTCTCAAAAATGACATACATTCCCAAGTAAATGGTAAATAAACATGATATAGATGAATAAAATGATAATTTTCAAGCTTCCAATTGAATGTATATAAAATTTAGAAACATTCAAAATCAACAAGATAGTTCCAATTTGTCCGTTGCCATGGCAACGGCTTGTTTTTCCCCAGAAAAATAAAAAATTGATTAAAAAAAGTTGTAGAATGTGATTTATCTTATATTTCCCCTAATTTTACCGTGTTAAACAAAGATATTTTGGTTGCTAGATGTATAAATCATATCTCAAGCCATTGCCATAGCAACCAAATAACAACTAATTTACAAAAATAACATGGTTGACAAGACAATGAATGGGCAGGTGGAAAAATCAACTGGAATTGACTTAATCTGTATGCTTAAGTTTTGACCCCATCATTTGAACCAAAAATGCAGAAAGTGTTCTGCAGGAGTTCTTTATAAAGATAAAACTTTATGCTTCCTTGGTAACGCTTGAATTAAAAAAAAGCATTGTTGAGCCATAGCAACGGCTCATTTATTTAAGAAAAGTACTAGTTTTGATTAGAAAAGGGACTGTGTACTCTGATTTTTCTTCCATTTCTCCTAATTTTGTAGTAAGAATCGATATGTTTGCTGTTAACATACAAATAATATATGAAGCCATTGCCATGGCAACCAAATTACATCTAATTTTAAAAAATAACATGGTTGACAACACAATGGACAGGTGAAAAATACAATTAGAATTGACTTAATCTGTATGCTTAAGATTTGAACCCATCATTTGAACATGAAGTACAGAATGTGTTCTGCAGGAGTTCTTTATAAAGATAAAACTTTATGTTGCCTTGGTAAAAATGTTGCAAAGGGCCTGTTGCCATGGTAACAGCTTATTTCCATGTAGAAAGGTAAAACTATTGATAAGAATGTAGAATACAGACACATATGATTATCTTTCCATTTTCAATAATTTTAAGGTACTAATCGAATTATGTTGGTGACTAGATTTATAAATATATCATCTAAAGCCATTGCCATGGCAACCAGATAACATCTATTTTGTAAAAAACAACATGGATGACAAAGGTATGGACACGTGAAAAATACGATGAAATTTCACCTAATGTGCATGCAAGGTTTGACCTCAATCTAGGGGAAACAATACAATGAGTGTTCTGCATGAACTAATTAGAATGATAAACATTGATGATGCCTTGGTAATACTTGAATTCAATGATGAATATCAACGTTGCAAATGATCCGTTGCCATAGCACCTATTCATTTTCCCAAGAAAAGTACCAGTTTTTATTAGAAAAACTGCAGTGGTCTGATGTGTCCAAGACCTGGAGACGGCTTCCAAAATTGGAGTTTGAAATGGCTGTTGATATATAAATGGACATAGCTCACTTCATATCCGTCTGGGATTATTATATCATTTGGTATTTAGACCATGGTTTCAATGGTCAGGTAATACACTATGACAAGTTAGACGGACAGTAAGTTGTCCAGTATATTAAAAGAAATCCAAGATGGCTTTGAAAATGGAGTCTAGAATTGCTGTTGCTGCATTAAAAAACGTAGTTTGTTTAACATCCTGGAATAAGTTTATGCCATAGCAAAATGTGTCAAACTATACATAAGGACAAGTTACAAGTCAGTGGTCAAGTATGTCCAAAAATCCAAGGTGGCTTCCAAAAATGGAACATAGAATAGCCCGTTACTCACAAAGGGACATATTTTGTGTAATATCTACGAAGGGCATATTATTTTTACATCTAAACCATGGTTTTAAAAGTCAGTAAATACATCATGTACATTGGAACAAGTTATAAGGACAGTTGGTAATCCAGTATGTTCCAACATCCAAGATGGCTTAAAGCAATCGGAGTCTATTAAATTGGAGTCTGTTGCTTAAATAATGACATAGTTCATTTCAAATCCTCCAAGGAAAACTGATTTTGGTGTTCACACTTTGGTTTCAAGTTTTAAAAGATACATTTAGAATTGTTACAATGATATGAAAGCCTTTGATAAGGTCCCACACCAAAGACTTTTAGCCAAAGTTGAGGGATTTGGCATATCTAAGCTCATATGCGAGTGGGTCAGGTCATTTCTTGTTGGTCGACAGCACCGTGTTTGTGTGAATGGTGTGTTCTCTGACTGGGCTGATGTAACCAGCGGAATACCGCAAGGGAGTGTCCTCGGACCCCTGCTTTTTGTAATGTACATTAATGATCTACCAGATCAGATATTGTCAAGTACTGTTCATTTATTTGCAGATGACACCAAGTTATACAAGCATGTAAAAAATGACAAAGATGCTGAGTTATTACAAGCGGACTTAGATCGTCTAGTTTCATGGTCAGACAAGTGGCTATTAAAGTTCCATCCGGATAAATGTTGTGTACTTACAATAGGTAAAAGAAATGATGATTTCAATGACTATACAATGACACATGATAATGCCTCACATAATCTATCACAAGTTGAAACTAGTAAAGATTTAGGAGTGATTGTTGACACAAAGCTTAGTTTTGACCAGCACTTTCAGTCAAAGTCAAATAAAGCCAATAGGCTAATGAATCTTATTAGGAGAACATTTGTTTATCTTCACAAGGAGAACTTCTTGCTTCTATACAAAGCATTGATTAGACCTCATTTGGAGTATGCTCATGCAGTATGGAGTCCATACTTAAAGAAACATATTCAAGAAATAGAAAATGTACAAAGAAGGGCCACTAAGTTGGTACCTGAGGTTAAGAACCTCCCATATGAACAAAGATTGATTCAACTAAAACTTCCTACATTAGCTTATCGCCGTGCGCGAGGAGACATGATCGAAACATACAAGTTATTTCACAGGTATGACCAGGAAGTAGTGCCAGATTTGGGACAGGTGCAGGGGTCTACCAGGGGTCATGATAAAAAATTGTACATTCCGAGGTCAGTAACTGAGAAACGTAAGAATTCCTTTTACATAAGAATGAGGAAACCTTGGAATAGCCTAAGTAACGATTTAGTAAATGCACCCAGTGTCCACAGCTTCGAGAATGGATTGGATAAGTATTGGAGATGTGAACCTGTGAAGTTCAAGTTTGATGCTGACCCACCAGGACATGACCCGGCCAATCTAAAAAGGAGACAGAATTTGGAACTGAATGTAGTCTTAGACTGTGTTCAGAAGCATCCATAGGTATAGGTATATCCATTTGTCGATTTGCCTAAAAATCCCAGAGGGTTTTCCAAAATGGCATCTAAAATGACTTCTATCACTAAAAAATTATCATAAAACCTGTGAGAAACAATTTTGTTGTGTACACTGTGGTATGAAGGGTCCACTATAACATTAGGACAAGTAACAAAGATGGTTAGTTTTCAATTTTTTTCCAAAATCCAAGGTAGATTCTCACAAGTGGATATCATATCCACTTCAAAGTAGCAGTCGCCATTTTAGAACCCATTTATGGAAGCCATCTTGGATTTTCACACAAAATGGACAATTATACACCATTGTAACCAGTCCCAACGTATCGTTTGATCCTTGAAATCCTAGTGTAGACACCAAAACAACATTCCAAGGTGTATTTTTAATGTACTATGTCCACTTTTAAGTAACATTAAAACCCCCATTTTTCAAACAATCTTTGAATTTTTGGACACAATATTGACACCTGTCTGTCCATTCAACTGGACTTAATGTACAGTATTAGTTGACCCTTGAAACACGTGTAGACACCAAAATCATATCCCCAATGTGTATTATTAATGAACTATTTGTCCATTTTGAAGTAACAACAGTCAATTTAGACCCCATTAGACCCCATTTTGGATTTTTAACATATCATTCCATTGATTGTCCTTGTAACTTGTTCTAATGCATTAAAAAATGGGTTTATGATGATAATCTAGCCATCAAAATCATATTCCCCAGACAGATATTGAACAAACTATGTCCTAATTTATTTTTTGACTCTTTAAACTATAGTTTCAATACCAAAATCATATCTCACAGGTGAATATAAAAGGAGCTATTCCATTTTCAATTATCCGCTACCATTTTAGAATAGTTTTTGCAAGCCATATTGGATTTTCGAGCACACCTGACTGTCATTTTAACTTGTCCTAATATTGTTAGACTCTTGAAACCAATGATTTAGACACCAATATATCATCCTCTAGGCCAATATGAAATGAGCTATGTCCGCTTTAGGTATCAGCAACCATTATAGATTCAATTTTTTGAAGCCATCTTGGATTTTTGGACATTCCAAACCACTGGCTGTCCCTCAGTGTATTTGGCCCAATGTACTACTTGATCCTTAAAACCAATGAATAGAAACCAGGTTAAAGCCTTTTTATCAAGTAATGGATGAATTGTGGATTTTTAACCTACGGCAGCCAGTGAGGGCACCATCCTGGAATACCCTTGAGTGCTTAAATTATTTGTAACCTTTCAACCAGAAAGGGTGTTTTTTTTTATTGTATTTGACCAGTCTACTTTTCATTTAAAATAACCAGTGAGTAGATTGCACTTCCTGTTGAATAGATTCACATGTTACTTAAAAATTATCACAGTATTACAAAATTTTCTTCGTCGAAATCAGCAGTGTAATTTTGAGGGGGCGAGATATGACGTATCGAGCAAAATTTACCTTAAAATGTTCTCATCGAGCCAGCGACAGAGCAAAAATTTCCATTTTTTTTTCATTTTGGGTATATTATTTGTAAAATAACCATATTTCATCCATCTCTCTTTCACTTCCTCTTTATTTTTTTTTTGGTAATTATTTGTTTTTCTGGGGGGGGGGGGGGAGGGAGAAGGGTTGCTAAATTACCGGGAATTTTCTTGATGGAAACTTTCCATGGGAATAAACGTGACATTTCTGAGAATTTTTTTAATTTTCTGCAATTTTCAGGAATTTTAAAGAAATGATGGGAATTTTCAAAAAGTAACAATTTTCTGATATTTATATGCAAGAATGAAAAGGCGTATCCTGGCAGATGATGCTTAACAGTGCTTTGCTATCATATTTCAATCCAAGTATGCTAAAACAGTCAGACAAGGCATGATTTCAATGATCTCCATGTAAAAGTTGATTTACTGTATTTACCTTGATTTGGATATGAAGACCATGTCGACTCCTTAAATAGACTTAAGACTTTGATTTATCAACCCCTATAATCCCCTTATATATTCATATGATGAACAGCTTTAAAGCACAAATCATCCCAAGACGCTTTCTTCAAAATGGCCGCCTGCGAATACTTTGAACGAAATTGTCCAGCATCGAAATTAGAGTTTCGGGCATTTATTTGAGCCCAAAAGACTCTGATACGTATTTCGATGCCATGTATAATAAAACAAGCTGGTGCTTATCATTCAGCATTTTTATGTTCAGCGCCCTCCTATAAGGGAAAAAAGAAATAAATAAACATATTTTTATCAAAATTTGTACTTTTCTAGAGCCATTCGCAACATTGACATTCATCATTACGTTCAATCATTACCAAAACATAAGTAATTTTTGTCGTCCTAATGAAACAATGCATAACACTTAATGTAACTCTTGTTCAAAATTAAAAGAGCATGTCCAATCTTGCGCATATTAAGTTCCTTTTATTGTATTTTCCGTCTGTTCATTATTTTGTCAGCTATGTTTTCTTTTTGTTTAATTAAATGTTATGTTATTGCAATATTAATACCTTAATATGTTATTTATACATTTAACAAAAAAATGTACGTGTATGTTTGGCACGTGTATGTTTGCCAACCTTAGTGGAAATAAATTAAAAATAACAATCCTTTAGGTATTTTTAAGTCAAAGATGGTCTTTTCTGGGGAAAAAATGTTCCATTGCATTGGCAACCGAACACACATTTGCAAACATTGATATCATTAAGTTCAACCAATACCAAGGCAGCCTCAGTTTTATTATGCTATTGTACTCATGCAGAACACTCACTGTAATTTTTGTTCAAAACTTAATGACTGGTCAAGCATTAAGTATTTTATTCATAAAATACATCTTAATTGATTGCCAAGGCAATGGCTGAAGATGTTATGTACATATTAACAGCAAACATATATGCTTAGCACCCTAAAATTAGGGGAAATGAAAGAAAAATAAGATTTTACCACGTTTTTGTCTCACCTGCGAAGCAGAGTGAGACTAAAGGCGCCGCTTTTCCGACGGCGGCGGCGGCGGCGTCAACATCAAATCTTAACCTGAGGTTAAGTTTTTGAAATGACATCATAACTTAGAAAGTATATGGACCTAGTTCATGAAACTTGGCCATAAGGTTAATCAAGTATTACTGAACATCCTATTAGAGTTTCATGTCACATGACCAAGGTCAAAGGTTATTTAGGGTCAATGAACTTAGACCATGTTGGAGGAATCAACATCGAAATCTTAACCTGAGGTTAAGTTTTTGAAATGTCATCATAACTTAGAAAATATATAGACCTAGTTCATGAAACTTAGACATAAGGTTAATCAAGTATCACTGAACATCCTGCATGAGTTTCACGTCACATGACCAAGGTCAAAGGTCATTTAGGGTCAATGAACTTTGGCCGAATTGGGGATATCTGTTGAATTCCCATCATAACTTTGAAAGTTTATGGATCTGATTCATGAAACTTGGACATAATAGTAATCAAGCATCACTGAATATTTTGTGCAAATTTCAGGTCTCATGATTAAGGTCAAAGGTCATTTAGGGTCAATGAACTTTGGCCGAATCGGGGGTATCTGTTGAATTACCATCATAACTTTGAAAGTTTATTAGTCTAGTTCATTAAACTTGGACATATGAGTAATCAAATATCACTGAACATCCTGTGCGCATTTCAGGTCACATGACCAAGGTCAAAGGTCAATGAACTTTGGCCGAATTGGGTGTATCTGTTGAATTACCATCATAACTTTGAAAGTTTATGGATCTGATTCATGAAACTTGTACATAAGAGTAATCAAGTATCACTGAACATCCTGTGCGAGTTTCAGGTCACATGATCAAGGTCAAAGGTCATGTAAGGTCAATGAACTTTGGCTATGTTGGGGTTTTTTGTTGAATAACCATCATATCTCTGTAAGTTTATTGGTCTCGTTCATAAAAAGTGGACATAAGAGTAACCATGTATCACTGAACATCTTGTGTGAGTTAGAGTAGTATTCAAAGTCAGCACTGCTGCTATATTGAACCGCGTGATGCAGGTGAGACGGCCAGAGGCATTCCACTTGTTGTTTATCAAAGGTGCTTATACTCTTCTGGGGGAAATGAGCTGTTACCATGGAACGGAACATTTGGATTACTAATATTTATCATTAAATTCAAGTATTACCAAAGCAACATCAATTTATTATTCTAATGAACTCATGCAGAATACTTAGTGATATTTTTGTTCAAAATTAAATGACTTGCCTAACCTTTCGCACATTGAGTTATATTGTATTTTCCACTTGTCCATGATCTTGCCATCCAAATTAATATTTTTGTAAATTAGATATTATTTGGTTGCGATGGCAATAGCTTTAGATGTTATTTAAACATTTTACATCAAACATATCGATGTTTAACACACTAAGATTAGAGGAAATGCAAGAAAAATAATATTGTATAGCATTTTTAAAATAAAAACTGGTACTAAATGATCCATTGCTGTGGCAACAGTCCATTTGCAACATTGACCTTTATCCTTTAATTCAAGTATTACCAAGGCAACATCAATCTTTATCATTCCAATTTGTTCCTGCAGAACACTCACTGTATTATTTTTCCTAAATTAATTGAGTAGGTCAACACTTACACATGTATGCATGTACATATAAGTTAATTTTTATTGTACTTTTCACCTATCCATAACCTTGTCATCCCTGTTATTGTTTTTAAATAAGATGTTATCTGGTTGCCATGGCAATGACTTAAGATGTTATATATATAAATTTAGTCTCAAACATATCTCGATTAGTACCTCAAAAATTATTAAAAAATGGAACGATGATCATACATGTATTTTACATTTAATCAATATTTTTAACTTTCTAGAGGGAAATAAACTGTTGCCATGGCAACGGGATCCTTGCAACATTGTTTCTTTTTATTTAATTCAAGTATTACCAAGGCAACATCAATCTGTATCATTCCAATTAGTTCCTGCAGAACACTCACTGCATTATTTCCCCTAAATTCAGTAGGTCAAACCTTATGCATAAAAGTTATTTTTTCGTTGTATTTTTCACCTATCCATATCCTTGTAATCCCTGTTGTTGTTGTTTTTTAAATAGATGTTATCTGGTTGCCATGGCAATGACTTAAGATGTTTTATATATATATAAATTTAGTCAAGAACATTAGCACCTCAAAAATTATTGAAAATGGAATGATGATCATACATGTATTCACATTTTTATCAATATTTTTACCTTTCTAGAGGGAAGTAAGCTGTTGCCATGGCAACGGGTTCTTTGCAACAAAGTTTTTTTTAAATTCAATTCAAGCGTTACCAAGGCAATATAAAGTTTTATCTTTATAAAGAACTCCTGCAGAACACTTTCTGTATTTTTGGTTCAAATGATGGGGTCAGAACTTAAACAGAGTAAGTCAATTCCCGTTGATTTTTCCACCTGCCCATTCATTGTCTTGTCAACCATGTTATTTTTGTAAATTATTTGTTATTTGGTTGCTATGGCAATGGCTTGAGATATGATTTATACATCTAGCAACCAAAATATCTTTGTTTAACATGGCAAAATTATAGGGGAAATTTAAGATAAGTCATATTCTACAATGTTTTTTAATCAATTTTTTTATTTTTCTGGGGAAAAACAAGCCGTTGCCATGGCAACGGACAAATTGGAACTATCTTGTTGATTTTGAATGTTTCTAAATTTTACATATATTCAATTGGAAGCTTGAAAATTATCATTTTATTCATCTATATCATGTTTATTTACCATTTACTTGGGAGTGTATGTCATTTTTTTAGAAATTAATCCGTTGCCATGGCAACGGCCGAAAAAGGCATTTTAAAATTTACCTCCCATCTTTAAAATAAATCTTACGGCATATACTAATACTTGTGAAAGTTTCATGCTTTAGTCAAAATTTGCACAATTCTTGTGATTTTTGGAGCTTATCCGCTCTACTAGAAGGGACGCGTGCCCCTATCCAATATATATTGCCTGTCAAATTTCTTTTGTTCGTATGACTTTACATTTGGGGTGATGACCCTTTTTTGGTCAAATTATCCATGCAGCCCCTGGTCCCCCTTCCTCTGGTGAAAGATTTCCGCCCTTGACTGACTGGAACTATAACACTCCCCAATCGCTTTCTAATGTATTTTTTTATCTCTTGTTTTGCTAATTTATCAAATAAAAAATCTTTGACGTAATGTTTGATTCAAAGGTGAACTCGGGCCTGTTTATGGAGACAATAACAGAGATGAAAATTTGGGCAACTCGCTCAGTTTAACATTAGGCCTATACGCACTTTTAAAAAAAGCAACAACATTACATTGTCAAAATGATGTCATGAAAACAAAGAACGCAGTGTTCGGTATAACGTTCGGTAAGCGCAGAACATTATGGGCTGATTATAGAAACTGTTCTTCAAAACGGATTTTGCAAAAAAAAAAAATGCAATCGCTCAGATGTTTATTTTAGGTCCCAACATCAATTGAAAGTCATGAATTTTATTGCAAATTTGAAGTTTTATAGGTGGTCTGCAGCTTCATGCATATATACATTGATTTACTTTAGTAAAAAAAAATCGATCTTTGACATGTAGGTTTGCGTCGGAATTAATTATTGCAAATATTTTTATGCAAGATTCTTGATTTGCTATTAAATCTGTAAAATGGGCTATTTCTTTCATTTTTGTGATTATTTTGTTTAGGTATTTGATGGCAATACTGTAGAAGGGAGCACAGTCACCGAACAATTTTCAAAAGCTATCGTAGCTCGAACAATTAGGATGAATATTATTACATTTCAAAGCAAACCAAGCCTGCGACTAGAACTACAAGGCTGCTACCAAGGTAAGAACTCTTAATTGGGTCGCGAAGAGTTAACACTAATTGGTCCGATGAACCACAACTATGAAAGTCAGCAACGCCAACATCTATACATGACTTTGTTCGTTCAAAATATTTTCTATGTAATTATGCTGAGTATTCATTCATTTATTCAACGTTTTGTTGAAAGTCCAGTGAGCTTTTTGTTTACAAAGGACATGATGCAAAATTCCATCAGGAGAAAAACAAGTTTATAACATTTATGTATTTTCCTGCAGCTTAGGCATGTTAGGTTGACTATACATTTGTAACTCTTTCTAAGATGGAACCATGCCATTTGTATAAATGATCCACGAATGATATGCAAACCTGATAAATCATTTCTTCAACATTAAATGTATCATATTTGTTATCTTTCTTAATCACATGCACGTTCCTCACGTTTGAATAACGCATATAGCATTTCATTAATGTTCGATGCGAGATAAATGATCTGTGTAGATAAAACGCATCGGGAATGAAAACCCTGAATTTCATGGCCTAGTTAAGTCAGGCCATTCGGCCAAAGCACATTAATCATAGTACTTTATCAACCCACAATTGATGAAATATTAACAAGCAGCGATTAGAAATATTACTAAGTATTGATAAAAATTGACATTTGATTCGATATATCCCATTCCCCGTATCTACGAATCTACTTGATTTTCATTACTGTTTTTTTTTTCAGCGAGGAGCTGTCTTGAATGGGCATATCTAGATGCTGATTACCAGTCGTTGAACGGCTACTTCTGGTCCTCTGGATCGAATGCTCTACAGTACTACGATAATAAGTACAATCCTATATCGGTCTGCTATTATGACGACGTAAACGGCGGTGAGTTAATTCTTTCCCCATTTGTTTTGAAATATTTCATTATCAAAGTAGGTCGGATTGTTTCTGTTTCAATATAATACTGATTCACAAATTTATTGTTGTTTAATCTATTTTTTTACCCGAAAACTGATTTGCTTATAGTAAATTTGTCCTTGAGATTGTGTATTCGATGTTGTTTGTAACGAGTCTTTACATGATCCCGGCGCTACATATTCAGATTCAAAGTTCAGGAGGAAACATAATGATAAATACTAAAATGATTGTAAAACAAAGATAATTTAGTTTGGATCAAAGAATTTAAAAGAGATTGTCACATTAACTTTTCCGAGGTTTGTAATACATGTACTGATAATAATGATAATAGATTGATTTATAAAGCGGTTTTTCTTCTGAGGATATAAAGCGTTGCTATTATTACCCCGGCTTTAGCTCGAGCTACCATCACCGGCGCTCAGTGCATTGAAGGAATTAGCCTTGTAGCGATAAGGAGATGAAATATTTCGAACTCTTAAATTAGTTAGACTGGATTTCTCCTTTTTTTCAGATTTTTGGGACTGCACAAGCCCTTTAGGTGTAGGTAATGGCTATATCGACGACTCACAGATGAGTGCTTCGTCAACTCTAGGAAGCAATTACGCCTGGAATGCAAGATTCGACGATTCAGGAGGTACGTACACATAGAATCATCTGTTTATCACCTAATTGCGATAAAAGCAACACCCCAAACTCCTAAGAACAAAGAAACAAACAAACAAAGCACCCCAAAATGAATGAATAAATACAAATCAAGAATAATGATAAAAATCTGCGAAATCAATAAAAATGATAATCAATTAAATGTTAATGGAAACAAAGCAAAATAGATTAAACAAACAACAAAGTGATATAAGTTTTATATGATGTTAGGGAATGGTTTACTTGTACCCCAATTTGCCGTTTATTGATTATTATTTAATTATCAAATGATTTGAATAATAACGCAGTTCTTGTATAGCGCATATCACATTATGTCATAACGTCCCTATGCGCTTCCAAAAGGACTTGGATTATTACCCTGGCTTTAGCCCCACAGCCTTTACAGCGCGGTGGCATTTCAAGGAATAAATTCCTGCCAGGTACCCATTCATCACACCTTGGATGAGTACAGCACAACGTGGATGAATTCCTTGCTGAAGGAAATCACGCCATGGCTGAGATTCGAACCCACGACCCTCTGTTTCGAAGGCAGGAGACTAATCCACTGGGCCATGTTGAATGCTCCACGTTTTGGAGTTGACGTTTAATGATGTTCATTTTTGATAAAATGATAAATTATTTTTATTGTTAAACAGTGTGGATGCCAAGTAGCAACGCCCAGGATGAGTGGTTAGAGATAGATTTCACAACGGATACGTTCATATCAGGGGTAAGAATAAACAAAACCCGTGTTTACTGTTTAAAAAAATTTTGATGTAAAAATAAACATCATGGGATGCATTACGGAAAAAAGAGATGACAGACTTTATAACGAACACTGCAATCATTCTTAGAACATTCTAGTTGAAGTCGTTGGCTTCGGGGGCACTGCCCCTCCCCCAAAAAAGAGTTTAAAATGTCTCTGTTCTGTCAACATTTATCACAAATCCTTTTAAAAGGGTAAAATTTTATTGCTTCATCTTGACTTATTAGAAATGTTATGCCACAATGCCCCTCTTTTTGTGGCTCATTGATTTATTGGTACTGTCAACAAACAGACAGCATTGAAGAGCTCACTTGCAAAAGGGGTTAGGTCTTTTGCAACCAAACTCTTCTGCAGAACTCATTATCTAAAGGGTTAGATCCATTTTTCCTTAATTTTATTGTTTTCTGTCTCCAAAGCTCTAAATTCTTAGTCACTCAGTTGATATCAAAGAAAATTTGAAATTCAAACAAAACTGTGAATGAAAGTGGCAAATAGAAAAGAGATTGGATTCATTTCAGTTTACTTGCAAAGGGGGTTATGTCCACAATGACAGTTTAAAAAATAATGTATAAAAAAAAATGAAGACAGATAGATTTCTTTTATACCCAATTTTATGTTCACATGATAGGGTAGTATCATGACAACTTAGTTTCTCATAAGAATATTGCAATAAGTGAGAATAAAAATCATATTTTTTCTCGGAATGGTCCGAAGTGGACCTAACCCCTTTTGCAACTAACTTCTTCGTATGTTCAAGGAGAATTCTTTTAGGCATTTTTTTTTACAAATTGTTTGTTTTTTCAGTTCAAGACGAGAGGGGATTCTCAGAGCTCAAATCAATTAGATTCATTTCTTGTGACATACAGCACAGATGGATCCAGTTATGATGCACAAACGGAATTTGCTGAGGTCAGTTTCTACAAAATATTAACATTTCGTCAAAGACAAATACATTCTTTTGCTTATTTTGATAGTTTTTTTACTAGTTGTTTTAATTACATTTTATGATTACTATCTATCCTAATTGATTTCGCACTATTATTGTTATTATTGTGTTTCTTTTATCATTATCGGAATTATTATCAATATCATTATACTTTTCAGTGTTATGATAATCGCCATCCTTATAGTGTCATCGTTATATTGAGCTTTTTATGAGCGATATTGTGAAAATGATTTTAATAGTAATGATATTTATCATCATCATCACCACCACCACCACCACCACCACCATCATCATCATCATCATCACCACCACCATCATCATTCTTATCATCGTCGTCATCATTATATTTATCATCATAACCACCACCACCATTACCACCACCATCATCATCATCATCGTCATCATCATCATCGTCATCATCACCATCATCATCATCATCGATATTGTCAATATTCTACTGTAATTGTTATCATTTTTACATCAACACTAATTATGTTGTTATCACTTGTGATCATGTGTGTGTGGGGGGTGTAACTGAGTTTAACAAACGTGTATCAATCGGATATGTTGATATCAACATATAACCTACTATTCATGACCTTATTTATGTATTTTTATATATATACATTACCTTCTATCCCTTTTTTTTCGAATATCAGCCTCAAGTTATTGATCAATTGTACTTGTACCAGAGCCCAATGACAGCACGCTATTTGAAATTTACAGCAGATACATGGACCAATAATATTGCGCTCGCCGTAGAAGTCTATGGATGCGGTCATCATGTTCGTAAGTATACCAACCCTATACATTTTTAGTATTGGATAGTCCTTGGGATATATCACTTATTTTACTCTTGCGCATTTTTTTTATCTCATGTATACTACTTAATAGAATTCTATATTTCATTGATAAACTGTTATAATATGTGTGTTATGTACACACAGCATGCAGACAATAAAATTGCTTATATCTGTAATAATATTTTTTTTCTTATAATACATACATTCATTCTGTACTACATTGATTTTTTGTTCTGTTTCTTCTTCTTCTCCTCCTCCTTCTTCTTCTCCTCCTCCTTCTTCTTCTTCTCTTTCTTCCTCTTCTTCTTCCTCTTCTTTATCTTCTTCTTCTTCCTCCTCTTCTTCTTCTTAATTCTTCCTCTTCTTTTTATTCTTCCTCTTCTTCATCTTCTTCTTCCTCCTCCTCCTCTTCTTCTTGTTCTTCTTCCTCTTCTTCTGCTTCTTCTTCCACCCATTCTTCTTCTTCCTCCTCCTCCTCTTCTTCTTCTTCTTCCCCTCCTCCTCCTTATTTTTACTATCATAATTTCTTCTTCTTCATCTCTTTCTACCCCTTCTTCATCATCATTTTCATCTTTCTCTTCAATGCATTTTGCACTATCTTTAAAGTGGTATTAACTTAAGCATCCTTCTAATCTTGTTTTACAGCTACTGCTTTTCCGACAGTTGGTGCCGATGGTGAGTTAACTCATTGCAGTAATGTTGTGCATATATTATAGGGGGTGTGGGTACAAGTATGGCGGATGGGGGGGGGGGGGTCTTCCTATCTCCATGGTTAGCAAAAGATATGTTTAAGTAGATCAAAAAAAAAATTGTTTGGGGGTGTGGAAAAGGTTTTGTTTGTTTTGATTTGTTGATGTTGTGTTTTGTTTTGTTTTTCATGTCTGTTTTATATGTAAAATCTTTATTCAGATTGTTGTATACTTTCTAAGAATAAACATTGAGACTTTTTTTGTATTTTCTTACAAAAGTTGGAGGCATGGATATACATGTATAAGTACTTTTTTATCATGGGATAACCTCTTCACTAAAAAAGTCTTTACTTTTGATTTTTCATCATACAATGCGGTATTTTTATACAGCAAATACATGTGAAATTACGAGGTTTTTGTTATTGGCATTAAGGGTTATAATAATATTTGTTCGAAAAATTTACATCAAAATGTATCTAATTTCATTTGTTATATTGTTGAATACGAGTACTTTACTTTAATTTGGATACATGTACTTGATTTATTACCCTTGTATGTATTAAAAAATGTTATAGTATCTGAATAAAGGCTGAAAAACGAGAAAAAATGTTTGTGGGTGTGTGTGTGTATAAGTTTGTTGTGTGTGCGCGCGTGCGATGAAGGGTGTGTGTGTTTGTGGGGGGGATTTTTTTAACTTCTTGGAAAATCATTTTGGTCGGAATCCAGACCTAACTTAGAACAACTTCCCATTCTTACCTTTTGATGCATAGGTATCTTAACATAAAGCCGGGGTAATAATATCCAATTAAGCGCATAGGGACGCATTCGGCAGTGATATGCGCTATATAAGCATGTTGGTATTATTATTATCAAAATATGAAATTCTTAATTTCACAACAAATGAATCGATGATAGAAGATTTTGTGCTCGATGAATAAAATGTTGGATAATACTCCAGGACAATCTACATTATTACATTTTTGCTTGAGCATTTAGAAAGGCTTTGATAATTTACAGTTCTACTTACGTCGTGACTTGAAAAAAAGTTTAATTTTATCTAACTTTTTGTTTACTTACAGCTACCTCTTCTGCTCCATCATGTAAGTATATATACATTATTATATATATATAAATGGGTTGAAGTTGTTAAGCACTATTAAGTGTTTTCATTTTGTATTATAAAGAGAAATATTTGGAAAAAACAATGATAATTTACTGAATATATAATTTGAATCTACATTTGGTTAGCGTGGAGCTTTGAATTTCTTAATATCTTCCTTTTAAAAACACTTCTTGGAAATAATGGATATTGTTAAACGGTTTTAAACAAGCCAACTATTTTATTACAGAATTCCAATCCTTTCACTAAACCATACTCAGATACTGATTTTGTTTAATATGGTTATATTACGATAATCGTCAAATATGTGTCTTCGCTCCTTTAATGTCCTCGCGACGTAGAAACAAAACCAAGGTAGCCTCCAAACGGAAAGTAAAAAAAAGTGACAATTTAGCCTTCTTTCGTCATGATGGTTTATCAATATTTATTCAAATGAGAACATTGTTGACATCAAACATGTAAAAAAAGTTTTTGAATATCGTTTTCATCTTCACTCACACCTGTTTATTTACTTACTTTACCACGTAGACGGAGATTGCGATGGAAAAGAAGGTTATTTTTACATTGATGAAGACGGTGATGGTAACTCAGATTACACCTACTGCACTAGAATGACAGAATATCGTGAGTTTGATCCAATTTGCATTGAAATTTATCTCTTATCTCATATTTCGAGGCATGTATAAAATTAATATAACTTTTTCAAAACCATTTCTTAACCCCCCCCCTCAAAAAATCTTTACATATTGTTCATCTTTATCTAATTTTAAGCTTTGAATTAATCAATGTATATTGAAAACGGTTAAAATTACGTTACAATGAACCCTATCGGAAATAATACAGTGTCCCGCGGTGAGTTCCCCCACTGTGTTCAGAGTGTGGAACATAGTATGAAATCACACTAATATAGTTGAGCATTTCTACAGTGTGAATCACATATTCACATATAACCCAGGGAGCTCAGGGGCTTACCGTGTATTTGACCATACTCACGGGACTAGCGTGATTTATGGTCTAAATATTTCTCGAAATGAATTGTGAAAAGAGAAATTACGCACGTTCCATGATTGTATGGATGAAGATCTAATGAGTGGCAGTTTTCCTGACATCTGGGCACAGACTGGAACCTCAAAAAACCCCGAAAAGTTCTCTCCTTCTACCCCCGTTTCGATCGGCCATTTTGTTACAATTCATAACAAAAATGGCCGATCGAGACGGGGGTAGTAGGAGAGAACTTTTCGTTTTTTTAGGTTCCAGTCTGTGCCCAGATGTCAGGAAAACTGCCACTCGTTAGACCTTCACCCATACAATCATGGTAAGTGCATAATTTCTCTTTTCACAATTCATTTGGAGAAATATTTAGACCATAAATCACGCTAGTCCCGTGAGTGTGGTCAAATACACGGTAAGCCCCTGGGCTCCCTGGGCTAATTCACATAATGTCGGCCGTGTGAACACGCCGTGAATAATCACACTGTTGTGTATCTTCACACTGTTGATTTTGAACATTTTGAACAGTGTGAACAATATTTTCACATAGTCCACATTGTGAACACATTGTGATGACCCTGTGTGACACTGTATTCTTTCAAGCAGGTAAAACGCCGTTGAGCAATTATTATATTTCGAGGTTGGATCCCACCCCCTAGATGGTCCAGTTTGAGTTGTATTTTGAAATGACAACCAGTCTACGATTGCTACTCAGGCTGGAGGTATTTTGCGCCCTCTATGTTCATATCTACTGCAGATTATCATATTAATATCATATTAATATTGAAACAGTGTGACTCCTACGAGGTTAGAGCCCCCTCCCCTCTTTTTTGGTCCATTTGAGTTGCGTTTTGAAATGATCACCTGACTGAGACTGCTACATATGCCGGGTGTATTGAGCCCTCTGCGTTCACATCTACTGCAGATAGACCTTTATACTGAAACAATGTTTGATTCAGACGCAGATCCAATGTTGACACCATTCCAATTACTGAGAGGCCTGTAACACAAAGCAAGGCAATCATCGTAGAACATTATTATGTGATTGATTGCAATGTACTATCAATGTACAATAAGCCAGTTTGTAGTTCCTTTCTGCGCATGATCAATAGATTCTACGCATGATCAGAAGAAGGTCATTTGTACTAAAGTGACATGGTGCTTTAAAATCTAATGAGATAAGCGCCAACTTTGATGTCTTGATTATTCATATATTCTTTTGAATTGTCGTTTGCATTTACATCCACAAAAAACAACAATGCTTCCACGAACGACTGGTATTTCACAGTTTGTCAAGTACATTGTGCAACATGCTAAGATATGCATTCAAAGTAGGAATGCAACAAATACCTTCATTAAGTGTTCATTGGTGTGCTATTCTAGTCACCTGGTCTATTCAATTTCTTCATCCTGCTATGCAAGGCAAGCTTACGTAATATCTTGCTTTGAAATCTGCCTATCATGATGAAAGAAATGAAAGGTCATTTGACCAAAATTGCCCATGAAGTAACTACGAACTGGTCTATTTATCTTGGAAATCAAGCGTATAATTAATGAATTATCTTTGTGTTAAGGGACCAAGATTCTTGTACAAGAATGGGAGCATTGCAAGGAACTTGCGATCAATTGCAAATCTATTCAGGGTCCCCCCAATCGATCACATGTTTTGCAATTAATATGGTGTTCTAAGCTGTTCGGTACAGCTAAAATTGATCCATCGATTTATCGTAAACGTGCAACAAAAAATTGCATATGATTGCAGAAATGCAGATGTTTTCTTGCAACACCCTTCATGTCGTGGGATCGAACGATCCTCACCATGATCAAGTTTCTAGTTTAAAAAATACATCATATATGCATAATTCTAGTAAAAGCTGCAATTTTGTTACTAAGCTTCAGTTAATAATCTCCAGTGATCTATCTGGAGATTAATCATCCCTGTCTGTTTTCCTTCCCCAATACTCATCATGTATAGTCTACGACACGTGTTATAACGCGCTGGGCATGGAGGATTATACCATTGCAGACGACCAGATAACGACGTCTAGCGAATCCGCCAGTCGCTTCGGAGGCCAGAATGCACGATTGAATGTACAGTCAGGGGGCAATGGCTGGAAGCCAGCTACCCAGGACGCGAACCAGTGGCTTTTGGTTGACCTCGGGACCTCCGGCAGCATCCCACTCGTCACCGGGGTAAGTCGTGATGGCCGTCGACATCGTTGATATCGTATAGTGATGGCACATTTTATATCTATTTCAATCATAAGAACGTGTGTGGGGGTGGGAGGGGGAGGTGTCTGTTCACAAGAATGAAGTGATTATAGGCTATACTCTTTACCTCATATCTGGCGTCTGTTAGCAGTTTTCTTGTAGCCGGTTGCTGACTTTCTTTTATCAAGGTCATGTGGAATCATATCTCTCTTTTTTAGATAGGGTTTTGATGAATGGAAATGTGTTTATGATTTTAGAGTAATATCAGAGGTGAACCGATGATTTTCCGAAGGGGGGAGGGGTGCTGACAAAATCAAAATTAGGGTGATATTAATGTTAAAGAATAAATTGAAAAGCAAAAAAAAGTGGCCCTTCGCTTGAATAGGCCCGACATTTCCAACTAAAAACTTGTTCATGGCTATCTAAAAAGTGGGCGGGTGGGACGGATATGCCTCTTGGATCACATATAATTTGATAATCCTACAATCAAATTTCCTCAGAGCTTTCCTCGAATACATTTGAAGTGTAAGTGGGTTCAATGGGGGCGTACATACGACTACTTTCATGACATGAATTATAAAGTAATCATACCATGAAATGATACATCATTTTCGTTTGACTTAGGTTGGCACCCAGAGTAGAGGCAAAAATCATGCAGAGTTTGTGACGTCACTGAAGATAAGCCATAGTGTGGATGGACTTTCGTTTACTACCATACAAGATGACAGCGGAGACAGGGTATGTCATTTTATAGCAATTATTATACAATAAGAAAATAACAAACATTTTGAAGGAGAAACGTTCCATGATTGCTTAGTGCGGAAAAAATGACTAACAACTATTATAAGGAAAACATCCATATTAGAGTAACACCGATATATGTGAAGCTTGTGATCAGTCTATTGCTAAATTAGTAATTCCTTAATGGTTATTGTACTTCTTAAGAATATTTACAACCGAATTAATTGTTGAGACTGAAGTGTTTTTTTCAATAGAGCTGATCAGGAGAAATGGCTTTTAGTCGTATTCGACAGGCTTATCTAAAAAACGTTTAGAACATGAATATTCACTAATTAGTGGTGTAACATTGAAATAGTAAGAGATTATGCCCAAGCTTGTATTGTTTGTGAATTATGAAATAGTAACAGTAAAATGCAACATATTCAATACGATAATATTTACGTCAATCGTTAAACCCAAGTGGTTCGGATCCCCTTTAACATGTTTAAAAGAGAGTTTCACCCTGACAAAACGTTTATTGTAAAAATAGCTGTAAAAATACTGCCGAAAGTTTGAGAAAAATCCATTAAAGAATAAAAAAGAAATTATAATTTTTAATCATTTGATTCATGAAGCCATATGCGAGCAGCTTTCTTACATATCTTATGGTACAAAATAATCCGTGAAATGTCATTTCCTCAGAATATCGACAATGATTTTTACTGTACCTTCGGTATATCAATAAACAAATCATTTCACACCCGTTCCTGAAAAGAAAAGCAAAGAAAACTAAATCATGACGAACCATTAAAAATTTAAAATTTATGCATTTTATATTATGTAACATATAGGGCAGCTACTCGTTTATGACGTCACAAATCCAAAACTTGAAATTCTAATTTCCTTCTAATCTTTAATGGATTTTCCTCAAACCTGTAATATTTTTATGAAATTTTCTGCTATTCTCACAACAATCATTGTTTTCAGGGTGAACTTCCTCTTTAAAGCCATAGCTTGTGACAGGATTAAAAAACACAACATGTAACAATAATTAGATGTGCGACGTTAGAATCACATTATATTATCGACATATAATATGATACTATAAAATTTATGATGTACACAGTGATCATAATGTATGATTTATAATGCTAAATAAACAATCTGTCCCGGAGGGGCCACTTACATTGACGAGTGGATACCATGCGCGACCAAAAAAACACGTAAAAAGGATGTCTTTTTCACGATAGGGCACGTTACGTACGTAACGTGATAAGGGTGTCAAAAACACAAAAATAATGAAAATATTTTGCTATGAAAATTACGTGTTTAGGGTCGAATTTGCTGGGATGATAAAACAAAATTAAAATGTTTTATAAAGGATTCCTTTTTGCCCCGACACTTCGTGTTTAGAGTCCGATTTGCGCGAGGTGTTGAAGGTGGGGTCGTTCTAAACCAAATAAGGTAAGGCCGATGACCGAAGGACCCGTGACAATAAAATATTCCTGTACTTGTTTAGGGGTTCATTTCAGGATATATTTGCCAAGAGTATCGTTTTGTTTCTAATACTTGTTAAGGGTAGGGTTTCACACGCCAATACTTGTTAAGGGGTGCATTTTCAGAATATAGAAATTACGTGTTTAGGGTGCTTTTCGAGACCCCATGGTCGCGCATGGTATCCACTCGTGAATGGAAGTGCCCCCCCCCCCCGGGCAATCTGTAGAGTGCTCATTGCGCAATGAATGAAGAAAAGAAAATGTATATAAAGTAATTAAAGACAATACTAGAGGACATAGGAAGCATTAAAGAGACGACTTTGGATTGTATCACATTTATAATTTAAACAATGAAAGTACTATCTAAATAAAATCAATAACAGTATCACATCAATTGTGATTTATTACTTGAAACCGTCGCAGTTTCTTTTTTAATTCCACCTTATTTACGTTTAATTTGTTATCTATCTTATTATTTTCATTTCTACGCTCCATGATCTAAATAGGTTTTCAATGGCAATACCGAATATGGAACGGTCAAGTACCTGTATTTCGACACAGCTGTCCACGCCCGCTTCGTGAGGTTCGAACCCCAGACATACTCGGGTGCATTGTCAATGCGAGTCGAGGTCTACGGATGCCGAAACAGTAAGTATATAACAATTGACGTAGAGGGCGACATAAAAAAGTATAGTGGCACATAAAATACTGTACTCCAGCTGATAGCCAGCGTCTAAATCTGCTTTTTAAATTATCGGTCAAACAGAAGTCAGAAATCTATATTCAATTCAATTCAATTCAATTCATTTATTTCATATATATATATATATATTACAAATTAAATGAAGTTACACAGATAACGTGTGGTTCATCAGTACTTTATTGATTGGCTACTCGGAGTTTCACGCAGACTAGCCTTTATTGTTGCCTGAAGACCGCATCTGCGTGAAACTCCGAGTAGCAAATCAATAAAGTACTGATGAACCACACGTTATCTGTGTAACTGTATTTATTTTATTTCATGCTCTACCTCATCACAGACATCGAGCACTCTTAATTACAAGGATAGCATTCACCAAGTATATATATAAAAAAAAGGTGACCATTCATTTTTTAGAGTGAAGAGATTTGATAAAAACGCCGATGATATTTTATCCCAAAATGTATTCTGATTTCAGATATAGATTATACACAATAAATACAAACATATATATACATGTTATGTGCGTGCCTATTAATTTACGTCCGTGGAGCGATTAGGTCTATTTGGTCAAATTAATAAAATCAGTGGAATACCAGCTTTTGGCTGATTATAAAATGAAATCCCTTTTAAGGTCTGTCTATATCATGTCTTCTCAATCATTCTCCTCACTCATCATACTCATTTTGCTGTTTCATCCTTAGGTCTTGTGTCATCAGAGAACGTTTTGGATGAGTCAAGCAGTAGCTACGGATGGTATTACACTTCTGGGTCATCGTGGGACTTTAAAACGACAAGTAAATTAATTGAGCTTTTGATTCTCTCATCTAATAAAAAACAATGAGCATACATCTCGGAAGACAACTTAACTCTTTAATCCAATTCATATACCTTCACAGTTGTATATTTAGTAAAAAAAAAAGTGTTCATTTCATTTTATTTATTTACATCTCCATTTACAATATATTTTGTTCCATACATCATAAGTTGATACATAATCATTAGATCAAGTAAAATTTACATAACAGTAATCGAGATAACTATTCAAACAGGTTGGAAATGTAGGAGGCTGATGAAACGCTGAGCTTGTAGAGTGCAACCTCCTATTAAAATATTCGTATAAACAGTACAAGCAGAAACAAGTTTTGATCAAATAAAAATAGAGTTTTAATCACATGAATAGATATACTCACATTATCAGTAAAAATATCAAAACACCGAGATAATTCCTTTTTTTAAATCGTCGCCCATATCCTTAATATTCTCGCATACTTGAACATCAGGGGAGTGTTTTATCAAATTTTCGTCCGACAAGTTGTCAGATCCGACAACTTTCCTTGATTTTGAATCCCTGAGAAGCAATGTTACTATGGTTACTGTCGGATAGAACAGGACTTGTCAGATAAGACGTCCAACAACTCCTTTCATGAAACGCCCCCTCCCGAATCACAGTTAATGATATTGTTGAATTATTCAATTTCTATTTTTCCTCGTTTAGTTGATGGTTCGTACGTCAACCAAGATGACCTCGCTTCACTCAGCGGTGTGACGATGGGTGCGTCAAGCGAGAAAAGTGGTAATGAAGCGACAGAGGGCGTTCTTGATAATTCCGGTAATTAATGTTCATTTCATTTAATTCAATTTCATTTTATTAAGTAGCATACATAAATTGGGGGGGGGTGGGAGCGCTAGCCCCACCCCAAAATAATATCAAAGAAAAGGAAAGGAAAGAGAGGATGAAATATAATGATGTTTCCTTGTTCTGAGCATTTCGATTACGCACTCATAATAAATTTTGAAAATTCAAGTAAAACTGAAGTGAGTAAATAACTTTGGGATATCTTTTTAAAACCCTGAACACTTATTCTGATTTTTCTCTTTCTATGTAGGATGTTGGGTCCCAAGTACGACCAATGCTAATGAGTGGCTACAGTTTGATTTCACTGTTGGTACAATCATAACAAAGGTAAGTATTTGATCAGGGTCAAGTGATACGAAGGAAAACAATCAATGCTAATCACAGTTCTGACTGGCTATTAGTCGGTATTAATGATCAATATACGCATGCAAATGTGAGTGTGATTGGCCAATTTCATTTTAAAATCGATTCTAAATCCTTCTGTAACGGAGCCGAGAACAAGGACACACGGGTTTGTTGATTCGTGTAATAATTGTAGCATCAATCGTTTAAAACAGTGAGGGGATAGTAGTCTGTCGTTACGCCAGACTCTAGTGAATAGCGATTCCTTAGTTTAACAGATACGCCATGATTGTCACCAACTGAATCGGCTGAGCGGTGTTACGGCAGAAAAAGATTAACTTCGCAAAATTATACATGTATAGGCCTGGATATATCAACTGAAAGAGATAATTGCTAATTAAAAGCTTTCTATAAAACTCGCGATATACTTTTCCTTGGTTATATAAGGATGATCAGTCATACCGCGGGCGGAACCAGGATTTTCCAAAAGGGGAGCAGATTTTCCCGAGGAAAAATGTGATAAGCAAAATAAAAAAAGGGTTTTCAACATAAAACAATAACATTTGTCCACAAAAAGCTTTGACAAAAAGAGAGAGAGAAAAAAGGTCTTTATACTTTCAAAAAGGCATTTATTGTGTCTATCGGGGGGGGGGGCATAGGACGGCTTTGCCCCCCCACCTATGGATCCGCCAGTGAGTCATACCCTCAAAAGCAACTCTTCAGGGGGGGGGGCATATGCGATTTCATCAATCATGTTCAAGTAGTGAATATTAAGAGGGGAAACGAGAGTGAAACAAAAAAGTCATAGCTTAACTCTCTCTTGATTATCCAATATCATGTGTTGTATTGATGGCTTTAATCAATATTACTGTCAGCGTTGGAGGTCGAAGTCTGAAAAAAATATACCGAAATAAGCAGGATTCCCCTTTCATATTTCAAGATTTACTGTCATTTATGTTTGGGCCTACACGTCTTAGGTAATGATGATAAAACTATGAACAACCTAACTTGACAATTTTCCTTTGTGTGTGTGTGTACTGAAGAGTTGCCCCCAATCGATCCTTCGCTGGTAAAACATTTTTATATCACAATTTAAGGTTGATGAATGATTATTAAGAAATGACGAATAAACATATTATCTTTTACAGATTGACATGCAAGGACATCACAGTAGTGCCAATAAATACGTGGAGAGTTATAACATCTTGCACGCAATGAGTGATGATTCCTTTACAACCTTCCAATACCTAGGATCAGATTATGTAAGTGTAATCCAAGGTGATTTGATTTGTTATTAAAAAAAATAAAATCAATCACCATGGTTTTTTGTTCAATAACCTCAAATTTCATTGTTAGCAATATATTACGGGTAGTACACGTAAATTCAACTTGTTCAGTGGATTAGAAGACAAATTACAAAATGGAGACCTTGCACGGTCCGTCAGAAAATAAAGGCCTAGACATTTATATTGCTCTCTTATCTTTTGATCTTTTTGTTTTTGTCGAATATTTATCGTCAAGCTACTCTGAATTTTGTTTTTATCAGAATGAATGTAATTACAGAGTTACAGGTTTTTCCTTTTGCATTTTTGGTCGAAATCAAAAGCGAAGACTGTCATATTTTTTAGTGTCTTTGTGCTGCTAAATGGATGATCAAACATCGTTTTATTTTTGTTATTTTTGTTTATGTATTTCATTTCATAGCTGTTCATTGGGAATGACGGATCGGGAGTCGATGTTATATCGTCTGCATTTTTCAATCCTCCACTCATTGCACGCTACGTCAGGATTGCCCCTCAATCTTGGGGAAATAGTATCGGATTAAGAGTGGCTCTATACGGTGTACAGCATAGTAAGTAGCACCCCCAAACTATGACAAGATACAAGATACACTGTAAAAAAGTTGGGTATTTGTTTTTTACCAGCACGAGGTTAATTATGTGTTCAACCAATTTGGGGCAGTATTTTACTCGATGCGGAAAGCATATTGTCCAGTAAGATAAAGAAAAATAAGCAGCAATTCTTTCAGAATGGGCAAAAATTTTCATCACACTGGATATATAAAAATGCCCAAAAGAAATGCCCGATGTTGGTTGGACACATAATTACCGTCATAGAGCACTTTTACCCAACATTTTGTTTTAGAGTGTACGAGATTTTTTATTTTGTCTCCGCAAACAAGATGATTACAAGGAAATTTGTTTCCTCAATTATAATAGACGTGCATGAACAAAACAAAAACAACGAAACAAATAAATAATAATTATTACTTTTATAATCATCATTATTATGATTATCATTAATGTTATTATTATTACAATTATAATTACTACTACTATTATTATCATTACTATTACAATTATGATCATTATTACTATCATAAAACTTTCAAGGATATCAGTGTCATCATGATCATGGTCGTTGTGTTGAACTTTGAAGCTAGCTTGGCGTCATTTGCACAATATATGATGTATTGATTAAAGGCCTATATGTTTCATGGATAAATGCAAAGCAATGATATGCCAAATGAAAATGGGGGGGGGGGAGGGTAGTATATTCACAGCAAGGATAAGGGAGAGATATTTGTGTTAGATGAGAGTTTAAAGGCCTGGTCACACCGCCCGAGCGTTGTTGGAGCGGTCGTTGAGCGGTAGGGAGAGAGGGTCGAATTTCACTCACAAAATTGGGGGAAAATCGAAAACAAAAATCGAAATAAAAAACAATCGAAATCGAAAATGTTGAACGGTAGCGAGCGATGATGATTTTTTCTCTCCGCTCCACGAGCGCTCCAACAACGTTCGGGCGGTGTGGCAAGGCTTTAAGAAGCATAGGAAAGGGAGCGGTTGATAGGACGATGAAATAGGTGTAGGGGAGGGGTGGGGGTGAATTTTCAGTTAACGGCATGTAACACAGATGGTAGCCATTAATAGTACACTTGACTTTATAAGCTAAGTTTATTACGTAATAACCGAATGAAATTTTTAATAATCACCCTTTGATTTAGACGGTGCAAATCAAAGATTTCGTTATAACCTCTTGTGAAAATGGCAATGCCATTTCCCCTAATTTTTGTAGAACAGTTCACCAGATTCATCAACTTTCACTGTGACACAATGTCAGCATATAGACCAACTCTATAAGATGGTTTATATTGGTTTATATTATTTCTATATGATACATATACATATTCTTTTTTTAGTTTTGAGTATGCTATTGATTTATTTTTGATTTTTTTTTTAATCCAGGTGGTACATGCAGGGAATGGGAAGCCAATCAGTACAATGCCGTTACGACAGCCGGTTATTATCTTTATACAGACATTACTGATCCCATCTACTGCCCGATCGACAACTGTAAGTACAATTCAATTCGATTCAAGGTTTATTAAAAACACGAGTCGCAGCCAAATGGCTGAATTGGTCCTGTAAACAAAGTAAAAACAATTAAAAGACTCATTATATATTTAAAACATTAAAACATTTAAAATGACATGAGAAATATGTGTGTAGGCAAGAATACTAAGGCAATGATAATGTATATACATGTACATAGGATAATGAGTAAAAGGTAAATTAAGAATAATAAAAACAAAATAAGTAAGCTGTAAAAGATCAATAAATATATATGGATATTCAATAAAAGAGTTGATTTCCTCAATCATGAAAAAACTTGATATTACAAGTAGGCTGGTAATGCTTTCGAATGAGCAATGGGTTTATTGATTGGGCATGTCTTTATTCAGGAGATCTATGAAATATGGTATTTGGGCTATTGCAAATCGATTTGTCTTTGTATTGCTGATATCTAGGAGTATGTCGGAGATTGATGGTTAAGTTTTTTTGAGGAGGTAACCTGGTACTGAATGTTGGATGTTTGGTTAAAGACATTGCGATATTGTACAGGACTATCCTTCCGGCTTCCGGGTGTTATTAATCTAATCTAGGAGAAGTTGTGAGCATTTAACTTAAAACAGGTCCAGATCAAGATGAAATATGTATTTTTAAAGAGTGGGATACAAATTTGAAGGCCCCTTTACTGGGTTGGCTAAAACAAACTTGTTGAAGTGGCTAGATTTTGAAACTAGTTAGCTCAGTGCCACTGATACTCATTTTTTCATTTTATAACCAACAAGCAGACTGTGTTCTAGTAGAATTTGACTCGAAAATAGTTGGATGTGACCAAATTAACAACTGAGCTCCAGTGACCATTTCTTATCTTGTTTTTTTACACTTTGTTGTTTTCCAGTGCAGTTTTGGGCTTACTAAAATCCCAAACAGCCATAAAAAAGAAAATAGAAATATATCGAGGAAATGCCTTAATGAGAGAGAATGAGAAAAATGCGTCAGACAATACAGTGATTCTTATTTATATATATATTTTTCTAATCCCACTCCGGACCACAGCGCCCGATTACAGTAGTTGTCAGGACTACTATGACGCAGGATTTACAGACGATCACTACTACATCTTAAACCCGTCGGGGGGCTCCTACGACGATACCATCTTCGTCCATTGTGACTTCACATCCGTCCTCAACAATAATGTTGCTATGGTAACCGTAAGCAGCGATTTGAATGGTTGGAATTTTCTCCAGTCTTACGTCGGGAATTATTCCTCGAGCGTTACGTATAGCTCAAATGCAGCCGGTAAGATCATGAACATGAGAGATAATTGTAAATAAAAAATACTAAACGTTGTCAGTCACGTTTGACATGCTTGATATAAGCTGGAAAAATGAAGGAATGAATGAAAAATCGAGTTATCAAATATATACACAAATAGTTAAATGCATAATAAATATGAATTGATTAATGACTAAATTAATAGATGTATATATTAATCGATAGACAAATAATAAAAAATATATAAATGAATGAATAGATAAATAAATAAATGAATGAATGAATAAATAAATAAATCAATTAATGGATATAGACGCATATAAATAAATTAAGAATATATCGATAAAAGTTAGATATGCGAGGAATGAATTGTATCAATTTCGGCTAGAAACCTATTGATTTCAACCACAAGAAAAGTAGGGTGAAGCAAGTTGGGTTTCATTCTCACAATCATTCATTGTCGCAATTGTTTTGATCTTTATCATTTCTAGCTAACGTAGGATTCATGGCTGCTGCTTCCGATTACTGCTACCAATATATGATGTACGAATGCTTTGAATCGAGGACTTTCTCTGGTTCTTTGGCCTGGTCTTATTGGCAGGACAAGGATGAAAACCAGATGCCATTCTGGCCCGGCAATGAGGCCGAATCTACAGCTTGCTATTGCAACGAGGTACGATGGTAACTTAAAAGTTTGTGTGAGTGGGTGTTAGGGTGCGTGCGCCCGCGTGTGTGTGAGAACCAAAGGATGGTGGGTGGGTGGATTGGTAGCCGTGGGTGAGGGTTAGTGTGTGGATGTGATTAGGTTAGAGGGTGTTATGTGACGCATGTGCGCTTTTACCGGGGAATAAAGTTGAACGGAAGTATCTAAGTAAGTGGCCCACAATTTGTACCGGCAAATTGCCATACCCAAGCGTCCCAATTAGATGGATGATGTATAAGAGAGAGTGTGTCGTCGTGATATCCGCCCTCTACTACTACTAACTACTATTACTATTACTACTATTACTACTACTACTACTACTACTACTACTACTACTACTACTACTACTACTACTACCTATACTAAAAGTACTGCTGCTGTAGTTAAAAAATACACAAAAGCAACAGAGAACATCAGTAATCATGATAACAACGATACCAACTTCATTTTGTTTTGTTTAATTTACATTGGCAACGTCATTATCAATCATCTTGCACTATTTTAATCCACAAATACTTTCCTCTCTATCTTTAGCTCGGTAATTGTGCTAAGAATGACGAATCCTGCCACTGTTCTGGTCTGGGCAACTGGTACTCGGAAGGCGGATGGATAACGAATAAAGACTTATTACCAATAGGAGGTCTCTACATTAGTGATATTAGCGACGGGTCATCATCTGGAAATTTTACTATTGGAGACCTAATGTGTTTCACGAAATGTAAGATATGCCATTGTCAACGAGTCAAACACAGTATTTAAAAGACATATTTCAGTCCTCTGACTACATTAGATCGAATGATAAAAGCAAATAATTAATCTCACTGTATAAAGCAAAATTAATCATTCGCCTAGATGTTGTCTATGTCTTGTCTACCAACATAAATTATGTTTTTACTCTCTCTATCTCTGAACTGACTATTAAGGTCCTCATAAGATGTGAATATAACCAAGTTAAAAAAACTACAACATGGAAATCCAATAACGACTAGAGTTTTGAATATTTCAGACCGCCTTTGATTTGTGATGTACAACAATCAATCAGGCAGCCTCCATTGCTTCAATAAATGCCTTTGGTCAAAGTGCCAATCAATTGGAGAGAGAAACAGACCCAAATTTAGCTTTTGAATAAATCTGTAGCTTATGAATCATACTTTGAAACTTTTGTCACAGAGATAATTAAAAAAAATCATCATCATGGTTATTATTACAATTGGTATTAATATCATTAAAATAATCAATTTTTAGATAATGATTGTTATTATCATTATGGGTTTTTTTAAATTGGAAATAAGCTATCTCGGCTTTCATGGCTATCCTGTCAAGGGTTTTTTACACTTCACATTATTCACGTGCTTGCTATATTTTTCCTGACAAATGAATAAATAAGTATCATTATTCGTTAATGCTCTAATCATAATCAACACCATCGTCATCACCATTAATTGTTATTAATTAATTGTTATTAATTGTTGTGCGTGACTCCGTTGGTTTTTTCCTCCAATGTAACTTATAGAATATATCCAAGGTAACTTAGATTTCATTGCTATACTCGTTCTACATAATTCTTCTACTTTTTCGTTTAATATTCAAGCTGGAGCTGTGCCATCGTCATGCTATGACGTAGCACAAGACGGTCATAGCACAAATGGATTGTATCTTCTCAAACTGAGTACGGGAGACTACATTCCAGGTGAAAATTTATATATATATTTTTTTTTTAGAAGTCTATTTTTTGATATAAATTTCATACTCCATCAAGTATATCACATTTTCAAAGTCATCCACACATGATACATTCATGTGATATAGTCATTATTTGATGACGATATTTCTGGAGTGAAGGAAATAATCCATATATTTTACCTAAGGGAAATTACCTTAAAAACTTTTACATACATATCCGGAGTTTTTATCAAGTTCAATTTATTTCACTTTCATATTTTGTCTATTATTAACCTTTTTTCTCCTATATTGTTTTATGAAAGGGTTTTTTATTTATTTACCTATTCATCTATTATTTAATTTATCTATTTATTTCTTGTTTAGGGGGTAAATAGTTATTCATATATAGAATAGATTATGCAAATATGAGTATTTTTATTCATTTCAACACGCAAAACCAGTCAGTTAATCGAGTCAGCTTTGTGCAACTGTTATCCTAGTCATATTCGACTATTTCCTAGCCGTATTTTACTAGAACGGAGTTATTTCTGACAAGAATATAGTGTCAGAAATGTGACTAGATACATCAGTTGCACCCAGTTGGCTACTAGTCTAGTCAATTTGACCGATTTTCGTTTAGAGTTAAAGGGTATGGAATATCAGATAACCTATAGTGATAACAGAAATGTCATCAATTCATTTTCAAGGACCTATTCTTTGGAATAATTTACTGCATTCTATTAAAACACGCCGAACCCTCAATTCTTTAAACGTTATTACACATTACATCTTTTAAGTTTGTATTCTTAATTTGATTGCATAACTACGCTATATATTTTGAATGTATGTGTTAATGTATGTTTTCATTTATGTTATCTTTTTTTTGGTAATATTGATTGATGTTGTCTTATAGTTGTTGGGTCAACGTTCACTAAGGCTATCTGCTCTTTTTTTGGCCCCCATTCTCATAAATATTTTTTTGTATGTTGTCACAATGTTTTACTTTTGTACCTTAAGTATGTTTTCATGTTCTTATTGAGAGTGTTGATAAAAAAAAAATCAAATTGAATTGAATTGAATCAATTCTGCTCATGCTATCGCCATCGATACGTACTCCCTCTAGCATCCCTCTAGGATTACTATTACTTTTAGCTATGTAAACATTCCAATAACTCCATTATCTGTTGCAGTATACTGCGACTTCAACTCCGTGGAAAATGCGATCCTCACCCGACTTGGACACGACTTCCAAGAGCCATACGACGTTTCCGATTACAAACGCGAAGGACGATTCGCTCGTGATATCAACTACGACTACGCAGCGACGATCACAAAGGCAGGCCTATTGGTCGATGGAGAAGATGCGTGCAGACAAAAGATAGAATTCACCTGTTACGATGGTAAGTGAATTCAATACAATATACTACTAGTATCAGCTATCTGTTCGTCATTTATTAAGATGATTGAGGATTAAGCACAATAGCGAACATAATTTAGAGGTGGGGGAGGGGGGGGGGGGCTTGGGTGCTATGGACCCCTAACTTTTTATCACCAAAAAAAAGAGAAAAAAGGGAAAAGGTGAAATATTGAATTATTGCCTAAATATTTTGTCACAATCCATGAGAAATCTATAATTTTGAATAAAAAAGGTCACAATTTTTCTCACTCGGTTCGTTATCTCGCAGCTTTTTTTTCAAAATGTCCCCATACGCTATCTATTGCCCCCGCCATTTTTTGGGGCGGGCAACTGATTAAGTACTCCTTGGTAATAAAATAGTTAATGACTTTAATCTTTATGGATAGTCCTCCTGGCTGTTATATTATCAGTTACAACTGGGAAGCTATGGATAGAATTAAATAAATTTGATTCACATGGCGCCCTGTTTTTAAGAAAAAAAAATGGAATATAGTTTAACTATTGTAGTAAATTCCCTTGAAAATCGGAGTGATTTACCTATTTGTGGTTACTTGGGTGTAATGGGGATTAAATTGTAGAACGTGTACAAACACTGAGGCCCTGATTTTCTTCATTAAGCTGGCGGTGAACGTCATTAAATCATCTTTCATAATATTCGTTAATTATTATTTTATCACGAATCATCGAGACAAGCAACTTTATGTCCATTGCATGTTTTTAATTGTCAATAAATAAAGGTAATCAAACAACAAACCTTTTCTAATTCGCAAGACATTTTGTGCAAGGCAGAATAACATGATTGATGTTCACTGAAAGTTTCCCTACAGAATACAAAAAGCAATCAAATCTTATATGTGATGGCGCGGATGACATTTCTTTAGAAAATTTCCAAAGACGAAAATAATAATAGATCCATAACGAATAATAATAATCAATGAAGATTTATTAGAAAATTGATGTACTCTGTGTTTATTCTGAACAGGAGCATTGTTGGACCCCATAGAATATTCTTGGTTAGGGCTCCGCAACGGCTCGGCGTCCACGTCCTGGGCAGGCACCAGTGTGAATGATATGTGCCCATGTGGTAAGTAGTATTGTCTAGTTAATTTTGGTGGCAGAGAGTAATAATGAAATGTGTTAATACCTGACAATAGAAGTGTAATGATGAAGATGTTTTGACGAATCATTTATCTTCTACAATTTAAATATGCAAATCTCTACATAACTTGAAAATGCATTGGGATTGAAAGGATGAACTAAGTCTTCTTAGGGAAAGTCGTAATTAATAGTGATCTAAATTATCATATCTTAATATGGGATTTTGGTAGAATCGTAAGAATACAGTAGAAATTTTGACGTGCTTAAAATTAATATGTGCTTTAAGGCTCCTTGTATTTTGAATAAATGTTTTTCAAACCATTATCATTATCATTGCAAGTATCATAAAAGTATCGTTATCTTTGCATTAATATAAAGTCGGTTTACAAAGAAGAGGAATGTGATAATGAGGATCATGATGACACTATTAATGATAATGACAATACTAATAACAATGATTGAGGGTGAAAATGGTGAACAAATTTGGTCTTACATTTAAAGTTAACACATCGTTATCAGTTGAATATTCTAGTATTATGACGATTCAAAAAATTATATACATTGTCATCATTAATTTTGTTACCATAATTATCAGAATCATCATCAAATTCATGAAAAATTATTAGCACTATCTTGGGTGACGATTTATTCTCTTTGCCGTTACGATACCCAATAAGGTGCTCTTGGAAGTTGCTATGACAACAGCCAAAGTTGCAACTGTGACGGGGTGCAGACAACGATTCACGAGGACAATGGATGGGTAACAGACAGGACCATGTTACCATTGAAACAAATGAGAGTTGGGGGAATACAGTCTGGCGAGACCGCAACTGTCAAAGTCAGCAAGCTTGAATGTTTCAAGGAAGGTAAGCACTGTGTGGTTTAGTGGTCACAGCGTTGGACCTGTGATTGCAAGGTTGTGGGTTCAGATCCCCGCTCATGCATTACCTCTGCTTCAACCGAAAACGGTTCCAGAGTAATCTCGGTCGACTATACTGTATAAAGCCCGTATAAAGGTGAGCCATGCACTGAGACTGATTTAACTTTTGTTTCCTGTGTGACTGATTATATCAGCTAATATGTAGCGAAAAGCTGCGGCGCCGCGTTCTTATGAATGTTACTTTAACTGACACACACATAGAGAAGAATTCGTACAGGGGAGGGTGTGTGTGAATAAAAGAACATGTGGGTGGATATGTGCGTGTGTGTAAGCGTGTGTGTGTGTGTGTGAGTGGGTGGGAAGTAAGCACTAGATATCATACAAAGATGACTTTGGAAAGACAACTTCGTCGACAGTATTGTGACATCATCTAGACTTTTATAATCTATTTCACACTGTGTTGTACATGAATTTCTTCCAAAATGAAATAGACGTCAGCTCCATAACATTCTAAATAGTACAGCAGCTACTTGTAATAATGAATGCAACTTCCTTTATTTGGTATTGGGGAATTTAATGCCATTGTATTGATCCATAAAGAACTATTTTACTTACCAAAATAGAATATTCATTAAAATAGACAGCAGCAAAAAGCCTACAAAATATATATTGTCTATATAGAATCTTATGAATCTTATTTCTGCTGCAGGCAAGCAAGCCATGCGTCAATTGACAAACAAAGGGGTCAAATTAATGTGAATATTTTAATTGATACGTGGATAGGAAAGTCGGAAATAAAAAAAGAAGTCCATGACTGAAGATGTCAATGTCCTGGACTTAGCTTTATAATATCAATAATCTTTTGCTGCCAGTTATTGTCATGGAGTGTAGGGATACCAGATACTCTCGATATGCAGCACTGTGATCGTACAGTGATTCTTTCAAAAGGGAGTTTTAAAAAAATGTGGTGCTTTTTTTCTTCTCTAGAATCTGGAGCGTTACCTCCATCATCGTGTTATGAGATCAAACAGAACGGGGATTCCATAGCTGGAAATTATCTCATCGATCCCGATGGGTCGGGCGGTGAGGAGCCTTTCATAGGTAAGCATAAGCAGGATAAAATGGGGTAAAATGTATCCTTTTCATCTCTCAACGGGCTTCAATAATTTAGGAAAATAAGAGTATTTTGACTTTATCAATCAGAATTTTATTGCAGATTTTTACCACAAATGCAAGGAGATTGCTGTAGCTGTAGATCTATTTGTTATTGCATTTTAATCAAATTGGTCAGCCTAATTACAAAGAATTGTGATAACATGCGTCGGCCCTATTTCTTGTAACTTATTCTTGATTCACTCCGCTTTCTTATATTATCGCCGATTGTCAAATACTATTAATGATGTAACAGCTGTAATTGGCTGCAAGTTGTTGCAACTTATAGCAGTTACATTATTTTAAGCAATTTTGTACTTTTTTATTTACCGTTTTTCGTTTTATTTACTACTTAATAATTTTTTAAAATTTCCCATCCCATTCAGTTTATTGCGATCCAAGTTTCAACTCCACGCATGCGCAAATGATTATACATCACGACTCTGAAGACCGCAGTCACGTGGTCGATAAAGGCTCGGCTGGAGAGTACCAGAAGATGGTGACGTATGATGGCGTCACAATTGAACAGTTTACATCACTCTTCTCAAATGACATCAATGTCATGTTCCTATCCTGTGTACAAGAAATTAAATATGAATGCTATGGTAAGAAACACATAGTTAAAAATAAACTTATATGGAAAAAAATATGACAACAACGGACAGTTTTTGGCGCACGTGTCTGCCTTCTCTCTGTATATAGGGCCTTAATATATATATCTTTTAAATTAATGTATTAGACAGAGAAAAAAAAGTTGTACACTTACAAAGATTGGCAAAAATAATCAATCAACGCATTTTTTATATGTGACCGACAGTCAAAATGACCAAATCAACCAATTGCATGCTTGAAATCTACCAGAATTTGATTGGTGTTTATTGGTATGTGTTACATTGACCAAACCTTTTTAAGAATGAAGTTGAAAAGATACCCTGACTCTTTCTGTCTTTGTTTTTCTCAGAATAGTTGTACTAAGATAGATGGTGCGTTACAAGTACATACGAACAAGATATAACAGTAATCATCAGACCAACAAGAAGAGAGTGGTTGTGATGTGAATATTTCACCCGAAGAAAATAGAGAAGTACATTTAAAAGTTATTAAAAAATGACTCCTGATAGAATGTGTTTTCCAATTTGAATAATAAAGTGGTTGTATTGACCATCGGGGTTTTTTTTATTCGAAAAGTAAAAATCAAAGCTTTAAAATTTCACTTCTGAACTTAAGTACAGTGTTCCTGAAGAGCCGATTCAATTAAATTATTTTCCATTATTTCTTGTCTGTTTTGTGTCTCCGTGATACCAAAGCTTCTACCCTGCTCAAGAATAACATGGGTTGGTTTGTAGACCGCCTTGGAGCTTCAAGGACTAATTTTGGAGTCGCCAATGACAGTATCTCATCATGTCCGTGCGGTGTCGATGGAACTTGCAGCAGTAAGTACAAAGCATCAAATTAATTTCATTTACACATTCCTAACAAAGAGAGGTAAACAAGATAAAAGAAAGTATTTTCTGACCTGTTCCAAATTTATTGTTTACATGGACTGCTTTAGGTCTAATTCAACATTTGCAGATGACTCATTTTAAATTTTTTTGTAGAAATATTCACTTATTATATATGTTTTATATTTCATAACGTTTCCAAAAAGCGAAAAAACATTATTTTAGATATTTAAAAAATATTATGGCTAAATATTATATAACGAAGCAAAAAGATTTTTAACCATATATAGACCATACTTCTTGACATTTTATGTTTTCCTAAGCTTTAGGTAACATGATCATAATTTCTTATAATATTTTTGTGTTAGCCTGAAAAATTCAGTGTAAACGCCTTGAACATCAAGTATTTATTATTGTGAACTCTGTGAACAAATCATTTCTCTTAATACTATCTTTACGTCAGGCGCATCTGAGGTTTGCAACTGTGACAACGACGCGATCAGCTGGGCGGAAGACACAGGGGACATCAACGACTTCCACGCTTCTTTCCTACCGGTCACTCAACTACGGTTTGGTGACACCTCTGGGGGTGTAGGAAACGAAGAGGGGTACCACACCCTTGGCCCTCTTATCTGCAGTTCTGGACCTAGTAAGTATGGATGAAACTGCTCTGGCCATCTTAAACAAATTCCTGGTGTTCGGGAGAGTGGGACCTACCGGATAGCATTATCCCACAGGTGGCCAGGACAGGAGGTAAGTAAATCGACTCGTCGCATGCAGCTGAGATGCGCGTTCCCCCGTGCGTGATACCCCGCGCCTTTTGTTTATTTTGGAAGAACATTGTTCGACTCTGGTGAACTGTTTTAAACGAAAATCTTGCGCGGTAAATTGCACTTTCCCGGCTCGTGCCCCAACCCCCCCTCAATCCTCACACCCAAAGACAGGTACAGGTCATCTCTGAGGGTTCCTCATGGAGTCTACCATCGGGTTAGACTGGCTTCTCACTTCCCCGTAACACCAACTGAAGGTAAACTCACATCCTGAGCACCATGGCAGCGTACGCTTTACCAGTCCCTCGGATCAGACGGGTGTTCCTTTCCTTTGGGACGATGTCACCAATCCATACGGCTCTTCACGGGGATGAACCGCACAACAAGGGAACCGATGGCGTCATCAGGCAAGCTGTAAAGGCATGTGATTCAGCATCATCCAAGACACATCCAAGCTGAAGAGACTGGCTGTCATCCGGCGACTGAGGGTACCAAACCAAAGAGGACAATTGGACCAAACAAGGAGAATCATTTAATAGTAACATCGAACTCTTCAGGTAAGATTACCTTGATCCAGAATGTACAAATTTTCGAGAATTGATTGAAAGGGAGATGATGAGTAATATTCTTCAAAACTGCGAAGTTCCGTTCTTCCTCATTCACGAAATATGCAAGTCTATCTAGTAGATCACAACACTTTTGTTTACGTGTAAACTAAAATGATGAATCAATATACATCGCTTACACATGTTATAAACGTACAGTATTTTTAATCAATTTCGAAATACTATACGTTTATTACACATGTTATAAACGTATAGTATTTCGAAATTGATTAAGATTTGATATGGCTAATGGAATATGCAAATAACATTTATGATTGATGGTTCGTTCCATCAGAGTATCAAGATCCTCTCTGTAAGTATATTTATTGGTTCACTCTTGATTCCATTTTCTAAATCAAACACTTGTTATTGGTTAATTTTTTTGAAATTATATTCTTATGATATTTTTCTATATGTTGCATTTATTCCAGATGGAGGCATATCAGAAATGTCAGCATTTTCACCATTTAATCAGACATCTTGCTTGCAGTCGTTAAGAAAAGGATTGTGATAACAGTAGGAACGACTCAACGGATTCAGAACTTCAGAAATGATTACGTTAAACCTTTTAATTTGGAAACACCTGAATGTGAACCTATATAGATTATGCAACGGGAAACTATATGACCAAATAAAGGGCATTTGTGAGTTCACTTTGTAAACTTGCTTCGAAAAATTGTGAACTTTCTTCACACTCATCGGTCATGTCGGTCGATTCCATGTCATGTCCCTCAAGGATCACTTTTCGGCCCTTAGGTTGCCGGTCGATTTTAAATGGTATCCCTCAGGATCTCGTTTTTGGTCCGGCATTGTCTTCTTTTTCTGTATATTGTTCAACGTGTGTGGATATACTTAAAATCGTTTTTAAATAACGAGTGTTATACATATGATTCCATTTCACATAATATATTGTTATTGTAATGGAACGTATAATGATTTATTGGAAGGAAGACACATAATGTTACAACATGACGTAGTACCGACCAATTGCCATTACAATTATTTTCAATGATTAATGTATCGCAGAACTTTTAGAATTGAGTGATTATCTTAGAAAATGTCACTGCAGGGCTTGAAATACCTTGAAATTTCAAATCAACAGAGTTTTCAATAAAACCCCAATAAAGTATGAACCTGTAAAACCGGATTTCTAAATATTTTAAGAAGAGGTTAACTTGGATAAGTAAGAAACACCCTCCTAGATAGCGTCTAAAGTAATGCGACATGAAATAAAGTAATTGATGAAGAATGTCATTATCACTTAGGTTTTGCGCAAGTCGAATGTTTATGATACGTTGTTCTTAAGTCCCGGTCGGTCATTTATGATGTAAATCATTTAACATCATACCGATATCCTCATGTGAGGAGTGATGTCATTCAATGCTTTAAATTTTACTCATTTTCTGTGGGTTATATAGCATGTCGATTTCTTAGTTTCAAACTAGCAGATAATTACATACCCCTAGTACATTTGCGCACGATTTTTTGAGGTCATTACCATGTTAACTGTTCTCAGAGTTCGATGTTATCTACCGGAGAGGTTATTCTTTATAACTTGATAAGAAAGGTACAAATTTAGTTCGCAGTCGTAGCCAAGTTTCGGAGTACTCAATATACGTTGGCTCTCATTACTTGGTATATAAATAATAAGAGAAACATATAAGATTTTCATGTCTTTCATTGAAAAAAGAACAATCTTTGAAGTGGTAAACTATACTCAGCAATAAGCCAAAACTTGGATGTCTATGCTAAATAATGTGATGTCTGCTTGGGCATGTTGGGAATGTAATATAAGTCATTAAATATACATGTATGATCTCTGCAAGCAATTACCAATAATATTGTGATTTCGGATTTACGAGAGTTTGGTAATAATTCTATTTCATAAGTTCCAGATACCATATAATTTTGTATCGTGTTTTGATGACTGAAATATGATAGGGCCATTTGAGTTAATTGGTACTAGATCCCATTTGTTGATTATAATTTGCGATATTTAAAGTAGGAAGTAAAACCCTTGAAAATGCGATTAAATTTGAGTGACCAATGAAACCTGAAAATAGAAGAATGGGGTGAATTCATTGTAAACTTAAAGCTTTCAAATACTGAACGATTCGTAACATGTTTAACTATTTTCATCCTTTCCTTCGAGCACCCTAAATCTATATTTTATTTTATCATGACTTACCTATAAAATCGTTATGAATCTTTATCCCCTACTTATTTTGTATTTGTTTTAATATTATTCATTAATGAAACAAACAATATGCCCTTTAATTCAACACGAGCATTAATACTCTGGTTGTTATTATTTCAAAGATTCATAGCGTATATAGTGTTGATTATATTATGTGTGTGCAGGTGTGTGTGTGTGTGTGTGTCGCAGGATGTGTGGGTGTGTGAGTATAATTGTTCTTCTTATTTACTCTCTTGTTTATCATTCTGAATAATTTCCCCCATCACTATCTTTTTGTAATGTTCTATATTATAACACAATTTTTGCATTGATTTGTTTGTTTCATTAAGGGGCTCCTTCACAAGCTCTGTTTATTGTTTGATTACTACGAATAAACTTGAACATGAGAGAGAGAGAAAGAGAAAGAGGGGGATGACAGCTAGGGTGGTAATGAAAGGAGGAATATATAGAATAAATAGATGGTAGCTGAAGATTAGACTTTATTAAAAAAAATGTTTATCATGTGAGATTGTTTGCACCATTGAGAATTTGCTTCGATCCTCCATGCCTAGCTAGTAGCCTGCCACACGCGGGCAGGAGGCCAGTTAGTTTGCAATGTATTGGGTTAGCAAGAAATCACTGCAGAACATGCAAAAGTTTACAGTTATCGATTTTGTCCCTGCTTCGTCAGCTGTTGGTTATTTAATGAAAGTTCGTCACTTTTAAATATATTAACTACATTTCGTTCAATATTCTGAAATACGTGACAAATAGGACACAGGAGCAAAATGCCGGACAATCCCGGGAAATACGGGACGTCTGGTCACCCTGGCTCAAGCATTCGAGGAATTTTTTTCCTACCGGGTACCCATTCACCCCAAAAGTTTCAATGGCAATGGTGATTGAGTCAATTTGAAGATAAAAGTAAAACGCTTTATTGGTACTTTGGGTATAATGATTAACGGGATAGCGAAACTGGTGATCAAACCACAAGTTCCTTTAAATCAATAATTCATCTTATGACTTATTCGCATTTCCCCTATACAGTGTGTCCCACAAAAAAGAAAACCCGTTTTCAGAGACAGATATCACAATTATGAAATATGTTTTTACTATAATTTTGATATTAATGTTAAGAGTAAACTATCATTTTAAATATATGAGACCAACATCCTAGAAAATCGTGCATGGCAGATTAAAAATAAGATGCTGAGGCATGTCAGAAATGATTTGCGAAGAAACTCACGTCTGAATATACTCTCTTTCAGCATGTTCAGGGATCAGTGAGAGAAACTCAACAAAGAATAAAAAAAGAAAGGCTACTGAGCCAATCGTTGAATAAGCACGGTAGCTGTATCACGTACCGATCTTGTTCAACGCTTCTGCGCAACCTGATTTCGACACTAAAATTTCAAACTGGTCTTGCTCATAGTCATTAATGCGTGCAGTGTTTGTCTCACCATAGAGCTCTATGGTCTCACATTAATCTAAATATAGAAGAATAATTGAATCGTACGATGATGTAAATGAAATATCATGATTCATTTTCCTTTCAAGAAAAAGACATGAGTATCCCGGTTTCCTTTTTGTGGGACGCACTGTATATTAACCTGCTCTGATAGTAAGCTGAATAGGGGATCTAAACAGAGTATTATTCGATAGTCATACACCACTCTATAAGTAGATATCACGTGAAAGTGCATGGTACTTGAGATAAAGGAAGGGCTCCTGAGCATGCTCATCGCAAGGCTGAAGTATGTCAGGCTTCAATAATATGCTCACACCTTGTACCACCAAACATTTCTTCGTAAACCCAGGCAATCATAGTTATTAAACAAGCAAACAAACACACACCCACACACACAAACATAAATGGGGCTAAATCTATCGTAAGAATAACATTGTCCTTACTTTGCAATAGAATTGAATTGTTCAAACGAACATGTAATGAGTATAAAATCTCTAGACTACATTGTAATACGAGATTTGACACGTGACGGAAGTAAAAGAATAAATATATTTCACCACTTAAATGCTTTCGAAAAGAGTTCAAATATTGCCATTGTTTCCATTAAATGATATTCAAAACAACAGGTTCTTAATATAGGCCTATAGAACTTTCATTGTCTAAAATTCTGTGATACTTTAAGGTATTCAGATATGATTGTGTATATCCATGAAATCATGCCAGTGTGTAGCTTGACGGACTCTTGCTCCAATCACATTTCAAGTCCTTTATTTATTATTGATTAAAGAAAATTAATACATGTTATCTTCAATCTCAAAATAAAAACAAACACAACCCCAGCAAAAAAAAAACAAGAAAAAAGGGGCAAACACACATGTAACGTGGCAAGCACGGTCGCTTCGCCTTCTCAATTATTATGTCCCGGACAAAAGGGTTCAAAATAAGAATTAAAAAGTTCGAAATCTTTTAGCAATTTTTTTTAAACCCTGATGGTCAACCTGACCACTATATTCTAATCCAAGTCAGAATCTTGTGTTTTCAGCCTTCACTGCTATACCTAACCTATGAATAAAGTCCTATTTAATATTTATCATATCGAAACTTAAACTAAAAAATAGCTCCATATAACCGATCGACAACATCATGGGAAACTTCACGATCATATTGCATTTCGTTCACTTCATCTATACTTTTCTGAATTTCCTTTCAACCTAATAAAAGGCTTAAGATTTTTCAAGTGTTGTTTATAGTCTTCAAGAACTCTGTACTATCATTCACCATGTGACACGACGATTGCTCCAGACCTGCGACAATTGCTCCGGGCTCAACTTCGTCTAAGATGCAGGGTTAGGGTAAGTAGCGTACCTAGAATTTTCCACAGGGGGGGGGGGGGGCAAAATCGTCCGTCGAAAAATTTGACAAGCAAAAAAAAGGGTCTTCTACCACAAATAAAGGATTTCGTACAAGGAAAGGAATTGACAAGCAAAAAAAAGGAGGGGGTCCTCAACAAGATATAAACGACATTTCGCACCAGAAAAAATTGACAAGCAAAAAAAAAAAGATCTTCAACTTCAAAGGAGGGGGCCACTGGTGGCTCGTCAGGAATCAGTTGTGAGTCGTCAGGGGGGGGGGGGCAGGGAAACGTCTCTTGCATGGGTTGTGACTCGTCCCGGCCCCCCCCATAGGTACCCTAATGGTTAGGGTTGCAATAGAGTTATTTGTTGGGTCTAGTGTAGGGTAGTGTTATAAACCAAGGGTTGAAATGTCATAGAACCTGTACATGTACAACACCTCTCTTTTCAGCATATATTCATACTACACATGTTCTTAAAATAGTTGGGCAAAAAATGCCCAACTTTTAACCAACCCTGGGCAACACACTGTCCATGCAACTATTGATTGAAATATTTCCAAATTTGGTAATAAAAACTAATAATTGGTTTATGAATTTGTTCAATTAAGTAATAATCCCGCAGAATGTATTTTTTTTACCAACATACATTACCCAACACATTTGTTGCCCAATATTTTAAGTGTGTGTCATTTCCTATGAGGGGTTGTTTTTCAGCAAAATGAACCTCAGTGGAATTTAAGACCAACCCGCCCCAACCAAAAATAAAAATAAATAAAATAAAATAAATGGGCAGAAGGGGGAAAGGCACATACTTACACAGAACAAATCCAACACACACTTCAAGATATCGGGAAGCAATAGCATGTAATTTAATATTTAAAAGCACGAGATCATCATTTTCACATTAAAACACTTTAAACGGTTATCTTTTTATTTCTTTGTGTTCACCATAATGGCCTAGATACATAGAAACCGAAACTAACAAATGATTTTTAACACTCATACAGAGCACTTTTTCTTCATCACATTTAACTTGGGCGAAACAACGAAAACAACACACTCAATATCCTCAATGGATGTCTAATTGCATGACAAAACACGTTGCACAACCATGACAACACAGAAGTTTTACAACATTATCATACATTGCATTATGGCTGCCGGCAAATCGATTTGTTTGGGCTTTATGGGATGGGGGGGGGGGGTGCCCACCGATATGAATCTCTAAGGAAGAACATGAGAAAAAAAGAGAGGTTAAAACAGAAAGAAAAATGGGTTATAAAGCGAGACATCATGGTTATGTTTAACTACACTGCTATTATTTAACTCGGTGAAAATGACGTCACCTTGCCCATCCCCTTCATATTACCATGACTTGCCTCTGGTATGACTATACAATATTCAGGCCTACTTATTCTTTTGAAATTGTAGTCCATCCATATGTAACTTATAGAGTAAAATCATATCTAATGTTAACGTATTTGAATGAAAAATCAATAAATATCATGCGAAATCCGATTAGATACATTGTTTATTGTCCATATATCTAATGCATTTTAGTGGATAGCATTTTGGCCATGATTTGAAGGTGCAGTATCAGATCGTATTGTATTTTCTTTATGGGACAGCGAAAATTTTCCACTGTTTACTTTGCTTTCTAGATTCGTGCACTATAACGAGTGGTATTTCTTGCTATCCAATATAATGTACATGAAAATACTGACAATACGAACAACGTATATTAAACGATATAATTCATTAAAATGGAAATAAAACAGGAAAGGACTGCACACTCTTACCCCTGCGATAATTGGCCCACTGCATGGGCTCCATAACACAAAGGTTTGCAACCAATCACAAAAAAATCAAGATCATCGTTGCTTGCGCACTCTCGGTTTATAATACTGACCGGGCACCAATCAGTGCACTTCTCTCATATTTGCAATTCATCGCAAACCCTTGTGTTACGGAGCCCAGGACTAATTTCCTTTGAAAATTAGGTTAATACTGTTTACAAACTCTTCTTTGCCACCGTGCCCACATAATTCTAATAGAATGATGAGTGAGGGATTTATAAATACTAAACATGATGATTATTTACATTTCGATTAGCATAAATAATGCAAGTCTTTTCTAGAAATCCAAGAAGTTCACTTGTAAAGTTTTGTGCCTATGATCTCACAATGTCACAACATATTGTATACTGTACATAAGTTGTCATAAATATTTGAAATTATCTCTTCAACAAATAATTTCTTGTAGTATTGGGATCACTACCGCTACAGGTAGGCCTATATACATTACAGTTTCATGGATATGTACAAATAATTACACTCGAATCTTCTGGTTATGACTTGATAAGGTCCATGGGAGCGTTTCATCATTTTCATGAAAGGACTTGTCGGACGTTTTATCCGACAAGTCTTGTTTTATCCGACAGTTACTATACTAACGGTGCTTCTCAACGAATCAGAATCCAGGAAAGTTGTCAGATCTGACAACTTGTCGGACAAAGATATTAATGAAACTCCTCCAGTAGTCACTGTTTTTGCGCACAGAATGCTTGTAAATATGGTGGAAGATAATTGGGGTATCATTTAGAAATATCTCGAAAGTAACAGAAAAGGAATTTCTAAGATGGATCGTAAAGAATATTGTCAATCATCACATTATTTCCTCCCACTTCGCTGCGGTGAGCTTGCGTATGCTTAAACGTACAAGGTAAGAATCTAAGGTTACTCTGCCCTGGGATTGCTGCATAGTCATACTGTGGGTCAGAAGACCATGAACAGGTAGCAGTGTCTTTGGAGCCTTGATGGCCATTGGCTTTCACCGCAGAACACGGGTCTGATTGTTCAATGGAGTATTCACTAGGCTCTAGGACGAAGTATTCCGAGCTGGAGGACTGTTGTCCCTCATTGATGTCCCCGACTGCTTGTTCTACTTGTTCAGGCTCTAATGTATGATATTCCCCAGGCATATCATCGTTTTCGACAACCTCTGGCTTTTCACCTCGGTGAATAATGGGTGGAGGGTTGTCGTCGGATTGTGGTGGTGGTCGTTGATTACTTCTCCCTTCATTGTTGTTTCCTACGGTATCTCTTTCACCAGGAAGGGCCAGCATACCCCTTTCCTTGCAGCTGGATGACATTTCTTTCCTACTCTTCAAACTTTTTTGAAGGTGGGCATCTCTTCTTGGACCTCTACCCGCTTCTCCTACCGAAGGCTTTCTTGGTTCCGGTGCAACCTCCCTCGGCCACCTTCCCCGTGAATCACTGACACCTCCATCAGCCCCGTATGGCCGTTTATCTGACCATTTCGCCGACCCTACACGCCTATTGGAATATGCACCAGGGGTTCTCTGATCGGACCCTCCTTGACGCCTTCTCTTGCTGCAGCTGCACTGCACGCCGTGTTTACGATCCGAGCAACAAAACTCGGTGATTGAGCCACCCCCTTGATATTTCCCCCTATCTTCTGTGACATTCTGCATACCTGTCGGATTTCGCATTGGATGTGCAGAACCTGGCTGGAGACCCCGTGGTAGGGAGTGGGATCCGTGACGATTGCCCCGTCTGCTCTGGATGCGATCAGACGAAACGGTGTGATCATAAGTGTCCTCAGACGACAACATTAACTCTGAAACAGAATATCCATTGCTGGTGTTATCAAGATGATGTCGACTGGGTCCTGCGATACTGTAGATATTGTTTACACTCCGAGGTCTTTGGGGTTGAGATGTAATTTCTGTTGGTATCGAGCTATCGGCTTGCTCTCTGGCGTGTCTTCTCTTACGTCTCCTATTCGAATGAATAAAATGAAAGCAAACATAAATTTATCTTTCGCTTGAATATGAAATTATAATATATTTACATATAGTAAATTTTACATATAGTAAATACCATATTAAGAGTAGAATCTATGTCTTCCAAAAATTGAAATGAATCTCTGAGATGCAATCCTACGCTAGGTACAGGTCACCGGGTAGGGAAGGTGACATAGGCTGAGATTACCCGAATCCCTACACGAACAAAAAGGTATTCTTAGAGAATCAGGATGTAATATAATAGGCTACCTAGGCATTAATTACCGAAAGAAATCAAAATAAGAAATAAATAAAGAAACAAAGAAAGGAGGATGGATGGAAGGAAGGAATAAATAAAAGATTTCTATTGACCCTAACATTTGCACTTATTTCAAATAATGTTCATTCGGCAAAAAATTATATGAATAATATTTCATTAGTGTGCATCTATTGTAAGACTGCACGATAAAGTCTGAATTATATCTTGCTAGTGTAGGCCTAAATTAAAAATTTGCAAAATATGATTCATGTTTTTCTTGCAGTGGTTATCTAACGATTCTTATTCATCAAAGTCAATAGCAGCAACAAATCGTAAAACCCAAATGTTTACTTTCTTTTTTTAAACAAAAATTTCTTGCACCGCTTGTTCGTCTCAGCATCTTTTTTTCAATGATGTGGGTGTGTGTGTGTGATTTTCTCTGTATTCTTTCCATTCTTTCGTTTGCATTTAATAGGTGCAAGTCGCACACTTTCGACAAGGTTATTACTCAGCTCTATTAAAAAAAATACGGGGGTACCATGCATATTTTGAAATTTATTTCTTATTCATAATTTTCATCAAAATACTGCATGTAAGGATACTCTCACGAATGACTTATCTCTCTCTTTTCCATAATATGCTCATGGGTGTACCTTTCACTGATTGAAACGAAGAAACATACGAAGCACGTTGTAACTACGATCACGCCACATACGATAGCTGTCGTCTGAATGATGTGACCAGTCAAGGTGGAGCCTGTAGGTAACGTAAGTAGTACCGACGAGAGTTATGTTGACGAGAAAATAAATAATAATAAACAACAACATAATACAAGGATATATTCCCTTATAAATTATTCCTTAGAATAATATTCTAGAAATTTCTGATTAACTGAATCGCCCCTTTTCCTGGAATATTCTATTTGGAGTACATAAATTTTAATATACATTTCGCAAAGAGAAGACAATTAAAAAGAAAATCGAGAATAAACTTCGTGAATGGTTGAGAGATTCCATTCACACACACACACACGCACACACACACACACACACACACATATATATATATATATATATATATATATATATATATATATATATATATATAAACGCATTGACTCCTTATCTGATTGCCACCAAAATGGTCCACGAAATAATAAAAAAAGTAATAACCTTATTAATAGAAATAATAAGAATGGTTATATTATTAAGATAAGATAAATGTAATTAACATATAGATAATAATGCTTAATTCAAAGGGATGGAGAGAAACGACGGACTAGACAGTTATTCTTTATCATATCCCCTAAACATACCTGGTGGTGTCTCCAAAGATGTGCCTGAAAACGAAATGAAAATAAAACAACTTTACTTTAAATTATATACATTATACATGTTTGGCAAAGAGTCAACATGTGTAAAAATTATTCAGCAAATTTCCATCAACACAGTGCTGCATAATACTGAAAAGGCTCAATGTTGAAAAAAAAATCGGAATGTGTCAATACATAATAGTTCACAGAGAAAAGGGCCATATAAATTCAAAATATAACTACAACTTCTACACTATTCAAACGAATCAAAGAAGTGATTCTTGCATTGGTATTCTGAATTCAATTCATGAATCATGGGAAACATGAAGTATAACAGGCAAATAATTTTATACCATTGTATATTTGATAGAATTCCTGACCACCACAAGTCCGGAAGACATCATTATTGGCGTTCCCAAAGCAAGGTATACCGCACTTTCTATCACACATTAGCTTTTTTCTTCGACATGTGAAGTTTCCACAAGAACAAAGGTATCCAAGTGATAAGGCTGAGAAAGAACTGTTGCCATCTTTACATCGGCTGGTACATTCGTCTATATCAGTGACATTTGAAGTTCTAACCGTCTCAAAACAAGCAGAGTTGTAGCAACCAAGATAGTCCATATCTGAGGAGAGGAGAGGAGAGAAGCAATATATTTTTTAAGATTGTGTCATCATTATCATTTTAAGCGTAATCTGAAAAATAGTGGCGATTGTTGACAGACGAAGATTTTCCTCTCATTTAGGCTTTATTTATGCATCATTTCTAGTTGTTTAACCCATTTGGGATAGGTCTTAAAAGAGCTCAAGTATTACTCATTTCGTGTCTAAAGTAAAAAGTAGTGAACCCTAAACCATGTAAACAGTCACAAAGTTGTTAGAAATCTTGAAGACTAGGACTCGGGATCATTCCTCCTTCTGGTTCAGATTCATTACAAGGACCGATGGGTCGGTTCATATTGACAATGTGTAACCTGAAAGTTCGTACATGTTGCAATAATAAATGTAGGAATGGAATATTCTCGAGATTACTTTTTCAGATATTTGAAAACAATTAATACTAGTAATCATATATATATATATATATATATATATATATATATATATATATATATATATATATATATATATATATATATATATATATATAAAGCTATTGCTTCGATACAGTACACGTATGTGAGAAAGTATACAAATGTGTGAAGCTATACATGTACAACAGCTTTGGCAACTCTTTTATTTAAATATTGTAAAGAAATTGATGAAGAGAACAATGGTAGACGTAGCTTAAATCAAGGTTCCCCAGAGCTATCTACCCTTTGGAAAATTGGTTATGCCGAAAAAATGTCTCCGCCGGGAATCGAACCCGGGCCCCCAGCTTCCCACCTTCACCCGACAAAGGTAATTGGTATAGTGTCGAAAATCTGTCTTTCTGACGGTCAATCGGATCTCGGTCGGCCTAGCCACTCGCCCGTCTCTGTGGTCTAGTGGTTAAGGCACCGACGTTCAAAGCTGGGGCCCGGGTTCGATTCCCGGCGGAGACATTTTTTCGGCATAACCAATTTTCCAAAGGGTAGATAGCTCTGGGGAACCTTGATTTAAGCTACGTCTACCATTGTTCTCTTCATCCATTTCTTTACAATATATATATATATATATATGTATATATATATATATATATATATATTCGGTACTTCAAACATATTCAAGATTACAAAAGCAATATCAATCACTACATTAAATTACATACGAAATCAGAGCTGATTTTTTTTTACAATCATTTACAATTTATTCTTCTGCACTTCAAATACAGTGAAAATTAAGTATCAAAATAAAAGGTAAATATCAAGCCTCAAACTGATTTCATTTTGGAGATGAAAAATTGTTCAGAAAGCACTCAGGTGTGCCCAAAGACCCCTCTCTCTCAACCTGTTAATTTACGTCAAATGAGAAGTTTTGTCATTTTTGTGTTTTTAAGGTTGCCTACGTGCGTTTCATAATATTTTATTTGTTTTAGTGAAAAACTTTTCAATGTAAATTAATCAGTAAACAACAAACATCACTTCTGAAGAAGACGAAGATACCCTAGTGATGAAATAATTGAGCATTTTCATATTTTTAAACTTACTGGTCAAAGGTTTAATTTTTTTTTTAAATTTTTAGTCTTATATTTTATCTTTCATATTCAATTAGATCTATGCCATTCAAAATGCTATAAGCACAATCGGACACGGTTTCATAGGCATTGTGCTCTCGAATGTTTTCATCTCCTTTTTGCGATGCAGGTTAACATACATTGTTTAACTTCTATATCATTTATTTGTTGGGAGGTTGCTCGTAATAAAACTCATTGATATACATTTTAAGTTTCAATTTTAATTTGAAATATGTAAAAGCTCAATGTCGGCTTAAACAAAAACAATTGAGACTCACATTTGGAAGAGGTTTGATTGGCTGTAGAAGTGTCATTACAAAGATCATGATGAACAAGAACTGCATATGTCCAGTTAGAAACAAAAACAATTGATTGCAGAAGCAAAAACGCGACGACACCATTTCTCCAAAGACCGAAAAGCGCCATGTTGCGCAAAAATCATAACCTTGCCTCTTGGCGACGGGAAATCGATGACGAATTCAACTTGTTTATGTCTTTTTCTTGGTAAAATCAATTCCATGTATGGGAAAACTTTAAAGCTTTGCCACGATGGCACAAAATCCCTGTCCTCATTACTACTTCACACCTTGTATAACCGCGATAACAGAGCCTTCCCCCTCGACCACTGATGAGGAAGTATTCAGTGGATACGACAATATTGTTTGGTCTCTAACACGATTGTCTCCTGCACGACCAGTGAAGGCAAAATTGTCAGTCATGTGAGCTCCAAGCAATCATTATCGGGGAAACAAAACTAAAACTCAACATGTGCAAGGATTCTTTTAATGGTACAAAACAGACTATAACAGTACTTCTAATTATCAATCGAGCTTTCTTTTAGTGTCATTGTCATTATTATAGGGCGTAATCTAATTTCAAGTTTAAGTTTACTTTCTTTCCACTGAAAGGCACAATAATACATCCATCTATATACAATATCAATGTGGTAAATCAGTAAGGATAAACTCATGAACAATGTGCCGAGAATATCAGATATACAGTATGGGAAAGAGGTCAATGGAAAGACATAAGTATTAAGAATATCAACAGTCTCCATGAAAAACAAATGCAGATAAGAAAAGGCTAAATAAAAGGTTAGAAAAAATGAATACACATCTCCCACAGACTGACGGGAAAGGAATGCTAATCAAGTTTTCTACAGTGAGTTTATGGACAGATCTGTCACTACGACCAAAGATTACAGTAGTCGCAACACTCAGTATCGGGAGTTAAATACATGCATATGAATATATCTATATGAAGAGTTAGATTGAAAAAGGAGCTAAATCCACTTTTAACCAAAATTAATTCTTGATACAAATATAATGTATCTTAGACGTGGGAATCAAATGCAACATATCGCATTTGAATTTTGTTGGCAAAAAATAATTGCAAATTTGAGTTTTGTTCTAAAAGCAGCTTAATCCAAAACAGTTTTACTACAAAAGGAGCTAAATTCACTATACGGTTATTCAAAATTTGTTTTTTTTTCTTCCTATTTTACATAAAGTTATGCATTCAATCTATTGGATACAAGTTCACACCATCAGTGTAAATTTTGCAGAAAATAACAGAATTTTACAATCTTTATTATTTTTTTTTTGGATTGAGCTTCTTTTGCAATTTTCCGAAAAGTCACCGTCCTTAGAAAAAACAAAAAACATCATTTTCTTTTTCTTTTTGCAATTTTCAAGAATGGATAAACATCATAAAAGATGTAAAATGAACCCTTCTAGTCATATTCATTTTTTTCGTGTTCAATTTCCAATATCAAATATGTTTACGTTTCCAAAAATTGACCTTTCACTAAGGTTTTGATCCAAAAGGAGCTAAATCCATGAAAAATAAAATCTCCAATAATCTCAACAAAGATGATGAATGCAAAAATTTTGGAAATCATGATTCAATCAATCCAAGATGGTAGTACTATATATATCAAAATAAAACAGCGGTTGCTGAGGGAAAGTGGTGAATGTAAAAAAAAACATCAAGTGATTTACAGAAAATACCAAAAGTGGATTTAGCTCCTTTAGGAACAAAACTCTTCATGTAAGGAAAAAGTAAGAAAATACCAGTAATGCAGTACGATATATAATATTGTCACGTTTCACAATAAGTGTACAATATATAAGATTTTATTTTCTTTTTAAAAACAAAATTGCTGACAGACTGCCTAAAAGAATTGTCTAGAGAGTTCCAATATGCAAGTAAGTTATTTCTGAGCCGAGTTCTAACTGATGATACATGGATTAAAGCAGCTTGTCTCGTTCAATAATTGTGTATTTGGTTGTTTTGACAAATATAGATGCTATTGCCATGGGTACTCCACCCTTTTCCAACTGATTAATGAGATAGCCGTGATATGGACAATATACATGTATATCTTGGACCTTCAGTATTTTGTTTTCATAAAAACCTCATCAGCAGCCGAAGTAATTATCACTGCTCTCTTTAGAATGAGCAGAATTTTCCCTACGTGTGATTTGGGTGTGGATCCCCAGGCAAGCACACCATTTAGGTAGGGCAAAATTAATGAAGAGTACAAAGTGCAAAGTACACCCTATACAGACTTCAGATTGGTTTCTAGAAAGCAATTTACACAAGTGAGATGCGTGCACCTTCCAAGACAGCTTATCATCAATGTAAAGACCTAGAAATTTATTAGATGATACTTTTTCAATATTAACCTCGACAAAAACTACATTTCCAGGCACAACTGTCTTAACATAACTGAACAGCATATATTTTGTTTTCAGTAAGTTCAGAAGTTTCTAGGTTTCTGTGAGAACGTCTGCAAATGACAAAAAAGGAGAATTTATGTGAAGATTTTGGAAAATTATTCACGTATAAATAAAAAGCAAGGGACCCAAAAGGGAACCTTGAGGTACTCTACATGTGACGGGTCGCATTTCTGAGGATACTTCATTAAGATGCACAAACTGTTGCCTGTTACCATGGTTACTAAGATAACTTCTAAACCATTCAAGTGCAGTCTCTCTTAACCCGTAATGGGAAAGCCTGTGCAAGAGAATTATTATGGTTCACCGTATCAAATTGTTTGGGATAATCTAAGCAGGCCTATATACCAATCGTATATGAGGTATTTATCTAGTGCAGAAAACATTTTGTCTAAAAGACAAGGAATAGCATGAGAAGTTGTGTGTTTCTCTCAAAAACCAAATTGGGAACTTGAGCAAACTTGAAAAGACTTCAAAAACTTATAAATCAATCTAGTATATTTTCCCAAATTTTAAAGAATACAGTGAGTATAGATATCGGTTTATAATTACCCGTTTCTGAGAGGTTTCCTTTTATAAATATATATATATAGGCACAATTTTAGCCATTTTCATATTTCTTGGAACACCTCCCTGTACCAAGGACAAGTTGAAAATTAATGTGAGTGAGAGGTGTAACTATAAGTGGAATTACATCTTTTATCAAATCATTAGTTCTACCATCAAAACCATCCCCTTCTTCCTTTTCAAGCCGTTTACAACATCTATAACCTCAAAATAATTGACAGCAGGAAGAAAATAGGTTTTCTTTCATTAGGAATGTCTAAATAATTTTCTAAGGTTTCCTGTATTCTGAAAACGTTCTTATCTTAATTTTGTTCTTATCTACGTCACGTTCTCAAATTGGTATTCTGAAAACGTTCTTATCTTTTTCTTATCTTTTGTTCTTATCTTTGTTCTTATCTTGCTTTCCATCCAATGCTGAGCGCGTAAATTTATAATTCGCGCATATGATACAAAAGCGCGCTAAAAGATAAGAACAAATTGAAGATAAGTGGTATTCTGAAAACGTTCTTATCTTTTTTGTTTCTTATCTTTCACGATATTTAAGATAATATTTAAGATAGCTAGAGGGTTATCACATCTCACGATGTCCGCGTTCTTTCTTGCTAAAAATGGATAGCCACTGGTAGTAACAAGTATTCCTCATACCCTTTCTTTCATTCACCCTTTATTTTGCCTGTCACTTTTTTCTATCCTTTTTTTTCTTTTTTTTTCTTTCTTTCTTTATTTCATTTATTTATTTTCGCTTTTTCTTCCTTTCTTTCTATTTTTTTTTCTTTTTTTCATTCTTCATTTTGTTTTATTCTTTTGAATCTTTTAACTTCTTCCTTAGTTTTCTTTTGCGTTATTTTATCTATTTCTTTTTCTTTTCTTTTTTATTGAATATATTTCCGTTAAAAACAAATAAAAATACATATAAAATGATACATGTGAATTGATAAATGAAAAACGGGAGGATGGGCCTACACAGCAGCATCAATCCCATGATTGGGAGGGGTCCTTCCCGTTTTTTATTTTCCCTTTACGATTTTTTTTCCTTTTTTTCTTTACTAAGTTTTTATTTTCTTTCCCCTTTCTTCTCTTTCTTTCTGTGTTTCTTTTCCTTTCATCCTTCACTTTATGTATTTGTTGAATCTTTTTATTTCTTCATTCTTTTTCTATCTTTCATTCATTCTTTCCTCTTTATATTTGTTGTTTTTTATTGTGTTCCTTTTTTTCTTTCTTTCCTCCTTCCCTTAATTTTCAATTTTTTTCCCTTCATTATTTTTTTTCTGTTTTCTTTCTCTTGTAATTTCTTTCAATTTATTTTTGGGGTTCTTTTTTTTTCTTTTTTGCACTCGTTCATTTGCTCTTTCTTTCATTCTTTTTATTTCTGCTTTATGACACTAAATGTGTGCCTTCTTTCTGATACTTTCTTCTTTATTCTAATTTATTTTTTTGCTCATTCTCATTTCGTTCGTTCTTTATTTACTCTTTCTTCTATTAATTTCTAAAAATATTTTTCTTTATTTTTTCCATTAATCTTTCTTCGTTTCTTTTCATTCATTCTTCATTTTCCTGCCTTTTTATTTTCCCCTTCGTTTCTTTCCTTCTTTGAATTTACCTTTCTTTTTATCTGTATTTAGTTTTCAATTTTGCTTTAATTTTCCTTTCATCTTTTATCTTCTCTCTCTTTATCTCTTTCTTTATTTCTTTGTTTCATTTTCCCCTTTTCTCTCTTCCTTCACTTTTTACACATTTTTGTTCCTTCTTTTTTTAAACTTGGCTTTCATTCGTTTTTTCTAACTTTTTTTATTCTTTATTCCTTCATTTTATCCTTTTTAATCTTTTTAATTTGTCCTTTTTCGTTTTTTTTCCTTTAAGTTTCTTTCCTTTTCCTTCTTTATTTTTCCTTCAATTTGTTATTCCTCTTTTTATCATTGATTATCATTCTATTCATTCCTCCTTTTTTATTTCTTTTGATTTTTTTTCTTTTTAGTTCTTTTTGCTTGTTTTCTTTCGTTTACCTTTTCTTTCTTTCGTTGTATTTTGCTTTGATCCTTTTAATTTCTGCTACTTACTTACTTTCTTTCTTCCTGTTTTATTCTTATTCGTAACTGCTTTCTTTACCCTTTTTTCTTTACTTTCTTTCTTTCTTTATTTTGTGCACGTGTCTCGAAATAATAATCAGTCATTGCGTATAAAATGCCTATTCCGCGCAATGCGCCAGAAACAGTGTACGCGCAGCGCCCATGATATTCTCTTCACAAAATAAGGAACCCTTCTATTGGTTAAACTGTCAATATAAAGCGCATTTTGATTGGTAATATCTTAAAAATGGGCGTGTTGAAGATAAGAAGGAGGCAGTCCTTACAGAGATAAGAACGCGTTAAGAATATTTTCAGAATACCGATTTGCAATGATTTTAGCGTCTTCTTATCTCATTGAGATAAGAAAAAAGATAAGAACAAAGATAAGAACGTTTTCAGAATACCACCCCAGGGGCGGTATTCTGAAAACGTTCTTATCTTAATTTTGTTCTTATCTACGTCACTTTCTTAAATTGGTATTCTGAAAACGTTCTTATCTTTTTCTTATCTTTTGTTCTTATCTTTGTTCTTATCTTGCTCTCCACCCAATGTTGAGCGCGTAAATTTACAACTCGCGCATATAATATCAAAGCGCGCTAAAAGATAAGAACAGAATGTAGATAAGTGGTATTCTGAAAACGTTCTTATCTTTTTTCTTTCTTATCTTTCACGATATTTAAATCGATGGCCTTTAGTAGTAACAAGTACCCAGAAGTATTCCTCCCACCATTTATTTCATTCACCCTTTATTTTGCCCGCCTCTTTTTTCTATCCCTTCTTTCTTTTCCATTTTTTATTCCTTTCTATCTGTCTGTCTTTCTTCTTTTCTTTTATTCTTCATTTATATCTTTACTTTTGTTCTGTTTGAATCTTTTAATTTCTTTTTTTTTCTTTTGCTTTGTTTTATTTATACTTCATCTTTCTTCCTTTTTTATTTTCCCTTTTCGTTTTATCCCTTTCTTTTTTTTCTTTACTGAGTCTTTTTTCTGCTTCCCCCCCGTTTCTCTTCCTTTTCTTTCTTTTTCTTTTTTCTATCTTTCTTCCTCACTTCTTTGTAATCTTTATTTTTCTTTCTTATTTTTCTTCCATTCTTTCGTTTTTATACATGCTTTTCCTTTTTTAATCATTCATTTCATTTTCTTCCTTCCCTTTAATAATTCTTAATTTTTCTTATTTTTTTATTTCTGCTTTCTGACACTTTTGTGTCTTTTTTACTTTCTTTCTTTTTTTTTTCTTTATTTTGCTCATTCTTTTTTCGTTCTTTCTTTATTTACTCTTTTTCTTTACTTTCTTTCTTCTCTCTGTCTTTCTGCTATTAACTTTTTCTTTATTCTTTCCATTGATTTTTTTTTCGTTTTTTTTTCCCAACTTTTTATTTTCCCTTTCTTTCTTTCTTTCTTTCTTTCCTTCTTTCTTTTTTCTATGAATTTACCTTTCTTTCTTTATCTTTTTGTAGTCTTCATATTTGCGTCAAATTTCCTTTCATTTTTTTCTCTCATTTTTATTTCTTTGTTTAATTTTCTTTTTTTCTCTCTTCCTTCACTTTTTACATTTTTATTCCCTTTTTTCTCTTTCTTTTTATTTCTTTCTAACTTTCTTTCATTCGTTTTTTTTAGACTTTTTTTCTTTTTCGGTTCCTTGTTAATTTATTTTATCTTATATTAGTTTGACCTTTTCCTATTTTTGTGTGTATTCCTTTTAGTTAATTTCTTTTTTTTTCTTCATTTTTGTTCCTTCACTTTATCATGGATAATTGTTCTATTTTTTCTTCCTTTTCCTTCTTTTATTCATTCTATTTTCTTTCTTTTTTATTTTTGAATTCTTTTTGCTTGATTTCTTTCGTTTACTCTTTATTTTTTCATTATTTTCTGCTTTGTCCCTTTCATCTTTTTTTTCTACTTCATTCTGACCCTTTTCTGTCTTCTTTCTTTCATATCTACTTACTTTCTTTCTTCATATTTTGTTCTTTATTCGTACCTGCTTTATTTACTTTTCTTACTTTTTTTGCACGTGGACGTCTCGAAATAATAAAATCAGTCATTGCGTATAAAATGCCTATTTCGCGCAATGCGCCAGAAACGGTGAACGCGCAGCGCCCATGATATTCTCTTCACACAACGAACGCTTCTATTGGTTAAACTGCCAATATAAAGCGCAATTTGATTGGTAAAATCTTAAAAATGGGCGTGTTGGAGATAAGAAGAGGGCAGTCCTTACAGAGATAAGAACGCGTTAAGAAGATTTTCAGAATACCGATTTGCAATGATTTTAGCGTCTTCTTATCTCATTGAGATAAGAACAAAGATAAGAACGTTTTCAGAATACCACCCCTGGGGTGGTATTCTGAAAACGTTCTTATCTTTGTTCTTATTTTTTATCTTATCTCACTGAAACTAAAAGGAACACACACAAAAAGAAAAAGGTCAAACTAGAAAAATAAAGTAAAGTAACCAAGAAGGAATCGAAAAAGAAAAAGTCTGAAAAAACGAATGGAAGAAAGTTAGAAAGAAAGAAAAAGGAAGAGAAAAAAGAAAATAAAAATGTGGCAAGTGAAGGAAGAGAAAAAAGGATAATGAAACAAAGAAAACAAGATGAGAGAGAAAAAACGAAAGGAAAATTAACGCAAACATGAAGACTACAAAAAGATAAAGGAACGAAAGATAAATTCAAAGAAAGAAAGAAAAAGAAAAACGAAAAGGGAAAATAAAAGTCTGGAAAAGAAAACAAAAAAAATGGAAAGAATAAAAAAAAAGTTAATAGAAGAAAGACAGAGAGAAGAAAGAAAGTAAAGAAAAAGACTAAATAAAGAACGAACGAAAAAAGAATGAAAAAAAAGAAAGTGAAAAAAGACACAAAAGTGTCAGAAAGCAGAAGTAAAAAAATTAAGAATTATTAAAAGGAAGGAAGAAAAGGGGGGAAAATAAAATTAATGATTACAAAAAATGAAAGGCATGTATAAAAACGAAAGAATGGAAGAAAAAATAAGGAAGAAAAACCAAAAGATTACAAAACAGTGAAGGAAGAAAGAAAGAAAAAGGAAAAAGAAAGAAAAGGAAGGGAAAGGGGGGAAAAGCAGAAATAAAGACTCAGTAAAGAAAAAAAAGAAAGGGTTAAAACGAAAAGGGAAAATAAAAAAGGAAGAAAGATGAACAAAGCAAAAGAAAAAAATAAAAGATTTGAACAAAACAAAAGAAAAGATATAAATGAAGAACGAAAGAAAAGAATAAAGACAGACAGATAGAAAGGAAGGAAGAAAGACAGACAGATAGAAAGACCAGAAAAAAGAAAGAAAAAGAAAGAAAGGATATAAAAAAGAGACGGGCAAAATAAAGGGCGAATGAAAGAAATGGTGGGAGGAATACTTGTGGATACTTGTCACTGCTAGTGGTCATCGAATTTGAGCAAGAAAAAACGCGGACATCGTGAGATGTGATAACCCTCTAGCTATCTTAAATATTATCTTAAATATCGTGAAAGATAAGAAAGAAAAAAGATAAGAACGTTTTCAGAATACCACTTATCTTGATTTTGTTCTTATCTTTTTAGCGCACTTTTGTATTAAATGCGCGAGTGGTAAATTTACGCGCTCAGCATAGAATGGAAAGCAAGATAAGAAAAAGATAAGAACAAAAGATAAGAAAAAGATAAGAACGTTTTCAGAATACCAATTTGAGATCGTGACGTAGATAAGAACAACATTAAGATAAGAACGTTTTCAGAATACTGCCCCTGGTCACACCGCCCGAGCGTTGTTGGAGCGGTCTTGGAGCGGTAGGGAGATAGGGTCGAATTTTGCTCACAAAATTGGGGGAAAATCGAAAACATAAATAAAAAAAAAAAAATTGAAATCGAAAATAGTGAACGGTCGCAAGTGGTGATGATTTTTTCTCTCCGCTCCACGACTGCAACAACAACGCTCGGGCGGTGTGACCAGGCCATTACGTTAAACTGTGGTGAATGGTAACGAGCGGTGATGTTTTTTTCTCACCGCTCCAGGACCGCTCCAGCATAGTTCTGGCGGTGTGACCACTACTTTACTTTCGAAAGACCCTACCTCTGTGATCCGTTATAATGATGATGGGAGCAAGGTATTATATTACAGTTTATTTGTATCGTATTATAGAAATCAAAATAATAAATCACAAAAAGCTGATAAAGCTGACTTTTGAACTAAGGTCCTCCTTTTTTAGACCCTTCTTGTATTAGAAACCATCATAGAATGCAACATCCACAAGGAGCAGAATAAACACTGAACATTTAAAGTTGGAACGAACAGAAATGCAAACTTACGTTCAGATGCTCTAACACTGCCAGTTTCATCGCAGGCCTCTCCAGAGTCGTCTAATGTCATGATTAATAACATCAGGAAGCAAACAGTGGATATCCATTCTTTTCGGTTGAGAAACATGGCGTTTTGTGTCACGTTTTATTTTCTGATTCAATACATTAGAAGTGAAAAAAATGCATTGCAAGAGATCAGCAAAATCAACCAGTAGATGGATAATAAGTTTAAGAGGTAGAGAGATAGAGAGAGAGGGGGAACACAGAATGAATAGTGAGCGCACCCCTTTCCAAACACACGATCACAGATATGCTGTACAGAAGAAAAACAAAGTTACCGTAACCTAATCATGCTAATCATGGTCAGAAACTATATGAAGATCTTTATTGACATTCAATATGTAACTGAAATGAATATTTTTGTTATTAATTCGAGGATGTCGAATGACTTTAATTTGAAGAATTCATAACCGAAAGCTTCAGACATTATTTTAAAAGTCAATGTGTGTGTAATCTTGTGGTTTTGTATTACGTGGATTTTAATCAACGCTGGGAAGGAGAAAGTGAAAGCAAACAAATGGTAAATATTCAAGTAATTGATAATTAATTTACACTTTATTGTCCACCACATAGTAAACATATATAGATGGAGCAATTAAACTCTTCAGTTCGTACGTTTGAATTAATCGTTATGGTTTAAAAGGAAGACATACATGTTGTTTACAGAGTATAACGTTTTACCCAGTGATTTTTTTTACTTAAATTCTTTTATTCATTAATAAAAGAGACGATACCCTCATTGAATCTTTTATTCAACCTTAATGCAAAACAAACCTTTAATTTATATCATTTCCTCGTCCATACCTGTCCATCTATATACCAACGATTGATAGCCAATCTTGCGTAACATTAATTATTTAACTTTATATAGGACCTACTTCTTTTTGGAAAACCAGTAACCATCAGAAACCATGAATGATGAAAACAATCAACATTTACAGTGGTGCTAAAACATTAGTGAACCCATCAGAAAATGAATATATTAAATTGTAAAATGTCATGTTTTTAGGTATTTTGTTGTGAAGTTAGGTAATAAAATATTACATTCAAGAAAGTTTGTCGCTCAGGGCTCGCCAGACATTGTAGTGTTGTTGGCTTCATTCAACACTCAGCATGAAGGAATGTGTTTTGTGGCGGGGTTCATTAACTATCTGGCACAACTGTATGGAGTGCCATCTATCTAGACATGTCAGATATCTTAAATGAAACATGTTACTATATACTAAAAGTTTGAGTCATCAAGGATGACTGATGATTTTAAATTAAAGTATCCAAAACTGAAAGCTTGAGACTTGACTTTAAAGTTCAAAGACAGTTCTCTCTTTGAAGTTCCCTCACTGACATATAGATGGGGGGGGGGGGGTAATTTTTGAATGCTTCGCCCTGCCATGTCCGCCCCCTCAAAACGTGACTCATTACGCTACTGAGTTTTGAATCGTGATTTTACAAACATTGAGAAAGAAACCGAAAGTGACTTAATGCTTAATACTGACGTCATAAGTTAATATTCTACACTTTGTAGTACACTATTAAACTAAACATAACCGGGCGAGTATATCAACGAGTATGCTCACATGAATCGACATCAAGAAAGAGGAGGTGGTGGGGGTCGTTACTTAACTTAGACCTACTCCACAATGATGGCGAATAAAGAAGCCATATTTTACATTTTATCAGGGGCGGCGGAACTTATTTTGGTTAGGGGGAAGGGCAAAGCCCGTCAAAAGGGCACTTATACGTCAAATTTGTCATTTTTAAGTATTTTTTTTTAAACCAGGAGTAGAATGAGTACCTTACTAAGCAATAATTGATTAAAATAAAAAATATCGTGATTTTCTACCCTGAAATGTAAAGTGCTTTACTTAAAAAACAGGTATTTCATCTTGAAAAAGGGTAAAAAAAGGGTCATATTACACTTTGAAAAAGGACACCTTTCCCCACGAGGATTTTCTTTTGCCCACCCCCTGCCCCCGGTTCCGCCGCACCTGCACAGTATCAAGGAAAGAAAACAAAATCAGCCGGTCGGTTTTAATTTTTCATTCATTCACTGATAAATGATAATCTTGTTCATCCTATATTGTATATCAGTTTTCTGTCTCTTTAGTTTATTCCTGTGATTCTCATCAATAATTTATTTGTTCACACATTCTTTGCGGTAATTATTTCCAATTCCATTTTAAGAAGTCATTTTAATAATCCAAATTCTTTACTTTTTATATTTCACCCTTCTCTTTCGTTCGATTTTTTTAATCTACCATCTGATACGTATGCATGCCATAATATTCACACGTCGATATTCTAATATTTATGATAAAGGACAAGGATCACGGGTCCTTATGTCCGGATGGCATATACGGTACTAAACACACTAAGCAAAAAAAAAGTTCAATTGTGCACCCATCATAATGGAAGTTCTATCTGGGGCGTAACTTGTTTATTGTTCCTAGTTTATCAGTGCGGGTAGCAAAATTGTGCACCATTCAGGGTGCAGAATTGTAATCTTCAGTAAACGTTAAAATCTGTACCGTTTATTTATTTCCGTTTTATTTCAGCAGGGTAGCTCTTTCAGTTACAAAACTGCTCTACCAAGGGGCCCTGTTCAATAAAAAAAACAAATACATACAAATAACAATTTCGGGCCATTTCTTTCTACAATTCACGTCCCGCCCCCTCTCTATCTCCAACGCACACTCATATCATGATCAAACTTGATTGCAGGTTCAAAATCCAGAAACCCCTAAACCGTCACCCTCACCCACTTATGCACACACGCGCGGAAACTTTTTTTCCAACATCTTTTTTATCAAGGATTTCATTCAAGTGAACATACACCAAAATCTATATTTTTGTTCATTTTATCATATATATGTATACATACATACATACATACATACACACACACACACCCTCACACACATATATATTGTAGCCGAACCGCCTTTTTCTCCTGACGAGCTGGTTCGTTACGGCTGCAATATACAACCAGTTGGTGTAAATTTCTGACTCTTTGCTCCTCAGTAACTCAGATTATATCTCATGTATTTCAACATCTCCATTATTCTGTATCTCCACTATCTCAATCATTCCAGTAATCAGTATCTCCGTAATTTCAGTATTTCGGAATCTCAGTGCTTTCAGTATCCTCACTCATTTCAGTATTCTCAGTATTTTCAGTATTCAGTATTTTCCGTATATCAGGAAAGTCAGTATTTTCCGTACTCTCACTTCTCCCAGTCAGTACTTCTGCTTTTCCGACCTTGTGTACTTGTAGCTCCATACAGCAAAGTAACGGCAAGTACTAGTAGGAGGCAGATAAATCAGTTTTTAACTTTACTGATAAATCATGCTCATCCTGTCTCAGCAGGTTCTAATGAAAATTGAGTTTCGTTCTAACACTTCGTTCTGCCAAGCATATTGCATGGCTCGTTTATAGAGCTCAATTTTATACACTAACCGCCACCTTTTCCGTTTTGGTCTTATTTCGACCAATTTATGCTCATTTTATGAAAAAGAAGAAGAGACGTATGGACATCTATTTTATACTTGTGAATTTTCAAAATCACTTTGGGATCTATGTGCGAGAAGTTTAAATTTTGAAGTAAATAAATTTAGTTGGCAGGAAATTCTTTTCGGGAAGCAGGAGAAAAGTAAAGGTTAAATATCAATTAATTAATCATGTCTTGATTTTAGTTCAATATCTAATTTACAAAAACCGAGAATTAAAAAAACCTCCTTCATTGATTGAAATAAAAATAGTATAAGGGGATCAAAGAGAAGAAAAGAAATTAGCAACAAAGAGGGGGACTCTTACAATCAATTTCTCTAAATGGGAAAACTTAAATATTAGACCATGTATTGGAGCCCAGAGCCAGTTCTCCATCGGATAGGGGATGGGGGTGTTTAAGGGAGGGTCGGGGGGGGGGGGTGTAAGGACCAGGGCTGAGTTTGTGTTAGAATTTATTTGGGTGAAGAGGCCGAGGTGATGGGTTAAAAAATGTATATGCTGATGGCTTCAATTCGTTTAGGTTTTATTAATGATTTATTTATTTTTGCATTTGGAAAATTTCTCTGCTTTTTATTTGACACTGAAAAAAATCAATATGTTGGAATTTTCTGTAGAAGTTTCTTCTTGATGCATATAATTATCATCAATGTTATTTATAATTATGTATTGGAAGATGTCTGACATTGTGTTTTATTGTAACATGCAGGAAAATGTTACGTTTCAAAGTTCTATTTATTATATATATTTTATTTTGTATATGAATTGAAGTTGTCAATAAACACTACTCAATACAAATAAACATTATGCTCATCGAATTTAGGCGGGAGATTGTCAGGCCTTAACATTTAATCATCTTTTGAAACCAGTTAAAGTCATGAAATACATCTTTTTAACAACAGCTATGGTAATTTTCACTACTATTTATACCCGAACAGTGAAGAACAATTAAAGATACATATCTAACATAAACATACAGTTATAAACATCGTTATTTCTTAGCAAATAGTGCTTAAATATATTTTACGACAACGTCATTATTGGGAATAATCTCACTTAACGCTAATATATCCTTTTTCAATCTGACGTCGTTTGTCGAGGTATACCTACCAGCCAAGGGAACTTTTTTTATTTTCATTTTATTTGTCTTCTTTACCCAGGGTAGCCTGTCCAGTGGTTTAGACACTGTTGTCAACCAGGGCCCTGCACATTACATATATACATAACACAATCAAAATAACACATTATATACAACACATTACGAAGTCGACATTATTACACTGCAATACGATTATAGAGAAATAATTTGAGTTCTTCCCTTATGACCGAGGTTCCGTAACGTTGCACAAAGAAATGCAGTTAAACACAACTAAATGAACTCCCTGGTACATGCGATTAATTAGTTGATAACAAAGTTGCGTTTGATCCTAACTTCTTTTGCAACAGGCCCCAGTACTAATTAGAGGCGTGTAACAGCACGGTTATCGCTATACATGCTATACATACTTTCATTCAAAGTCAATATATTCACCATCTTCGTCACACTTTGTCTTCGCCTTTTTAACAGACGTATGATAATCATGATAACGTACTCTTGAGTCTGGAGATTTCGTTGATGATTTCGGAACCAAATATCCGTCTTCCCCGAGGTGAACCGCGGACTCAGTCGTGGATTTAGCCGGATAGATAGCATCATCGTGCGCGTGACATCCATTCGTTCCGATCTCTTCCGATTTTCGGTCCGGATCGAGTACTGAGTAACCGTCAGATAGGTCAATCCTCGCATCTATCCGCGAATCGTCATGACTTTCAATATGGTCACGCGCAATCTGGTTGACGGATGTCTGTTGAGATCTGGAACTTCTTGTGGCGTTATTCATTTTCAGAATACAACAGGAGAGTATAATGATTGCGACGATGACAAGGAAGACGATAACGGTGATGAGGGTTAAAGTCGTGTACGAGGTACTAGTACTTGAATTAATATTTGTCTCTGTGGATAAAATGGCACAAACGAGAGACAATGATTACATCTTCTGACAGATTACAGGCATGGATCCATCAGGGGGGGGGGGGGTGTCTTTTTTTTACCCCAAATTAACCGGAATATCTTCATTCTGCGACTGATGAGCCCGGGAAGGGGGGGGGGTAAGGCTTGTTTACGCGAATACTGAGTAACCGTCAGATAGATCAATCCTCGCATCTATCCGCGTATCGTCATGACTTGCAATATGGTCACGCGCAATCTGGTTGACGGATGCCTGTTGAGATCTGGACCTTCTTGTGGCGTTATTCATTTCCAGAATACAACAAGAGAGTATAATGCTTGCGACGATGACGAGGAAGACGATAACGGTGATGAGGGTTAAAGTCGTGTACGAGGTACTAGTACTTGAATCAATATTTGGCTCTGTGGATAAAATGGCACAAACGACAGACAATGATTACATCTTCTGACAGATTACAAGCATGGATCCAGCGGGGGGGGGGGTCTTTTTTCTGCCCGAAATAGACAGGGATATCTTCAGTCTGTGACTGATGAGCCCGGGAAGGGGGGAGGGGGGCTTGTCTCCAGGCAAAATATAATAACCATAATTGGCATGCTGGTATATCCGTATTTCAAGAAAAATCATCATTAAAAATGATCCAAAGATGAATATATAAACCTTTCTCAAGTGTTTTGACATATCGGATTACGTAACATGAGAATGTTTTTTCTTAAGCCACGAAGAAATAAATATCCTTTATCATTTCTGCTGACATCTTTATAAACTGGATAGAAGCCATCCCTTTAGCGCGTAAGGCATCTAAAAGGTTCCAAGGGAGGGCCTTCTACAAATACTGAGGGTTTTTTTCTCTCAATCATATGTACCAAAATGCATAGATGATGTTGTTTCCATTCCAAACAGGAAAGTGAATTCCATTCTTTTTACAAAATTAGAGAGATAGTACTTTACTTTGGTGTTAATATATAAACGATATGGTACCAAGGAAGTGTCAGAAAAGTTAAATCCCATGGTATATCAGATAAAATTTGAATGGACACGACATGGTGTTATGTCATGTTGCGGAAAAGGTTATGACAAGTTGCGAGCGAGCAAAACTTGTTGGCCTTTTACAAAATAATGACAAATCTAATTCTATGATGTATGTTGACATATTTGTCAACAAATAATATCACAATTTTAGCGTTTTTATAATCCTTTCTCTTTTCCTTTAGTTCATTTTGTGGGGGGGGGGGGAGAAGGCTGAGCCCCTCATCCTGTACGACAAATACTTATCGACGGATCTTACCGCTTCTATATACTTGATAGAATCCTTTACCCCCGCATGGCCAAAGGACATCTGCGGGGCTTTTTTCACAGGGAATACCACATTTTATATTGCACGTTCGGTTTTCTCTTGGACAGGTGAAGTTTCCACAGGAACACAAGTATCCATCTGATAAGCCTGAGAAGGAATGGTTGCCATCTTTACATCGGCTGGTACATTCGTCTACATCAGTGACATTTAAAGTTCTAACCGTCTCAAAACAAGTAGAATTGAAACAGCCAATGTATTCCATATCTGGAAGAAGAGAGGGAGAGAGAGAGAGAGTGTGTGTTTGTGTGTAAAGGGGGGGGGTTGATAATAACAATTGTATATATTCAAAGTATTATAACAAAGAAACTGAGGAAGGAGTGGATGGTGCAAAATAAATTAACAGATTTGAGATAAACGTATATAGAGGAGGGTAGATCAGCGGCAGCAAGATCTGCCCATTTTATTTCATGTATTTATTTCTGATTTTTATATCATGGTGGCCAATATTACTTAGTTATAATCGAGGGTCTTCCATAAGGACATGTTAAATAAAAACAAAACTCACACAAATAGCAATAAACACACAAGCATACTGTGCATACATGTGTATATCCTTGTGAATTATGTTCATTCGATAAATATCCTTGTCAAGTTTAAACAAACTTATGGGGGGATTTTTAAAATCAGAATGAATATTTAAAATGACATGAAATTATATCTAAGTCAATTTGTAAGATAAAATGAGTACAATAACCACATATCAAATGTGAGAGAAGTGTTGTCAACCAGCACAAGAAACCAACGACATTTCCTACATGTACCTATTTCTATATTATAATGCATCATCATGCAAAATGAATTGTCCTCGCTGTGAGAGCTTGATCCGTACTTGATGAAAATTTTAGGTCTTTTCAATAAGAAATGCTGTTAATAATTATTTTTGTTGCATAAATTCTGAACTTGGCTTCTGGGGTTTTAGAATAACAATTTTTATCATTATTATTCTGCAGAGGTTAGGGGAAAAAAGCCATACAGTTCCTCATCAGTAACGACATGTCCATGTCCATTTTGGATCGGTTGAAACCCGATAGCAACTTTGAATAGTTATGGATATGTACAGCAATTCGACGACAAACTCGACTTCGGTTAAGCCAAAACAGAGGTGATCTACAAGCCCATTTTCGGATTAGTGAAAGCAGTTTAGACTAAGCGAGGTTAGTCCAACTGGTTGTTTGAGCAATGGAAACCATATACAAATAATACGAAGACAAACTGGTCACAGTGGTGGGTAAACACCTAGCGAAACAATGTAAACATGATAAAGCGATAGGTGAGAGTTATGGTCTCGGCAAGTGGTCCAGCCGCTCATCGCTGAAAGAAAGGGTCGTGGGTTCGAATCCCAGTCATGGTGTATATTGCTTCAGCGAGAATTTGGTCCACATTGTGTTGCAGTCAACCCTGGTGTGGTACATGGGTACCGGATATAATAAAGCGCATTTTAAAGGGGAAACCAATTGAAATAAATTGTTGCTTTTAGAGAAAAAAGAAAAATCAGACATGTAGATTCCTTTTGGGTGTTACCAAGTGCCCTTTCTCATATAAGTGTCAAATTGTACAAAAAATATCCCTCAAGAACGTTTTCTTTGCCCCTTTCACCTAAGAAGGACCCGGTTTATGTCTGAGCATGTGCTCCCTTGTCTTCTTGTAAGAGCTCTTTCTCCAACGGTGCCCCTTTTTACCCAAGCAACTTGCCCCTCACGAACATATCCTGTACTCCTTTCTTCTGAGAAGGATCCTTGTTTTGCCTTAGCAAGTGCCCCTTTGCCTTGTTACAGGTGCCCTTTCTCGTATCAGTGCCTCTTTTACCTAAGAAAAGTGCCACCACGAACGTGTTCTGTGCCCGTTTCACCTAAAGGCCTGTCAAGTGTTAATGATTTCAAATAAGATGTCCTGAAAACCACTCTTTTCGTGCCCGAGGAGCGCCCGATTGCTTTATTAAGCGCCGTGCTGCTTCCTTTTTGTAAGTGCATAATAAATGAATAAACTGAATAATCCTACGTGTCTTAAGTTTCACGAGTCATGTGAGTGGGGTAGATAAGTTATTTTTAAGGTGATGGCCGTACGCAGCGGGGGGGGGGGGTCATTTTCTTTTTTACTGCAGATTTTCACAAAATTCACCAAAAGTATGCACACAATTGTAGTGATCAAAATCAATTATGGTAAAACTCAAGTCGCCGACCTTTTCCATGGAAGAAAAACATATAAAACCAAAGATTTGAAAAAGTAAGATTAAAAAAATCATATATGAACCGTAATATTGAATTTAAAAAACACATTTAGTCACAATCAAAAAAAAAAGAATCTGTGAAATGAAGAAAAAAAAACAGTTTAGGGACCTGAATTCAGTTAATAAGAGCAAACTTTTTATTTTACGCATAAACTATCATAATTAACAAGTAATGAGATATTTCGAAGAATTCAATTTTACCATATGATGTGCCATTGGCATTGGCAACGCGAGATCTGATCTTCGTCGCGATCGCGCTATCGACGGCCGAGATCATGGGAGGGGGGGGGGGGTCTGATTCAGTCCATCCCGGTCTTCTTAGGTCAAAATATCTTAGTGTTTTTACGGTTAAAGTGATTGGTTAACATTGGTTTTGACTCTTAAAAAATCTGAGCTAGAAGGTCACACTTGTCACCTGTGTCTGTGATATGTTACAACTAGCACATCAATGATGTGGAGCTCATCCGGCATCTCGCAACACAATTTAACACAATTTTAATTTCAGCCCTGTTGACACTGTAGTGAATCATATTGGTGACATAAATTGAGGATATTGCTTGAATTGATTGAAAATCACATTTATTTCCTTCAAACAGATACAAAATAATATTTGACATAGTAACGAATACAGTATATATTTCGACACAAATTTGAAGGAGGCGAAAACCCGAAAAGCAGAGCTTGAGTTGGGGTCGCCAGATACAAATAAATAACAAGTTACGTACTGTAATGACATCATATATAATTGCATATAAACAAGAAAGTTAAGAGTATAAAAGAAACATACAGTAGATGGAGAAGAGGGAGAAGAAATGTAGGCATTAGAAGATAAGTTCATTTGAACAAAAGAGTAAACTGGTCGCAATAACGTGACATTGGTACATGTATATAGAGCTTGACTGACATTTGTCTAGCATAGCAACAGGTAAGGCATGTGCATTAATTAACAATAGAAATGGAAGGTAGTTCAAGCATGTCAACATGTCAATGATCTGCATTTAAATAAAGTTTCATTTTATAAGAAAAAGATTGCAAAGAACGAGAGTTTTGTAGGTGGGCTGGTAAACTGTTCCAAAGTTTTGGCCCACAGTAACGAATATCGTACTGGTATCTTCGGGTTCTATGTTTCGGTAAATGAATTTGGGTAGCGTTTCTCGTACTATACTTATGAATATCCGAATTGAAGTTATAATGACAGAGATTACTAAATTGCGAGGGGAAAATGTTGTTTGTGCTTTTGTACATAAATATACTTTGCTGATGCAAATTAATATCGCTAAATTTCAATAATTTTAACTCTTTGAATACAGGATTTGTGTGAGATTGAAAATGTAATCCAGATATAATACGAACAATCCTCTTTTGCAGTATTATAAGCTTTAGGATGCTAAACTTACAGGAGTTGGCCCCATTCAAATACAAGGTTGACAACAAATATCGCGGGCATAACTGAACCTGAATGAGATGTAAGCTGCCTGAATAAGGTACGACAATGCCTTCGTATGACAATATCAGTATTGTGTTCAAAAATAATTGATGTACCCAGAGAACAAACAGTTCGAGAGTTTGCGATACAATTTACAAGAAATCTAAGCATGCCAGAGAAAAGGGTATAGGTACAGGGATAGAGAAGAAAAGAAGGGTAGAAGAACATAGAACAACAAGTTAAGCAAAAAACAGCTGCAGACACAGATTGTGCTGTGAGTGCACAAAAAGAAAAAAAATTAGAATCAAATATGGTGTAGGTACCTCTCCGTGTTACAACAAAAATGAAAACAACAACCTAGCCGTATATACATTGTACTGTACACACGAAATATCCTAAATGAATCAACTTGCCATGTACTCGAGAGGCCTCAGAGCCTAACAATTTTCATTTGCAAAAGGAAAGATTAATATCTAGAAATCTAGAATTATGTACAACATTCGACAATGGATATAGAATTGAAATTGATGAAGAAATGATATAGAAGCATTTTTTGTGATCTATGAATAAATTTCATATGAATTAAGTATTAATTATTATCTAGTCAAAATTTCTTAACTCTGTGTAGAACCTTGGTGAACCTAATGTAGTTCTCAGATGGAACAAAAATAACCATAATCAATTAACAAATAAGTAAGCTATTTTTGTGAGTTTTGAAAATATATGAATAAATAGCAGATACAATGAGTTTCAAAATTCCATGTTTAAATTTTGTATCACCACCTCGAGCTATCATATAAAGCAAGCAAAACTGAAATTGATCAACAAATGAAGAAGAAAAAACATTGTTTTTGATTTATGAATAAATTTTTCATAAATTAAAATAAATAATTTTCCAGACAAAATTTCAAAATTTTGTGTACAAATTTGGTGAACTTCATGCAGCTCTACCAGATGGAAGAAAAAAGATCAAAATCTGTCAACAAATAAAGAAGAGGCATTTTCTGTGATTTCTGAATAAATTTCGCATAAATTAGCATAAAAATTGTTTTAGTCAAAATTTCAAAATTCTGTGTACAAGATTGGTGAACCTTATAAAGCTCTACCAGATGGAAGAAAAAAAATCAAAATCGGTCAACAAATAAAGAAGAAGAGGCAATTTATGTGAATTTTTAAAAGTATGCATAATTAAATTTTTCGCATAAATTAGCATAAAAATTGTTCTGGTCAAAATTTCAAAATTCTATGTAGAATTTTGGTGAACCTTACAAAGCTCTACCAGATGGAGCAAAAAAATCAAAATCGGTCAACAAATAAAGAAGAAGTAGCATTTTTTGTGAACTTTGAAAAATGCGCATAAATAAGCATATTTAATGAATTTCAAAATTCTGTGTAGAAGTTTTGAATACCCCACCTAGTGCTATCATATAAAGCAAACAGAATTGAAATCGGACTTGAAATGGCAAAGTAGTAGCATTTTGAAATTGTGGACGGACGACAGACGACGGACGGCAGACACAGACGACGGACGACAGACGACGGACGCCACGCCATGGCATAAACTCATCTTGCCCTTCGGGCCGGATGAGCTAAAAATGAAGCCCAGAAAGAATTGCGTTCAAAAATAATTTAGTGCTTCAAAAATTGAAATATAAATTGACTAGAAACACCATCTTAATTTCATCCCATACACTTATGTGTACTATTTAGGCGTCTATAAGACGTCTATTTACAAAATCGGGGTTTGCCTTGTATACACAACAAAAAAAGTAAGTCCCCCTTGAACAAACATCAATAATAATCGAACCAATTCGAATTATTGATATATTTTTACATGAGCGTGTAGGTAATTTCATAGGCTAATGGACGTATTTTACGTCATGCTTCAGTGAGCACCGTCAGAAGGCAAAAATGTCACTTTTCAAAAGTCACAAGCCAAATATCATGACTTTGATTCCATTTTACTGGAACTTATTCCACATTCTCATCATGAAAAATAGTCAGAAGGCTTGTAAAAGGTACTTACTAAAGTACGATACAACTTTTTTGCTAAATTTCATGGTTGAATAAACACAAGTCCAAATTTACAATAATTGGATTTTTTACACATTTATATCACTAAGAATGAAAGAATATGATGACAGTTATTTTTGGGAAGAGTATCTTCAACAATATTCATCGTTTCACGGTTCAATGAACATTTATTAAAAACAAAAAATACGATTTTCAAATATCATAGACAAGTATTGTTTCATTTTGGTAACTGAAAATGATCTTTTCTCAACTTTTTCGTTATATTATATTATATTATGTTCACGACCATTTAACATGCTTCAATGATTCAAAGGCGTTTAATTAAATTTTCACGCTTGAATGAACATGTGGAATGTGATGCTCTCTTTTTTACGTTTTTGGAAAAAATGCAATACGTAACTATGGATATCTGTTAAAAACCTCCTTGCATAGTTCATTTGATTTTTATGAAAATCCCGATGTTTAATGCATCAGTGAGTACATAATATTCGAAAATTATGCAAATGAGAAGAAAGTTCAAAGCCCTGGCCTCACTCTGTGCTGTGTTGATGGTTATTTTGGTGTGCGCGCCTTTTGGATAGTGTTACTCTGAAGCCATGTGCGAAGTTTCATGAAAAAACTGTTAGCAGAAGTAGCAAAAACCGTCCATAAAACAAACCCTCATTTCATATTTGTGAAAATTTTGACTTCTTCTCTCATAGACTTGTGTACATTATGAGTGCATATGTTTAAGAATAAGTAAACCCTCATTCAATATGGTGGAACTTTTTTTCAAGGCTGTCTTTAGCAATGTCATTTAGCAGTAATGTTTATTAACCTATGGGCAGAATTCTGTGCAAAAATGAAATCGATATGTTTGTTCATGGATGAGTGAGCACGCATCAAAGTGGGAAAAATGGTATTTTCAATGTCACAGATTCATTTTAAAGGGTCATAAAAGTGCATATTGAGGGCAAATTCGGTTTCAAATGTATTTGTTTTATCATCCATCATTTCTATCACCACACACTTTTCGAACTCAAAACATTTACATGGTTGAGCGAGCACATTCGAAAACTTAGGAATAAGTACTCTTTATACGGCATAAGTGTATTCTTTTCGTAACAATTTTTCGTGATCAGCTTAATTTATGGGCAAATTAGTGGTGGACCCAGAATTTTAAAATGGGGGAGGGGCCTATAATCGGGGGAGCCACCAACATTTTCAAATTTTAACATGATCTATAGCAAGTTGTAAAGGATACTACCATAACCCCCTATGATGATACGTCACAATACAGGGGCCGCGGGACGGTTTTCAAAGTGGGGGGGGGGAGGTGGGGGTAGCTGAGTCAAAAGTGGGAGGTTGGGGGCTGACCATGAAAAAAATCCCAATCGTATGGTCATTTTTACATTTTTGTACACGCTTTTTGAAAAAAGTGGGGGGGGGGGGCTAAACCCCCTCCCCCTGCTTCTGCGGCCCCTGCAATACAATGTGCTCACTCAACCATGAACATACGATATCAAAATTGTGTGTGGAGTGGCTAAATTATGGATAGTAAACCATAATAACACCATAAAATTCACCTAAAAAACAACTTTTGTCCAACATTGTATTTGCACAATCTGAAACACGACTCTTGTGACTTTCAAAAATGGTCATTTTTAATTCAATCTTTGATTATTCATGCATGACTCAACCGATCAATTTCATATTTCCCCAGGAGTTGCTTAATGAGTGTAGAAATATACCTACGAAATATAATATCTCAAAATAATTCCGTTCAAAAGTTACAGCAATTTGATTTAGGGGGGACTTACTTTTTTTGTTGTGTATAGTTTTAGCTTTTCATTTTCAATAATGGTTGTTTTCAGGGTTTATTAGTTCTAATACATGCACTTGTACACATGTTTCATCTTGGTTTGAGAACTTTTTAAATCGGCTGCTCACAAAGTTAAACAATACCTTTAAGTCTACGGTTGATGGTGTTATCCATACATTTTTTAAATGAATATTGCATTCCTTTCCCTTCAAAGAAAACAATAATTTCAACTTTACGAATGTCAATATACAACGATTTTTTTCTCATTTAGATACAATGAAAAAAATAATTATTGCAAAAGTAATGAAATTACTCTATCTTAAATGCAAAAATATCCACCGAAGTTTACATGTTTCTTTTCCATTAATAAGAGATGCATTAATTTTGATTTGATCCAAATCCTGCAACCTCCTTCCCTCCCTTCCCCCCACACACACCTCACAAACAGAAACTGATGCAACCTTACCCTCACACAAACACACCCTCACGTCAACGGTGTCTATGCCTTACATTTAGAGGATCGATTGATGAAGTGGTTATCGCTACAATATAAGGTCCTCGGATCTTCAGGTGGCCCGTCTGAACCCCAGACTGTCCATTGAATCAGCAAACATAAAACTACACCAATCATCACTTGGACTGAAATGCTCATGACGCAAAATGATGACGTATAATCGTGTAAGTATGGCTGAAGAATATAATTAGTATATGTTCCTTGAAGATCCCGTTTGTAGGAGAAACGTGACAGTTAAATAGCGATGCTTCTATAACCACCTTTGCTGATGCGCCAAATGATTGTGTCCAAAATGTACTATCGCCTTGAGTAAGTAATTTAAATTTAAATGATTATGTACGCCTATTAATCTCTCATTAGTGTTTTCCTTTTCTCAATAAATGCGATACAGAATTCTATAATAGAAAAGAAAAATCATACAGTTAAACACTTTCAATGAAACCAAGTCACGCAAAGTCCGATCTGATTAACTATTTTCCAATCAGCCAATGTCAATCAGGAAACAGAAAGCAAAAGTTATTCACATATTAAGCAAAAAGAAATTACAGGAAAGTTCTTAAGTAAAGCGATTAAAACCACTCGAAGTCTATTGTTTTCCTTGGCTTCTATCTTTCCAATAATAATCTTGGCATGGTGATAATCGAAGTTTGGTTTCTCTAACTATATTAGCATTTATTCTGGCGTCAGCAGATCTGTTGTCAGTACACCTCTTTCTTCATACCTACTAATGCACATGCTTAGGGCTTGAAACCGCTTCTATGGTTGGCTATCGTGGTCATGTAATTCGCACACCAGATACGTATCCCAATTGACCAATCACGAGCCTGAAATAATAGATACGTATCCTTATAGTAGGGCATACGTATCCAAAATAGTATGATACGTATCAGTCATGTTAACAATACGTATCCAAATAGCTACATACAAATGCGACATAGATGTCCTTTACATGCTTCAGATTGTTTTCTAGAAAGCAATTTACACATTTGGGACGCGTGCATCTTCCAAGACAGCTTATCATCAATGTAAATACCTAGCTATTTAATAGATGATACCTTTTCAATATTAACCTCGTCGAAGACTACATTTCCAGGCATAACCATGATAACTGTCTTAGCATTACTGAATAGCATATACTTTATTTAAAGTTAAGTGACCGTTTGTTTGCATGAGTCCATTAATAGTTAGCACACATAGCTCCCTATTTACAATTCCAAGAAGAGTTTATAAGTTTCTGTGAGAGCATCTGCAAATAACAACAAAAAAAAATTTCTTTGAAGATTTTGGACAATTATTCACATATAAATATAGAGCAAGGGACCCAAAAGGGAACCTTGAGGTACTCCACATGTGACAGGTCGCATGTCTGATGATACTTCATTAAGCTGCACAAACAGTTGACTGTTACTAAGATAACTTCTAAACCATTCATGTGCAATCTCTCTTACCCCATAATAAGATAGCTCGTGCAAGAGAATATAACGATTCACCGTATCAAAAGCTTAGGAATAATCTGAGTATATACCAATCGTATGGAGTTGTTTAGCTAGTGCAGAAGATATCTTGTCTAACAGACAAAGTATAGCATGAGAAGTTGTGCGTTTCTCTCAAAAAACAAATAGGGAATTAGACAAGACTTCAAAAAATTATAAATCGATCTAGTATATACACGTTTTTCCCAAATCTTAGACAGTTAGCGAAGAGAGTGAGAAAAGAAATTTGTCCATAATTACCCGTTTCTGAGGGGTTTTATTTGTTATATATATATATATATATATAGGCACAACTTTAGCTATTTTAATTTTTCTTGGAACACTCTCCTGCACCATGGACAAGTTGTAAATGTGAGTGAGAGGTGTAACTATAAATGGAATTACATCTTTTATCAAATCATTAGTTATACCATCAAAACCAGGGCTCTTTTCCCTTTTCAAGCCATTTACAACATCTATAACCTCAAAATAATTGACAACAGGAAGAAAAATAGGTTTCTTTCATTTGGAATGTCTGAATAATTTGCTAAAGGTTTCCTGTATATCAGGTATAGTGCTAGAGTAACAGAGTATTGTTATTATTATTATTATCATTTATTTGACCATATCATGATACAAGCATAGATGACATTATACATGGTAAAAAGAAACAACACCGAGTGGAGCAGTGCTACACGCTAGTCAGGGGTGACAAAAGCATAATAGCTGCTGCTCGGAAGCATATCACTCCCACACGGAGCACTGCGTACAAATGAACTTAGAAATCAAATAGCACACAAAATAATCTAGCCCAATGTTTGGCGATATTTTTATAAAATAACAATGAAATGCAGAAGCTGATTGATGTTTACGGCTAGTAGATCATGATTGGAAGTGATAATAAGTAGCATCAGTGTTAGTAAAGTAATAATTAAACACTTCACAGATCAGTTTCTGGTCTTTAATACAGTCATCTTTATAGACAAGTTGTGTATTATCAGTGACTTAGGATTAGTTTTCAAACCATAACGAATAACTTTCCATGTAACCATCAGTGGTGGCTGGGCGTATACAGGGTCGCCTTAACAGTGACCAACTAAAGGCCTGGTCACACCGCCCGCGCGTTGTTGGAGCGGTCTTGGAGCGGTAGGGAGAGAGGGTCGAATTTTGCTCACAAACATGACAAAATTGGGGGAAAAATCGAAAACATAAATCGAAAATAGTGAACGGTAGCAAGTGGTGATGATTTTTTCTCTCCGCTCCACAACCGCTCCAACAACGCTCGGGCGGTGTGACCAGGCCATTACGTTAAACTGTGGTGAATGGTAACGAGCGGTGATATTTTTTTTCACCGCTCCAGGACCGCTCCAGCAAAGTTCTGACGGTGTGACCACTACTTTACTTTCGGAAGACCCTACCTCTGTGATCCGTTACAAAGTTGATGGAAGCAAGGTATATTAGATTAGAGTATATTTGTATCGTATTATAGAAATCAAAATAATAAATCACAAAAACCTGATAAAGCTGACTTTTGAATTGAGGTTCCCTCCCCTTTTTATAGACCTTTCTTCGATTAGAAATCATCATAGAATGCAACATCCACAAGGAACAGAATAAAACACTAAACATTTTAAGTTGGAACGAACAGAAATGCAAACTTACGTTCAGATGCACTAAAACTGCCAGTTTCATCACAGGCCTCTCCATAGTCGTCTAAGTGCATGATTAATAACATCCGAAGCAAACAGTGGATATCCATTTTTTTCGGTTCAGAAACATGGCGTATTGTGTCACGTTTTATTTTCTAATTCAATACATTAGAAGTGAAAAAAAAGCATTACAAGAGATTGGCAAAATCAACCAGTAGATGGATAATAAGTTTAAGAGGTAGAGAGATAGAGAGAGGGGGGGAACACAGAAAGAATGGTGAGTGCACCCCTTTCCAAACACACAATCAAAGATAATGCTGTAAAGAATTCATTTGAAAAACAAAGTTACCGTAACCCAATGATCATGTCAGAACTCAAACACTATGTGAACATGTTTATTGACATTCAATATGTAACTGAAATGAATATTTTTGTTATTAATTCGAGGATGTCGGATGACTTTAATTTGAAGAATTCATAACCGAAAGCTTCAGACATTATTTTAAAAGTCAATGTGTGTGTATTCTTGTGGTTTTGTATTATGTGGATTTAATCAACGCTGGGAAGGAGAAAGTGAAAGCAAACAAATGGTAAATATTATGGTTAATGCTGAAGTAATTAGTTAATATCTTACACTTTGTAGTGTACTATTAAACTAAACATAACCGGCCGAGTATATCAACGAGTATGCCCACATGAATCAACATCAACAAAGAGGAGGTGGTGGTGGGGGAGGGGTAGGTTGTTACTTAACTTAGGCCTACTCCAGGATGAGGGCGAATAAAAAAAAACATATTTCACATAGCATCAGTGGCGGCGGAACCTATTTTCGTTTGGGGGAAGCCCCCCAAAAAGGGCACTTATACTTCAAATTTTGCATTTTTTTGTATTTTTTAAATCAGGAGTAGAATGAGTACCTAACTAAGCAATAACTGATGCGAGTGCGAAGCGCTAGCCCCCCAAAATTGTGATTTTCTAACCTAAAATGTATTACCCTTGACTTCTAAAATGACAAAGGGTACATTTCACTTCGGAAAAAAAGCCTTTTACATTCTAAGCACCTTTTGAAATTATGAGCAGAATGAGCAACTTACTAAACAATAATTGACACGAGTGCAAAGCACGATCTAAAACTTTTGTGATTTTATAACATAGAATGTATTGTTTTACTTCGAAAAAAAGTTTTTCATTATGAAAAAAGCACATTTTATGTTTTAAAAAGGGCTTTTTCCATTCTAAGCATTTTTAATCAGGAACAGACTGAGTACCTTACAGAACAAGAATTGATGCGAACTCGAAATTTGTGATATTCCAACCTGAACACTGAACATTCTAACAATGTTTGTAACCACGAACAGGATGCATACCTTACTAAACATGAAGTGATGCGAGCGCGAAGCGCGAGCCAAACATATCGTGATTTTCTCACCTGAAATGTATTGTGCTTTACTTAAAAAAGGGTAAAAAAAAGTTCATATTTCATTTTGAAAAAGGACACATTTTCCTACGGGCAAGAATTGCGTGCAAAAGAATTAAAACATAATTATATACAACATGTACAAATCATTAAGGAACTCGTGAATATTCTTGTATTAAAGTTTTTAAAGTGCTCTGCGGAAGGAATTAAGAGATTTCAGCCATTTTACTTCATCAGGAAGGCTTTTGCAGATTTGTGAACCCATACATGAGATTGGAGTTATGCCATGTTCTGTCCTCACCCTTGGCAAGAAAAGAGCTGGTTGTTTTTGTCTTGTACTATAATGATTCTCAAAGAAGTTATAATACTCATACACCGGTGAGGCAATTGCTCACTTATAAGTCTATAAACACTAGAGTGTCTGTACAATTTGAATATGTCTAAAACACGCAAAGAGTGAAAAAAAGGCGATGACGGTGTCATTCTCGAACTGAATGTAATAGCTCTCAGTGCCATTTCTGTATAATGTAGATCTTATGTATTTTCGTTTTAGGGGCACAACCCCAAACTTCAAGCCCGTAAGCATGGTAAGAGATATGTGATTGAATAAATGAGTGATTTAACTACAAAAGTATTCATTGAGCAATAAAGTGTCTCAAACAATATATAATTCCTATTTTTTGCGAAGTATATCAATAACATGATTAATTTGTTCACTCCAACATAAATACTCATCAATAAATATTCCAATAAATAAGGAATTTTGCACTTAAGTCAACTTTATTACCTTTAATATACACCTCACCTACAACGCTAACTTTTTTCCTCTAGGTTTTAGTATCATATAATTAGTTTCCTTTATATTAAAAGTAATATTGTTAGCCTCACACCACAGACTAATTTGCCAGAGTTCCTCAGTTATTTCTAATAAATCAATATGTTTATGCATGAATGTGAACGAGTGAAAAATATTGGAAACATCTGCAAATAATCTGAAGTTAGAGTAATCTGACGATTTTGGGTAAATCGTTAATACATATCATAAATAATGTTGGACCTAACGCGGATCCTTGAGGCACCCAACAAACAATTGATGAGAGTGTAGATGATGAGCCGTTGTGTACTGCTGGCGACTGCTTAGATCTGTAGATAGTTACGAAACCAGTCAGGTTGAATGCCTTGTATACCATAATTCTAAGCCTTGGCAAAATCTATAAAAACGCCAACTGTTGCTTGGCCCTTATCTTGATAATTTATCAGATGGTTGGCTAGAATGATTTAAGAAAATTTTGTGCTGTGTTTCTCTCTAAAACCATAGTGATGTTTAAATAGCAGGTCATTCTTATTTAAATATTTCATCAAACAATTATTTACAAATTTATCAAAAGCTTTGCTAAGAATTGGTAGAACTGAAATGGGTCTATAATTACCTGAGTCAAATTTTATTCCCCTTTTTATAAACAGGGCTTGATATTTAGCTATCTTCATAGAGCCAGGGTAGATGCCCGTAAGTAGTGACAAATTGAAGATGAAAGTGAGAGGCTGAGAAGGCGAGCATCGTCTGCCAGGAGTTTCACTGTGATATTATCGTGTCTCTGTGACTTTTTAGTATCACAATTTAGGAGGATATTTTCAACTTCCACACTTTATATTGGTACCCAATAAAATTGACTCCCAATAGGGTTACCTAAGTACTCTCTAAAAGCACGTGTAGTCTGTGACATATCTACCTTTCCTGCGAACTGGGGGCAAATGACACACAAAAAAGGTTAAATATCTCCACAAACTCATCTGGCGTAGTACACCCCTGGATTCTAGCTTCAGTGCAATTTCTTTACCAACCCCTTGTGTTTTTTTTCTTTTTACCCAGTAACTCATTCACTGTTTTCCATGTTTTACTTGAATTACCATCATATGATTCAAACAACTGACCATAATGCATTCTTTTCGCATCTCTCAGAGTAGAAGTTAGTACATTCCTATATTTTTATACTTATTGCAAATATTTGCATCAAAGTTAGAAGATAACACCTTTGAGTACAGTTTACACAACTGACCATAATGCACTCTTTTAGCATTTCTCAGAGTAGAAGTCAGTACATTCCTATACTTTTTATACTTATTGTAAACATTTGCATCAAAGTTAGAAGATGACACCTTTGAGTACAGTTTATGATTTTGTTTTATACTTTTTATTGATTGAACTTGTAATCCAAGGTTCACTTTTTCCTGGCGTCACAGACCTTTCAACAAAATGGTGCATGTATCACATACCTTACCAAAAAGGTGTAAAAACTTGTCATACGCAACATTACCACCTTTACAACTATAAATTTCATTCTAGGGTAAATTAGAAATATCATCATTGACCTTCTCCTTCTGGTATCTTTTATAGTTCCTGAATCTGATTTTGGAACCCTGACTGTCATCATAATTTACATGGGTAAATAAAGCATATGTAGGAAAATGATCTGATAAGTCTGTCAATATTACAACTGCATATATTTCCAGCATAGAAATTGGTGTAGATAATCAAGGTCTTGGAATTATGTGTTTTGCTAGACGGAGAAGTGATTAATTGTTCTAGAGCAAAACATTGTACAACGTCAGACCTGCTACTTAAGTCAACATTAAAATCACCCATCAATACAGAGTGATGTTTGTCAATTTTCAAATCATTAAGAGTATCTATTAAACTGTCTTAAAACTCTGTAATATTAGTGTTGGGTTTTCTGTATACGATTCCCATAAGTAAAGATTTGCCCTTGACTTGTAACTGCGACATTAATTTTAGGGTATAGATCACCCGTTCTTAGTATTAGGTTTTGTACAAATTTATAGCAATTATAACAATGTAAATATGAATAATAACCTTGTCTTTCTTTCAAAATTAGAGTCACAAGTGCACTGTCTGAGCAGCAGATTTTTGTAAAAGAAATTGTCAAACTAAGATGAAACGTGTAAATTCTTGAATTTCTCTCAAAAACGTTGTAAAACAACACAATATACAATGAAATCATTTTTATTAGTTGACAATAAAGTTGCGTTTGATCCTAACTTCTTTTTCAACAGACCCCAGTACTAATTAGAGGCGTGTAACAGCACGGTTGTCGCTATACATACTTTCATTCAAAGTCAATTATTCACAATCTTCGTCACACTTTATCTCCGTCTTTTTAATAGACGTATAATAATCATGATAATGTACTCTTGAGTCTGGAGATTTCGTTGATGATTTCGGAACCAAATATCCGTCTTCCCCGAGGTGAACTGCGGACTCAGTCGTGGATTTTGCCGGATTGATAGCATCATCGTGCGCGTGACATCCATTCGTTCCGATCTCTTCCGATTTTCGGTCCGGATCGAATACTGAGTAACCGTCAGATAGGTCAACCCTCGCATCTATCCGCGAATCGTCATGACTTGCAATATGGTCACGCGCAATCTGGTTGACGAATATCTGTTGAGATCTGGACCTTCTTGTGGCGTTATTCATTTCCAGAATACAACAAGAGAGTATAATGATTGCGACGATGACAAGGAAGACGATAACGGTGATGAGGGTTAAAGTCGTGTACGAGGTACTAGTACTTGAATCAATATTTGTCTCTGTGGATAAAATGGCACAAACGAGAGACAATAATTACATCTTCTGACAGATTCCAGGCATGGATCTAGCGGGAAGGGGGGGGGGTGTTTTTTTTTGCCCCAAATTAACCGGAATATCTTCATTCTGCGACTGATGAGCCCGGGAGCGCGTTTCCGTTTTACACCCTGGCGAAGGCATTTTCCGGAAAAGTAGCCAAAAAGCGACTAGTGAAGAGTCTACGTCTACGTTTGTTTACATTAGGCACCTTTCGCAAATCTCTACAACGCGAGATTAGAGTCGGGTAACTCAAAAGTTAACGATTAATCATAGACTCGAATTTCTAGATTGATTATACATTACAGTCAATTTAATCAAACGTAGAAAACTATTTTACAATCATTGCCAAGCTATGTGTTACAGTCCCTATAGATCTTGCTTTTCGTGTGCAAAGCTCTTTCATACAATACCAGCATGCCATGCCATGCCATTTGCCTGCTTAAGCTCGCGGCGGGACTGTACCTGTATCATGGCTATGACTCCAGCTGGCTGGAGACATGCGAAATGTAGATTATGACATGGATAAGAAAGTGGTTTTTCAAACAAATCGAGTACATATTGAGTAAGGAAAAACTTACCGAATTAAGGCTTAGACATAGATCATTACAGTCCATCGAATCGATATGGCATTTAATGTGCATTATTTGTGGATCACTGGCCATTGATTCCATGATGGGTGAGATCACCTCTCAAGCCGAATCATTTCCCATGCGTTGACTTGTACACAGCATGCAACAGGCCATAAACCGTCTTAATTTGCGGATTTTTTTCTCTCTTGCCAGCACCTTCTACATTAACGATATGCCTCTAGCACAGTATGTTTTACTTTTCCGCAGAAATGGGGGGTTTGCCGGGGGGTACACTTCCATTGATGAGTGGATACCAGGCGCGACCATGGGGTTTCGAAAAGCACTAGGGGAAGGTCTTTTTCAGATTATGAAAATGCATCTCTCAACAAGTATTTGGGTTGTGACACCCCTACAAGTAGTGGAAATATATCCCTTTTCAGTATTTTAATCATTGTTTCTCACACCCTCATAACGCTACATAGGCATATACGTATACCCACTCTCCCTTTTTACGTGTGGTCGCGCCTGGTATCCACCATTCAATGGAAGTGGGTCCCCCGGGCGGCCTCTCGAGCTCTGGGAGGAACCAAATTTGGATTTGGAAAGTCGTCCTAAATCAGATATATCGCTGTTACCATAGTAGAACCAGAATTTTGCACACGAAACGCAAATTGAATGTTTCCGTTCCAGATGCGAAACGAAAAAAAATCTCATGTCACACAATTTGCATTACAGGACGGAGTTTTATGACCATGACGACGGGCCCAAAAGTCTCTCCCAAAATGAACTACCGTTCTAAATAAGCTTACGCGTCCTCAAACGAAAGATCGGGATTATCAGCTGGGCGCGCGATCCAAAGTCCGCACCATAGAGTTAAATACGTCCGCACCGAAGTTATCCGCAGAACATACCGTACTTGCAAATGCAGCTGAGCTTATACTTTCCAGGTTCAATACGAATGTTTGCCTTGATCATTTGCCTTGCCGATTTGCTGATGTCTGTCTTTCTCTCTATCTGTCTATATATCTATCTCTCAATTTCTATCTCTATCTATGTATGTAACTGCAGTATCTATCTATCTAATAATCTTCTTTGTCTCTCTCATTCTTTATTTAACATCTATCTATCTCAAATTCTCTATCTCTCTCTATCTATCCATCCATCTGTCTGCCTTTCTCTATTTCTCTCTCTCTACCTACCTATGTAACTACAGTATCTATCTGTTAATTTGTCGCTCTACTCTCTCATTCTTGATCTATCTGACATCTATCTATCTCTCAAATTCTCTATTTATCTCTCTATCCATCTATCTATCCATTTGTCTGTCTTTCTCTATTTCTCTCTATCTATTTATCTATTTTTTAACTAGAGTATCTATCTATCTGTTAATTTGTTAATAATCTTCTCTGTCTCTCTCATTCTTTAATTATCTATTTAATATCTCTCTCTATCTATCTATCCATCTGTCTGTCTTTCTCTTATTCTCTCTATCTAGTTATCTATCTATTTTTTAACTTATCTATCTGTTAATATTCTTTGTCTCTCTCCCTCTTTATCTATCTAACATCTATCTATCTCTCATCTATCTATCTCTATCTATCCATCTGTCTCTCTTTCTCTATTTCTCTCTATCTATATATCTATCTATGTATGTATCTATCTGTTAATTTGTCTATCTTCTTTGTCTCTCTCATTCTTTATCTTTCTATCTATCTAACATCTATCTATCTGTCTCTCAAATTCTCTATCTCTCTCCTTCTCTAGCATCTTTCTGTCTTTTTTCTCTTTTTCTCTTTGTCCGTCCATATTTTTATCACAACATCTCTCCCTCTCTCTCTCCCCCTCTATCTATCTATCCTTCTCTCTCTTTCTCTCTCTCCCCCTCTCCCTCTATATATCGACCTCTCTGTCTCTCCCCCTCTCTCTATCCATCCATCCATCTCTCCCTCTTTCTCTCTCTTTCTATCTATCCACCTCTCTCTCTCTCTCTCTTTCTCTATTTCTATCTATCTATCTGTCTATCTTGTCTCTATCTATTTATCAGTCTTCTATATCTATCTTTCGGCAGCTTCTAAGTGTATCAATCCATCAAACTTCAATTTGTCTTTCCATTATAAGTATCTGTTTATTTTGATTTTGTCTGTCATTCTATTCATTTAGTTAATAATTTATTTTTAGAAAAAAATTTTTTCATAAACAACGCGACTGCAAAAGCATGTTCGGATTTCACTCCTGACTGCCGCTTTCTCTGTACATGAAGTGCCGAGGAACTCTGTGCTCTGATCAGTAACTGTGCAAATTTCATGCGGTGGTGGACTCGCCAGTGTCGCACGTATGGCAAGCCGTATTGATATATATTGTGATTTTGTGATATCACGAATTCGAATTACTGATATCACTAATTTGAATTACTGATATCACTAATTCGATTTAGTGATATCACTAATTCGATTTAGTGATATCACCAAATCGAATTAGTGATATCACTAATTCCCATATGTTTTTCACACAAATCCCTTTTTTGATATCAAGAAATAGAATTTGTGATATCACTAAATCGAATTAGTGATATCACTAAATCGAACTAGTGATATCACAAATTCTAATTTGTGATATCAAAAATTCGAATTAGTGATATCACTAATTCGAATTAGTGATATCATTAATTTGATTTAGTGATATCACTAATTCGAATTAGTGATATCACAAAATGACAAAAGAAATTTAGCACTCATGTTGTGAAAGATATCGCTTTGATTTCGAGCTTTACCTCAGTGCTAGAATTCACGTGGTATTTTGAGCTTTACTTTAGTGCTAGAATTCATGTGGTATTTTGAGCTTTACTTTAGTGCTAGAATTCATGTGGTATTTTGAGCTTTACTTTAGTGCTAGAATTCACGTGGTATTTTGAGCTTTACTTTAGTGCTAGAATTCACGTGGTATGCAACCAGCGACGTGTGCAGACTCTTCACTAGTCGCTTTTTGGCTACTTTTCCGGAAAAAAAATCTTCGCCAGGGTGTAAAACGGAAACGCGCAGCCCGCGCAGGGGGGGGGAGGCTTGTTTACGCGAATACTGAGTAACCGTCAGATAGATCAATCCTCGCATCTATTCGCGAATCGTCATGACTTGCAATATGGTCACGCGCAATCTTGTTGACGGATGCCTGTTGAGATCTGGACCTTCTTGTGGCGTTATTCATTTCCAGAATACAACAGGAGAGTATAATGATTGCGACGATGACAAGGAAGACGATAACGGTGATGAGGGTTAAAGTCGTGTACGAGGTACTAGTACTTGAATCAATATTTGTCTCTGTGGATAAAATGCACAAACAAGAGACAATGATTACATCTTCTGACAGATTCCAGGCATGGATCTAGCGGGAGGGGGGGGGAGTTTTGCCCCAAATTAACCGGAATATCTTCATTCTGCGACTGATGAGCCCGGGAAGGGGGGGGGGGGGGGTGAGGCTTGTCTCTTGGCAAAATACATTAAGCATAATTGACATGCTGGTATATCCGTATTTCAAGAAAAAATCATCATTAAAAATGATTCAAAGATGAATATGTAAACCTTTCTCAAGTGTTTTGACATATCGGATTACGTAACATGAGAATGTTTTTTCTCAAACCAAGAAGAAATAAATATCCTATATCATTTCTGCTGACATCTTTATAAACTTGATAGAAGCCATCCCCATAGCGCGTAAGGCATCTAAAAGGTTCCAAGGGAGGGCCTACCAAATACTGAGGGTTTCTTTTCTCTCAATTACATGTACCAAAATGCATAGATGATGTTGTTTCCATTCCAAACAGGAAAGTTAATTCCATTCTTTTTACAAAATTAGAGAGATGGTACTTTACGTTGGTATTCTTTAAATAACACGATAGGGTACCAATGAAGTGTCAAAAAAGTTAAATCCCATGGTATATCAGATAAAATTTGAGGGGACACGACATGGCGTTATGTCATGTTGTGGAAAAGGTATGACAAGTTGCGAGCGAACAAAACTTGTTGGCCTTTTACAAAATAACGACAAATCTAATTTTATGATGTATGTTACATATTTGTCAACAAATAATATCACATTTTTAGCGTTTTTATAATCCTTTCTCTTTTCCTTTAGTTCATTTTTGTGGGGGGGGGGGGTCGAGGAGAAGGCTGAGCCCCTCATCCTATACGACAAACATTTCGACGGATCTTACCGCTTCTATATACTTGATAGAATCCTTTACCCCCGCATGGCCAAAGGACATCTGCGGGGCTTCCTGAACAGGGTATACCACATTTTCTTTCGCACATTCGATTCTTTCTTTCACAGGTGAAGTTTCCACAGGAACACAAGTAGGGGAAGGCGGGGTAAGTTGAGCATAGGGGCAAGTTGAGCCACCAGCCGCAGGCCAATAATGAATGAGTCAGACATTGTAGTGGTGTCATGTATTGATGACCCATAGCATAATCCCTAACCCCACCACATTGTTTCCAACTTTGAAACAAAAAGTAGTTTTTTAGAGGGAAAAATGTGAATTTCAGCCAAAAAAGTATAAAAGAGTGTGAAATAGATAAGTGCTTTATAAACACACACGTCTTTAAATATAATAAACACATGATAACAACATTATTAGTCCAGGTATGGATCTTCATTCTTGTCATCGTCTTTTATATGATGGATGCATAATAAATGTGTGGATACAAAATTATCGCACTAAGTTCGGACTGGGGTAAGTTGAGCCAAACAGCATGGGGCAAGTTGAGCCATGGTAATTCCTATGGTAATGTATCTTAAAAAACAAACAAACCATAAAAATCGATTGAAATGCAGGCTGAAAGGAGCAAATTTACATGGCTGCTCTTTTCCTTTTACAGGATGTTAGTATTTATAGGGAATTAGCAAGTGAAAAGACTATAAGCAAAAAATTGACATGCTGGTTCTCCCCCATACATTTTGTACATAGTTTTTGTGGCTCAACTTACCCCAGAAGGTGGCTCAAACTTACCCCATATATGGGGCAAGTTGAGCCATTTGACATCGGTTTTTTCAAAGGTCACGATGACTTTCAGTGTTGGGGTAGAAATTTATATATAGGTGGAAAATATTTCAGAAGAATGAAATTTCAAAGCAAGGTACTTATTTCGACAAGATTATTAATCATATCAATTCTAACACGCAAAAAGTAAAAACTGTCACAACTTACCCCGCCTTCCCCTATCCATATGATAAGGCTGAGAAGGAATGGTTACCATCTTTACATTGACTGGTACATTCGTCTATATCAATGACATTTGAGGTTCTAACCGTATCAAAACAAGTAGAGCTATAACAGCCAATGTATTCCATATCTGAGGAGAGGAAATAAACGAGACTAAGAATCTGTAGGATTATATCTTTTCAAGTGCAGAAATTATTTATATCTATCTAGACAAGCATAGACCTAAAGTAATTTGTCACAACGTTGCTTTACTTTTTAACGTCGAGAGTACGATACAAAAGACACCTTAACCCTTAATACACAATAAATCATGCAAATTAAAGTTATTTTACGTTTTAAGTGCGCGACTGTAAAAGACAGCGCTGAGAACAGTGTGGTAATTTCTAGAAATCTTGAAGCTTACAACATAGGACCGCGGATCAATCCACGCAAGGACCAGGGCGGAGACTGTTAATATCCTGTATGGGATATCATGTTTCTGGTCGTAGCCAGTCCACTTGGAAGAATGAATTTAAAAATTAAAATCAACCAACAGTTCGTTTGATTTTAAATTCCATATTCATCATTTGCTGTAAAGAAAATAGCCTACAAATGGAATCCATAACATTGTCATAAATATAATATTAAAACAGATCTCGATCGTCTGTAAGAAAGTGGTTTTTGAGACTCACATCCGGACGTACGATTGGCTAAAGTATCAATACAAAAAGGGTCCAAGCCATCCGGGGGTGCATTTGTCTCTCCTGAAACAAAAAAGATCAATTGCAGAAGCAAAAACGCGACGACACCACTACTCCAAAGGCCGAAAACCGCCATGTTGCGCAAAAATCATAACCTCGCCTCTTGGTGTCGAAATCAGCTTGCTTGTCTTTTTTCGTGGTAAATCAATTCCATGTATGGGGAAACTTGAAAGCTTTGCCACGATGTGCCCCAAACCCCTGTCCTCATTAATAGGGATACTTCACAATCTGTACAGTATAACCGCGAAAACCAAGCCTCCCCCCTCGACCACTGATGATGAAGTATTCAGAGGATACGACAATATCATTTGGTCTCTAACACGAGTCACATGCAAGACCAGTGAAGGCAAAATTGTCAGTCATGTGAGCATCCAAGCAATCATTATCGGGGAAACACCGGGGGGAAACAAAACTAAAACCGAACATGCGCAAGGATTCTTTTAATGGTACAAAACAGAATATATAACAGTGCTTCTAATTATCAATCGAGCTTTGTTTTAATGTCATTAGGACGATATCTAAGTATTCAAATGTAATCAGACGTTATTTACAACATGCACATCGCAATCACTGGGGAAGGCAAAAAATATTCCACTGCAAAATAGTTTCCGGTGATACTATGGTTCGAAGAACCGTGGAAACATAAGCAAGCTGATGGTGTTCAGCAGTATACAGTTTCACACCGGCCAGACCGGCTAAAATATGACCAAATCCTAAGCTTTAAATAATAACTTGTGTAAATTGATCAACAATAACCCGCACAATTACTCGATCGAATGCAGAAGACATTCAAGGAGAGCCTAAAAAGTTAAGGAGCAAACAAGGTTTATCATTTGAAGTTCACTCCAGCATGATATGTGCTCACTCAAATTTCCAAGCTGTCCGAAAAATAGTGTAAAAAAACTCTTTTATCTTATATTCAACTTTACAACTTCAATTTTTAATGTAAAGAGGAAGAATAGGTCTTTCAGATAAATTAATTTGTAACTTTTGCTTTTTGATAGCGAATTACTATAATTTTGGCTATTCATACGGAGGACCTACCCTGAGGCGACTTATTGTTCGTTTTGGGATGGCTAATAATAATAAATGATGATGATGCACAGCATTTGTATAGCGCCATATCTGACATTCAAATGCGCATTGGACATGTTGGAGGAGCCAGCAAATCTGGGACGCCATGAAGGGCGCGCACACAGAATCCGCAGGTCTCTCCTCCCGATATAACTGATTGGGGGAAAGCAGGTGGACCACTACACCGGGGTTTCCATCTAATTTTATTCGAATAGTGCAGTGGGTTCTTAACGAGCAAAGATGGTGACTCTCCTATACACGGGGCTTCGATTTAACGTCCTATCCGAGGGACGGAGTGTTTTCCACTGTAACATAGCCTACATCTATGAAACAGGGGAGAGATTTTTACGCACAACGCACTGGACTCGAACCGCCGATCTTTGGTTCGACAGGCAGACACTTTACGGACTGAGCCAACTTTGCTCTCAAATGGTCTCATTGATCATGATGATATAAGTTTGGATCCAGACAGACTGACACGATACTGATAATCCCGAATCCTGGAAATGACAATCCCGAATTCCCCCACTCTGTTGTGCATCAACCCAGCGTTAAAACTCTATAGGCCATATAGAATTTCTAGTCCGATGAACCCTTCATTCTTTCCAACTACAGGAATTATAACGAAAACAATAAATGATGCTTTCGCTGTCGTCGTCGTGAGATCAAAGTCAAGTCCACCCCTAACAAAATGTTGATTTAAATCAATAAAGAAAAAAATGAACTAGCCTAATGCTAAAATTTTATCAAAATTAATTGTAAAATAAGAAAGTTATGACATTTTAAACGTTCGTTTATGATTCACAAAACAGTGCACAACTCAGTGCTATGCAAATGACAGTCTTTTTCAAATCAACTTTTTTGTTGCATTGGACTTTTCCTTTAATATTGGCAAATTTAATGGTGTAATGTATTGACACTATACATTCTAATAACTTGTTTTCTCTTCTTTCATTAAATGAAGAAGAACACTGACATGTTGGTCTTCGAAAAATAAAACTTGAAATGTTTTGAATTTCAACGGGTTATTTTGAGGCATTTCTAACTACTTATTTCCCTTGTCAAAAATAAATTACACGACCGTTTCGTTTTGTTGATACTGTTCTAAAAAAATAAAATACTGAAAATGGGGTGGACTTCCCTAGACATAAGAGAGGAGATATCGAGAGAAAAAGAGAAAAGGGAAGAATGGATGGAGAGGAATGTAAACCCCTCTTATTCAACTGCAAAGCAGTCGCCCCCATCAAAACACCCTTGAACTTTTGATGTCATAGATTTAGCATAGTCAGTTATTATAATACAACACAACATGACAAGTGATAGGTTAAAAAAACTGGTTACAATAAAGGTAGAGTAGTCCAGAATACCGTCTGACTAAAATTTAGTCGTAATATGTTTTGGTAATTTATGTTTTATTGATCCTTTTCATCAAAATATACGTAACAAAACATTCATGAAATAATGGATGACATATACAAGTTAAGATGGCATTGGCATATAACATGTCTAATATACAAAAATAGTGTAAAGTAAAAAAATATATATATATAATGTTTATTTTCAACAACAGAAAAATCAGACACTTTGCCTCTAAAAAAAGAACATAACAAACAGCCTTCTGGGGCCCGTTGCATAAAACTTTTTACCTGAGGAAACTCAGGTCGTTTTTACCGGAGTTTTTACCCTGTGTTACAGTCAATGGCAGAAATCAGACTAACCTTAGTTTTCAGTTTTTACCAGAGTTTTCTCAGGTAAAATGTTTTATGCAACAGGCATCTGGTGTAATATTCATGGTAATATTCGTCATAATATTGATGGGTTATCGAACTGTATCGTAAGTTATGGTAAAGTAGTGCAGGGATCGTTCAACAGTGTCTTGGAAGGCTTTACCTGCATCGCGGTGAGGAGAACTTGCCATCTCTGGTCAACGATTTTTAAAAAAGATCGTTCATATGGGATCATGGCCTTATACGCGGTTTTTTGCTTGGGGAGGGGGGGGGGGGGGGGGCACATAATCGTTTTCGGGAAAAAACTGAAAGCGATGTTGCGAAGACATAGTGCCCGAGCTTGAGATTGGGGCGCTATAACACTCTGTAAAGTGAAGTTGAAAGATATCGTGCATGCTTTTGACAAATTTTGTCATAATTTTCAGGAAAAAAGCTGTCCCTGCCCCGCTACATAGGATATGTATGGCATCATCTCCAAAGATGAAATGTGACATGTTGTAGCGTCGACAGAGGAAGTGGACACATCGAATGTGGTGCAACGAGAATGAATGAATGATGTGCACAACAGAGATTGTAGCTAGAAAATAAGATCATGTAAACGGTCATTCACGAGCATTTAACATTGATGATGGTATATCATTAAACTTTTACTTTGGTCACTTTTGCTCTACGGCGGCCGTACGGCGAGTCGAAAACAGTTGTTTTCACATTTTATTGAAAATATTTTGCTCATGAGGATTTAATTTAAATCTTAAAGATTATGTACGCCTATTAATCTGTCATTTGTGCTTTCTCAATAAATGCGATACAGAATACTAAAAAAAGATTCATGCAGTTATATACACTTTAAATCAAACCAAGTCATGCAAACTTCGATCCGATTCATTAATTACCAAATTTGTCGGTAAGGAAACAGAAAGCAAAAGTGGTATACCAATGCCTATTGTGCCAAAAGAAATTAGAGAATAAAATTTGATTAAGCAATTAAACCACTTGAATTCTATTGTTTTCGATGGCCCATTTCTTTCCAATAATAATCTTATAACCATCATGGTGATAGTCTAAGTTTGGTCTCTGATTTTATTTATTCTGGCGTCAGCAGATCTTGTCAGTACACCTCTTTCTTTATGAATAGAACAGGCAACGGCGATTGGAAGAAAAAATAAAAAAAAGTTATACCTACTCAGGTGCCGCCTTCACCCCTTAATTTGAGTGGCGATACGCATATACACAATCTACGCAGATAATAGACATGATAGATTGAAGTATATCATAATCGCCGTGATACACATGGTCTGATCGAGGCCTGCAACTGTGCGTTTACACGTTTTACGACATTTCGCAAATACACATACCAATTGCAGGGCGGAAGCCGCCTTCAAACCACATACATCCAAAAGTTGGACTCAGTCCGAGCCGGCGTCAGTCCGGCTTTGGAAAAAAAAGAGGGGGGGGGGGGTGGGGTAGTCGAGCCGCCTCGTATGCCGCGACGTTAAGTAGACTGAAGTTAGTGCACGGCTTCGGTCTACTTTCGGTATGTGTATCGCCACCCGTGGTTAATGACAGATTCTGTATATAACTAAGTAGGTTTTACAATGATCAAATTCATTGAGTTGGACACGAAATAGCTACAAACAAATGCGACGTAGATGTCCTTTTAACCCCTTAATAACTTTGATTTCGATCTTTATCCATTTAGGACCTATGCAGGAATATACATTTCTAACTCTGGATATAAAGTACGTCGAGATGGCTACCCATCATATATGTATATAGATGGATTCTATTTTGTCCCTTATGGCGTGGCGTTGACATTTATTGATGGATTTAGTATGACGGTATTCTGTTGTATGGCATAAAGGATCTACAATATTCGGGGGGGGGGGGAGTCATGTTAACGGTTGGTTAATTCACTAAATTGCGTCAAATACTCTGGTTACCTGACAAAAAGTATTAGTTGTCGTAATGTTTCATTCAATCGAATTAGTTAACACGACCAAGCCTCTCATCTTCAGGCTTATTTCTTCCTTTTCTCTCCTTTCCCTTTCAATTTTCAGTTCGCTACTCTGAAAAAATCACACGACCCCTGTCCATGGCCCCTGTAGCGTTACCCCTCAATGAACATAAATCAAAGAATCCATCAATGAAACAGAGTCCAATAATCACTGATAATATTGGGCATCAGGTACAAGGTATGCATTCTCTTCACCACGTTCCACATGTTCGAGACAAGGTGAGGATACCTCGGAATCACAGCAAGTGCAAGTAGGGTTAAGAGGACCATCCCGCACAGCCATGACTGGCTGATACCAAGGGGACGAGGATTGCTCGCTACCGTTTAAATCTTGATGTATGTCGTCAATGGCATCACCATAGTCAAAGCGAGTTGCAGGTGATGCTGCGATTTCTTGACAATAGTCGGTATCTCCAACTGATGTTGATGCAGGAGATGCAGGATGAACAGTCGAAGAATGGCACTCCTGTGTCCTTTGCGTTGCGGCAACCTTTGGATCTTCATCTGGGACTATGGTTAGGACACCTCCCGGTGGCTGAAGGGCTGCTGGGAAACACCAGGGTGCTTTGATGTAGGTATGTATGGTCGTCGACTGCAGCAGCTCTCTTCTTGTCTTCAACCGATGAATCATTACCGCGGTGACAAGGGCAACCAGACAAATTACAAGTGGAACAAAAAGAGGAATCGCGAGAGGCACTTCACCTGTACGCACATGTAGATGAACGTAGTTGGAAAAGAAGAAGGGAAACGAGAAGGAAAATTTTAGAATTCAATACCAAGAAAAACGATTGAATAAGGGGCGGGGATGAACATTAAAGGGAGAATCGAATGGCTTGAATGTCAATGCCATCATTACTTGCGTGCTTCGTATTTCGTATGGCTATCGTAATCATTGTGGCAATGGATTACATTCTCGATCACATTTAATAATACATGCATAAGCAAGACATTTCTATTTTATCGAAATCCGTACAGCTCGTCTTTTATACCGTTGAATTATCATTGGTACAATGTGTTTCCTGATTAAGTGAGTACAATATTCAATGTTTAATCAAGGATCATAAAGGCGTATTAGCTTGAAAATATTGGATCTGTTGTTCAAAATTCATTTACAATTCGTAGAAGTAAATGAAGAAAGCAGATTAAAATGACAAAAATAACGATTGAGTTCCAAAATTTCGAACATCATTTCAGACCATCTTCAGGTCACTGGTCGGTAAACTGAAACGATATACATAGGGAAGATTCGGTCAATTGGGGAAGGAAGAGACAAAGAAAACTGAAATTGGGAAGGAAAAGGCCTATTTAATAACACTTTGTGACTTTTGAGGCTTATTATTCGGACTTTGGTCGTCCCCACTTTGTTTTATTGCTTGATGTCTTACCTTCTCTGTTTTCATCCTGGAATTTGTCATCTATAATGTACAAAAAAATAAAACAAGAACAATTTGAAATAATGAAACATAGAAGTCTAGAATTGCACTCCAAGATTGTACGCATATATACAACTTTAATTCACTTGATACCAAACTTAAAACCACATGAAGTGTCATTATACATGTTTAATATAATATTCGAACTCAAATTAAACTATTACCCCATGATTATAAACAGTCGTAAACTAGTCCATCAATACGTTTATCATACTAATTCTTGAATCCAATGCTTATCAGATTTGGAGACAAATAGTAATATTAGTTTGATGCGATACATCCAATTTTGCGGCTACTGTGGATACAATGGGTTCAGGAATGTTGAACGGATAAAGCGGACGGTGAAATGTGAGAGGAATAGATGGCGTGAAGACAAAGGCAAATTGTCAATAAAAACCAAGAGTAGGGCCTACTTGTCGCAATAATCCCAAAACGCAGCTCCTTGGAAGCTATACTGGGATTTTTTCCAACACTGTTGGAAAAAATATCCTTAAAATAAAAGAAGTTCCAGCAGCAGAATCTCGAGAACACCTGTAATCTTACCAGATTGCGCAATCTTACAGGTAATTGGTATTAAGTGTATGGCACCTTTCAAATTTTCTTAAAGAAAACACCCTTTTCCCCTTTTTAAACAGATCTATCTGTTCTGTTAAATTCATGTTTTATGAATTTACAGAATGATTCTGTTATTGCTTTCTGCAAAATCTCCTTTTATGTAAAATCAGGGTTTTTTTAAAACAGTGTACTATGTTTCCCCGAGTCCATTATCATGATTTCATGTCCTTTGATCCTACCCTATCTATCTGACCCATTTTCTGTACTCCAGTTTCTGTTCTGCAACCGCGTAGCCAGGATTTCATTTTGGAGGGGGCGGTAAATGAACGCGAAGCATGCCAAAACTTACAGAGCGCGCGAAGCGCGCTCCCTAGGGGGTGGGTGCAGGTAGGGGAGTTTCCCCCTCCCACGCGAAGCTTTCGACAGGTTCGAGGTTTCATACATTAAAATGAAAAGGAGCCGTCTCTCTTGTCTCTAGTATATCAGCTCCAATTCAGTTGACTAGATTGTGATTTTGAACCTTGTTTTAACATTGATTGTGAACGCACAAAAAGGCATACAATGGAGGAAATTAAAATAATAATAACCCCGCGCGAAGCGTGGAAGCTAGAGCGTTTTGTCAATTTTTTGCCATGGGAAAGATCAAATTTTATTACAAACAATTTAGCGACAGTGCATATCTTTAACTCGCAAAACAGAGGAGAAGAAGTGTATATGCCGGGCGAAAGATATTCTTCCCCGCGCAGAGCAATATATTTCTGAAATTTCAAAGGGCGGTCGTTTCATCAAATACAGATATCTCCAATACCTCTATCGGCTCTGATTCAATTGATTTTCTAGGATTATTGAACTTCATTACAAGAAAAAATTGAAATTTCTGTGATTTATTGGAATTAGATTTAAAAAAAGGATGCCTTTTTCTTTGACTTATCCTGAAGCGCTTCATTTTGAATTATAAAGAAACTTACGTGTCATTCAAAATTTCAAACTGAGGGCGCAAAACGGAACAGGAGATGAACGTGTAGGGAAATGACATGAAGTTTAATAGAATTTGATAAAAAGATATTGTACTTTATTACTTAATACGACAAGAATTTTATACCTTTTTTAAAATTAGGAACCTGTTTGCCATAAAATTATGGTTGTTTAGTAATGAGCTGAAAAGCGGAGAAGTTGACTTTATGGAGGTGACGGCAGAAATTGATAAAAATAAGACTACCCGCCCAGAGCCGACCAGACCAGAAGTTGCGCGATCAATTAAAAAAAAGATTACTTGATATACTTCGTCCTAACCATACTCTAATTGCATTTAACTGTCAAAAAACACATATAGCTGAGATGGAAAAACAGGGTTTAGAGAAAGGGTAGGGGAAACAATGGAGATCTTCAATACTGTCATTTAACCGCGCGCAGCGCGGACGCAAAATTCATATAAAAATTTAGAGCAAGAGTGAAGGAGTTTCACTTTTGAGAAAAAAATAAAGAATGAAAAGAAGAAAAAAAACACAAAGGTACCTTTCTTTCATTTCCTCCCTTCCCTTTTCCTTTTCTTCTCTCTTTTTTTCTTTTTGGGGACTTTTTTTTTTTTTTTTTTTTTTTTGGGGGGGGGGAGACCGCCCCAACCGCACCCCGGCTACGCGCCTGCTGTTCTGCGGCTGTTATAGGTTTTGGGTCAAGTATTATATTTTGATTGAGAGGATCTTTTCTTTCTTTTACACTGATCATGGCTCAGGGAAACGATGGTGCTGAAGACCCCCCCAAAAAAAAAAATTAGATCATAAATAAATAAATAAAATAAATGAATAAGTAAAAAAAATATTTGACGTGTTGCATGTAATATTCTTCATAGGCAGCAAGTGGTGTAAAAATGTAACTAAAATGACCTTAATTTTGTAATGAAACCTTCCTATTTTCAAATTTTTCGGGACCATTTTGACTGATTTTCTTAGTGAAAACCTGTTTTTCTTTCTTTTTCTTTTGCTTTTAAAATTTACAGCAGCACCCTCACTTAGAAAATCATTCCCAGGGCCTTGACTGTTAAACGCATATTCTGACGCGCAGATTGCACTAACTGTTCACTGTTAATACGGACAAGCGCTTACAGTAACTCCTTAAAAGGATTCTACCAGCTTCTGCAGGAGGTTGGAGGTTGCCCTAGCTCTTCTCCCCTCATAATATTCACTAACCTTTATAAACTTGTATAAATCCGAGGCCACCGCATGTCGTCAAGGCAGTCCCTCTGGAAGTCAAGCACGGAAACCCACATGAGCTCTCGCAAACCTTACCGTACCTGCTGCATGCTAGAAATCCACAGTGACACCTATTTCCAGCGGATAGTCCTGCAAACTCGTACGAGTCATTTTTACAACTTTTGGTACATTCATCGATTCGATGAGTGGTGAAGTTCGTAAAAGCGCGGTAACAAGCGCGTTTATAGCAACCACTGTATTCCATATCTGAAAATACATAACATAGATTAATAGAAATGATTAATAAAAAACCGGTAGTAATTAAAAAGAGTTAAAGAAGAATCTAATTAGCCGGAAAAGCATATTGGACAGTTATTTACTAGGCGTTCCTTTCATACTTTTTTTAACCCCCAAAAAGTCAAGTAGAGGAAATCACTTCAACCAGTCCGTGTCAGTCAGCATAATCATACTAGGCATAGTAACATTACTACGTACATAATTATGATACATGAATAGTAAACAAACTTGAAAATAGGCCTAAATAGTCAGATGAAAAATATGAGCCATTTATCAAAATGAATAGTTCTTTGAAAGAGGGTACACTTTAGAAAAAATATTGGGTAATTTCTTTTACCACCACGACGGTAAAAACCAATTTCTGGCAGTATTGCACCCAGTGTGGGAAGCGTAATATCCAACAAGGTTAGAAAATAAGCAGCATTTACTCTAGAATGAGCAAAACTTTCATCACACTGGATAAAGAAGAATGTCCCAAAGAAATGCCCAATGTAGGTCGGACCAGGAACGTGAGAGGGCCTGGTTGGACACATAATTACCCTTATGGAGCATTTTTACCCAGCGAATAGAGAAAAGTGTCACTCGCTAGACTTTGATTCAAAGTAGAACGAATGTATGAGAGATCAGAAGGGGGGGGGGGCAAAACTATTTTAAACATGAAAAAGGCACTTATCATTGACATGAATGATGAATGAATCATTTTCAGACAAAATGATGACATTGATTAAAACTTGAATACCTAGATCTTTTCTTTGAATCATTCGAACATGTTTTCAAAGTTTAAGATGAATGTATTAGTCATTTATCAAAGTTGATTTAATGCAACATTGGTTCGAATAATCCAGCTATGAGATTTCGGATGGACTATAATTAAATCAAACGATAAAAAAATGAATACAACATCTTACGTTCAGATATTCTATCAGCACCTATTTCATCACAAGCCGGAGTGCGAGCTATTCCTGACCCTCCTGACGTCACAATATATGGAATTAGAACCAAGTAAACCATGTCCACTCTTCTTAGATACATTTTACCACCCACCGCTGAACTTCATAAAAGCAGATTTTAGATCAAGGGTATATTAGGCTCTGATTCCCATCCATTCGGGCCTTGGACTCGATAGTAGAATAGCACACTGTTCGTAATGCGGTTCCTCTTTGAAATATTGATTTTTTTTTCAAAAGGAGTCTATCCTTAACTAGTTTTGATTCAGCAAGAAGAAACAACGATTAAATTATATCAAACACTAGTTTAAAAAATTAATGAAAACTTAAGTTGGTATTTAAGATATAAAAGATACTGACTACTTAGAGAAATTAGGGCCTGTGACTATAATTATAAAATTATACCGGAATTGAAACCCAATAGAAATGTAAACATTGAAGTGGTTTAATACACATTTATGTCCGTGTTTATTATAACATCAAATCAGGGATAGTATTAATTGCAAACAGACCTTAAAACCCTCGATACAATTTACATTAATAAAACTCCGAAACCAATTATCATTATGAGCAGAAATTGGGGAACATTCTTTCAACTTAACTTCCTATATACGGATGTGTGTGTGGCTTATTTTTTGGATTTATTTTTATCGTTTTTTACCGTTCGTTTGTTTTTTGCTCAATTATTTATAGTCATTGCAAGCATCACGCATTATTCTCCCTCTCACACGCATATGCACACAGAGCCCCCCCCCCCTCGCCCCACACACTCATTTTTTCTCTCTCCCTCTTTCTTCTATCCATTCTCACTTTTCTATTTTCTCCATCCTCGTCTGGTTTGGTACAATACCGGTCTCCACACACTTTGCCTATTTTCCCTTTAGTCCCATCAATCATTGAAGTTCACCTCCGATATTACTGCCCTAAAGCCCATTCACCATTTTTCTTCTTCCAATTTTCAGTAACTCTTTCACTTTTTTCTAAGTTCCAATTGGTGTAACACCATTAAGTCTGGATGATAAAATGGAAATAGCTTTTATGAACTAAATTCTATTTACGAAGTAGGGCCTACAAAATGATAAACAGTAAATAGAAGTGGAAATGAAAGTCTTCTGCGGTAAAAAGCCGAATAATATTTTTTTATTTACAAAAATAAGTTAACACCGAAATTACACGAGAGAAAATAATGAAAAACGCTAACATATTTTCAAAATACATAAAAATACTTGAGAGGTAAAAATATAAGATATTGTGTATTACCATTTATTGTTAAATTCATTATTATCAATAAGAAATGTTTCAATATCACAATCGCCATTGTATCATATTACTTTCATTATAATTATTCACATGATTACTTATATCACTATTATTGATAGAAAAAAGAATAGATGGTATTGTACGTACACAAACAAATCATGCTTCAAATTACACTTATCGGAAAATATCATACTGGCGCAATGTCAAACGACGTAGTCACATGTATTTGGTATACATGTTAATGTATTAATGGTAGTCCAAGTGAATATTCAACCTCTGTTTCTTTCTTTTAAGAAACTAAATGTAAAAATGTGAAAAAATAACAAAAAATTCAAACAAAAAATGAAATTTTGTTTCATGTAAAATGGTAAAATGGTTACATCACATGAATGACAGGAATATACTATAATTGAAAATTTTGAAATACATGTATAGAGAACATTTAATAGAACTTTAACTTTACTTCATTATCTTACTGTAATTTATGCATTTTCGTTAAGGATGTTTTTTTTTAATTGATGTGTTAAGCTTTAGAGGTGGTCACTTCTAATAAATATTTTATGCAATTTTGATTAATGAATTTTAGCTTTGGTTTTTAGAAGTTATTATGAAATGTATTGTCATCATGATTTTGTATAAATTATGAATGAAGGTACATGTCATGCTACTGCAATTATCTGCATCTTTTCTTCTAATTTTAGATGTAATATTGGCGAATTCATTAAGTATGCCAAAATTTCAGCGATTTATGTAATTGAATTGTGAAATAAAATACAATTTTTTAAAGCAATGGAATAATCCGTGAGTCACAAAGCAATATGTTGAGAACAAGTTAAGGTATTGGTCATTGGACGTAGATCCAACCTTGGTCAAATGATTCGTGAAAGAGAGAGAGAGAGGAGAAAAATAAGTGAAACATATTATTGAAAGCTTCAAAGAAATCAGAAGGGCAATGAGAAAGTTATCGCCGTTTTGAAATCTGGATCCTTAACACGCTTAAAGACTCAAATTGGCAACTGGCTAAGTAATGTATATCAATTGGTTGGGAAAACTTTCCCCTAATTATGTAGTGCACCTTATCTTGTTGATTATCAGGGATTTTTTTTTTTCGATACCAGTGAAAATAATTATAAACAAGGCAGAACGTACTGTTTTATATCTTCATGAATGATATTTCGGAAGAAAAAAAATCATATTTTACCCATTTTATATATTGGATTGAATGGAATAGTAGTCCTTACCTAAATTACTATGACATCATCAATCCGTCCAATTTGAAGTCTCCAGTGATTACCATTTTTTACAACTTGTAGAAACTAATAGCCCTCTTTTTGTTTCTCATATATTGTTCAAACTTTCACCTATTTACTTGTCTGATTTTGCTTTTTTCCTCTAAAAACATCTTTTTATTTGGGTTGGATTCCCCTTATGGGATCTTAAACGTTGTTGCCTATTTGTTGATGCAGTTATACACAAAATAAAACTACTTTATCTCGCTTTTGTGGTCAAGTTTACCAAACTATAACACAACAATAATATCCCCGATCCACATACACGTTACGATCAGAGCAATGTATGTGAATTATAAAAGAGGACAATTCTTCCAATGAATGAGTAAATAACTATACACATCATAATATGTTGAACGTGAATAGGATTACCCTTCGTTCAGTCAGTTGACTCTGGAGAACAAAGAGCCTGCATTGTGATAAGTTATGATATTCTTACATATAGTTAGTTATAAGCCTCCGACTGATAGCTGCTTTCTCTAGGAGGGGGCCTAGTAACTTTGCTATTTGCTTGTATCAAACGCCAATAGGCCCTTCTCCTTTTTATTTGAAAATGGCTGAGCCAACCTCGATGTTCTACTGGGGTTATGTGATTGTTCTTAGCAAGTTCGTGGTAGGATTTATTGATACCGGGATCGCCAAATCTTTCGGAGTTCTTATTCCTACCATGGTCGAACGTCTACACTCGGATTACGCCACAGTTGGATTAATATGTAGCATGCCATCAACGCTCACATATCTCCTAAGTAAGCAATACCTCAGTCACATTTTTTCTATGGCGGCCGTAGGGCGAGCCGAAAAAAGCCGTCTTATTCATTCTTATTCAAACCATCTGATGTACCTGGTACAAAATGTTTATACGGCTCGCCGTACAGCCAGCTTAGAGAAAATGTGACTGACGTATAAGGACTCATGAGTCTTGCTTCAGAATTGGTATAGTATCAGGTAGCAGAGGTAGAATGTTATATAATTATATTGTTATCATTATTGACAATACATTTATAAAAAGACTACAATTCGGTATTACTCTACGTTTCACCCCGTGATGGGTGCCAAAATACGATTCGTGCATGGACATGACGGCATTGCCTATCAGGCTTTTGTGAATTTTAATATATTTTACATTTTTCTTGGAATGTGAATTTTGTTGATAGAAGTTTAAATAAAAAAAACATAAACACAATCAATCAATCAATCAGTCAATCAGTCAATCAATCACTCATTCACTCACTCACTCACTCACTCAATCAATCAATCAATCAATCAATCATTCAATCAATCAATCAATCAATCAATCCTTTTGAGGAGGACTTAAGCTTACCCGCCATCACAAGTCTTTTTACAGATAAATCATTCTACCTTTAACATCTTTATTTTAAAAACTTTTGTGTTAGTTTAATGTCTTTGGCTGTATTATAAACTTTTATCTTCTTGGTGGGGGTGCTTTGACATGACTCACACGATTGATTGTTTTTCGTTAATCATCAGGTTTATTGTTTCTTTGTCAATATCTAAGGTCCATTTGTAAGGATGTTGCTGACGAAGACGAACCCACGTGTCATTGCTATGTCAGGGGGAGTATTGTGTGGAACTTGTATCGCTGCCTGTGCTTTCCTTACAAACTTAGGGACTACTGGGGTGTGCCTGACTTTATCGGGTAAGACATTGCAATAATTTGTGTACACATGTGTGTGTGGGGGATGAGGGTGTGCGCGCTTGTATGTGTGTAGATAAACTCCTCGTTTTGAAATCTGACTTTGATCGATAATTCCTCATCGGTTTTAGTAAATATCAATGTGTAATTAATATTAATGAAATCATAATTTAATTGTCTTTATAAGATGATACCATACATGATATGAATATGGTTCACATGGAGGTGCAGTGCCTTGAAATGTGGGGCAAGGTCAAACTTCAAAAGTTGCAACATGACACAATATTGAAAGTCATTGTTCTTTTTTCAGGGGGGGGGGGTGAGTGAGTTTCTCAGCGGTTTCTTTTGTTTTCATGCACCTTAACATCAACATTAATATGGAATCAAACGTACCCCTGCGCAAGTAAACACATAGCTAACAAACATACATGGGTATTTCAAACGACGACACAAAGTTTCAAAACACGTTGATTCACAGAACCATCACTACTGTGTACAGAAGCAGGGACTCGATTTGAATGGATTTTCATCTCTATTGACACATACAAACGAATCATGTTATGTATAGACCCGTCATGACTATTTCGTTTTGCAGCTTTTCAATTCAGACCAAATCCAACACTTTTGAATCCTGCTCTTTTCGTGATGGCATGATCATAACAAGCATGGTATCATTCTAAAGAAAAATAAATGATCTTTTGAATGATATCAAATATGCATTTTGTTAAATCGGAAATTGGGAGAAATTAATGGCTAAACACAAATTTCCAAACTTATTTTGCTGGTTTTGCAGCTTTTCAATTCAGACCTTATCCAACACTTTTGAATCCTGCTCTTTTCGTGATGGCATGATCATAACAAGCATGGTATCATTTTAAAGAAAAATAAATGATCTTTTGAATGATATCAAATATGCATTGTGTTAGATTGGAAATTGGGGGAAATTAATGGCCAAACAGATTTCCAAACTTATTTTGCTGGTTTTGCAGCTTTTCAATTCAGACCTTATCCAACACGTTTGAATCCTGCTCTTTTCGTGATCATAACAAGCATAGTATTATTTTAAAGAAAATTAAATGACTTTGAATGATGTAAAATGATGTGTAAAATTGGAAGTTGGGAGAAATTAATGGCCAAACACAGATTTCCAAAACAAAAATTGAGGGGTTTACAATGTATTTACAAAATTCTAGAAGTTCCTTGATCGTCATATATTTTATCATGATACAGTCCGTCCAGCCTTCTGGTCCTCCAAAAGTCAAGACTTTCTGGAGTCACGATACATCTTCAGTCTATCTTTCTATTAGCACTATCTGAATATCATGTTTGTATTATTATTTTTTATAGGTGCCGGCTTATCCATGGTCTACACGCCAATTCACCTTTCACTGAATGACTACTTCCCAGATAAATTTGTTTTGATGAATACGGTATCGTTATATGGGTACACCGCCGGTTCGGTGTTGCTCCCGATTCTGATTGAAAAATCACTCAAGGCGTATGGTTATTATGGGGCGTTTCTTATCCTTGGAGGTGTCGCCTTCAACTCGACGGCGTGCGCTGCAACGATTCGAACGGTACCGAGTAAGTCCACCAGGAATGAGGAAAACGATCAGGTTGAACCGGATAAGCGGAAGTGTTTCTCTGGAGGGAAATCATTGAAGATTAAGAGAGAAGAGGAGGTTGATGAAGAAATAAGTGAACAGTCGCGATTAATGCAATCTGAATCTGGTTGTGACAGGCAGGAGACATCACTGAAATCAAAACCAACTTGCAGAAAAACATTCTTTGAAGCCTGCAAAAGGTCCTGTGGATTATGGAAAGAACCACTTTTTATATTTAGCCTGCCGATTCATTTCTTGCAAAGTTACACTATCTATTCGTGGATGCTATTTCTGGTCCCCCATACTGAACAACTTGGTATCCAATCTTCTAAAGCAGTCTACCTCTCAACAATCGGTGGCATTGGTGGTATCATCGGCCGGACGCTCTTCATCATTCTCCTCAGTAAAGGAGTCAATGCCTTTGCTGTTTACGTTTCTGTAGGTTGCATCTGCACTGGAACATTTTTGATGGACTTCGTCTGTTCCGATTACAGGTCACGTGCTGCTTTGGCCTTTGTCCAAGGGTTTTCCTTCTTTATCGAAGATGCCATCGCTGCCAATTTGTGCAAGGGTGCAGTCTTTGACGACGGGAATATCGGCACGGCGTTTGCTATTTCTATATTCATGTGTGGACTAGGAGCTACACTTGCAGGGACATTTACAGGTATGCAATTGATTGGAAACTAACCAACGGACCCTGGCCAACGGAAAACCAGTTTCAATCACCCACAACGATCTTGACAGGGTCATGGCAGAGTACCTGCCTGCTCAGTAAAACCGCTGTTTAAAACTTTTATGCAACGCTCTTTACTACAACTTTTCAGCAGTTGGTTAACAGTTCGAACAGCCATGCTTAATTGAGAATGCAAGTCAAATTTAGTTGTTTAAGATACCATAACTTAATCTCTTTAAACAACTACTGTACTGTAGGGTTCATATATAGTAAAATTGTTGTTTAAACATTTTAAAGAGCCGTTTTTTTCCTTACTGTGCATTGAGTGTACTAAAATCCCACCTAGTTACGAGCTACTATGTTTTTGTAGCATCTTCATAAACTTCATAAACACAAATCTTTCAATTTGTTTCATCTAAGTTTTAATAGTTGATTTGGCATTTGAATTCAAATTTTCGGATAAACTCCGGAAAAAGGTGTAAATCAGGACCTTCGAGAATGTATTGCATTATTTTATGATAGATCCCGTGATAGATACAAAATTGTTTACTTACATTCAATACAATAGAGTTCATAAGGCTTATCATTTTGCTTCTCGCCATATCCATATCTATTTCTATGGGAAAACACAAAAGAATGCGAATTATTTTCGTTTTTTGAAGCAAGGACGAAAGAAAATAAAACAAACAATGCATTTCAACGATTTCATGACTATAGCGACTCGGTGCATCAGTTGACCGAGTTTTGTTTACATTTTTACGGTTTATTGTATTCGAAAAAGATTTGCTTATCTATTCTTCCTCGGGTGGAAAAATGTAAAATCTTTTATGCTTATTATAAGAAAAAAATATGTACAATCAATATCTGACGTGTCACGCACCAGTAGCGTTTAGAAATGAGCGTTGGGATGATTTTGTTATCCGTGACCGAGACAATTATTCTATGATTATCTATCATAGATACCACCATAACACCCCATTAAACAGTGCGCTATAAAGGTTAATATGTATGTATGTTTAATTTATTTATTTAAATACGGGAAGATAAAACCTGCATTCAGCCGCAAAGCTGTTTTTCAGCAAGTCCGTACATAAAAGTTGAAAAACATATAACAATGAATTATAAATCATGAACAAAATAATAAATACAAACATTTGAACAGACGTAAATTACATAATGAAAATAAAGATTTGAGGTAAGAGAGTAAGAACAAAAAAGCAACAAAAGTGTATAAATGTATACACATTTAAAACATAGTAACTCATGATGGGCTGACGAATTAGCTCCCGATTCAGGCACCCCATACTAAATACAATTCATAATGGTGATACCAAAAAACGTTCCATTTATTGATTTCCATGGCATTGTGAGTGATAGCATTACAATCATCCGTGATATCATAAACACTGATAAAAGGCAAAATATCAAGATGGCACTTGTTATTTTTCATGTTTCGATTTCCGATTTAGTTCTTCATTACTTCACCTCCTGAGTTATACTCGATCGGTCTGTTAATGCAATGATAAATAATTTCAGGTGCCGATTAGGCCGATATTAAACTCTACACAGCAAAAACTGTGGTGTAAACCGGTGTACATAGGACCACCCCAGTTAATTTACACCAGTGTTGAATTGGTGGTGTTAGTTTTACACCTGTAGGTGTTATTACAACACCTTTTTTGTTACATTTACACTCTTTGGTGTTACGTTTAATCTCTAGGGTGTAATTCTAACACCTCAGGCTTTGGTCCTCTATTAACCACCAATTGGTGTCAGTTTTGAGACCCGACCCTGATATACTTATCATAAGACTTATATATCACTTTGTTTATACAGGACACCTGTTTGATATTACCCAGTCATTTACGAAGGTCTTTATCATCAACGGTTTCATCCACGCCTTCATGGTCGGTCATCTCTTCATCGTGGCGATCCTCATCAAGAGAAAGCGATTGTCAGATTGAACGACAAAATTATGCAGGACAAACGGAACGATTTTGCAGGGCTTTTTTTGGGGGGGGGTCACTGACCAAACCCTCCTCCCCACATCAAATAAGATGGGAAATGGTATTTTTATGGCTTCGCGCACGTTTAACTAAAAAGGGTGTGTGTGCGGGGGGGGGGGGCTGGATCACCTTCTGTCCCGCAGTTCCGCTGCCCCTGAAAACATTTTAGCAAGATAACACTCTATCGTTTGTGACTGATTTCACATTTGGAAGAACAAATTGGTCAATATTTCCATTTCCTTAACTTCAATAAAAAAAGCTAGCCAAACCATTTTTTATTGGCGACATGATGCTAGGCCCTTTTTAACACCCGAAAGATTTCCTAGCGCCAGGAATTATTCCGGAACTCTTTTTGGGGGTCTATATTGTCGATGGCATACACTGTAAGAAAATTTATCTTTAAAATAAAAAGAAGTCCATGCACCAGAGTCTCGAGAACACCTGTAATCTTATATGGGTGTTTCATATGTAACCTTAAATAAATTGCAAATTGAATAAAACACCCTTTTTCCCTTTTTAAACAGACACGTTCTTTTAAATTGCAGAAAATTTCCTGTTGTATGAATTTACAGAATGATTCTGTTATCATGGTTATTGCTTTCTGCAAAATCTTCTCTTTTTTCTGTAAAATCAGGAATTTTTAAACATATATTGATGGTAATGTTACACTCTCTTAGACATTTTAGAACCTTTATTGCCCCGTATTTGAATTTGAAAGCTATTAAGGTTCTTCAAAGAAGCAGAAAAGGGTTCTAACCGTAATGGTCCCTTCTCCGACAGCGGCAGCGGTGTCGACATTGATTTTTTTTATGACATCATAATCTGAAAAGTTCATGAAACCTAGACATAAGAGTAATCAAGTTTCAATAAACATCCCGTACACTGTTAGAAAAAAATAAAAGAAGTTCCTGCAGCAGAGTCTCGAGAACACCTGTAATCTTACCGATTTGCGTAATCTTACAAGAAATTGGTATTTGGAGTATGGAATCTTACAAATTTCCTTGAATAAAACATCCTTTTCCCCTTTTTAAACAGACCTGTTCTGTTAAATTACAGAAAAAATTCCTGTTTTATGAATTTACAGAATGATTCTGTTATTGCTTTCTGCAAAATCTTCTGTTTATTTTCTGTAAAATCACGTTTTTTTAAAACAGTGTAAGAGTTTCAGGTCGCATGACTAAGGTCAATTGTCATTTAAGGTCAATGAACTTTGACCATGCTTGGATTGTTGAATTACCAGCGTGACTTTGAGAGTTTGTGGAATTAGTTCATACAACTTGGACATATGGGTAAACATATACCATTGCCCATCTTGCACAAGTCTTAGGCCACTCGATCGAGGTCTAATATCATTTAGGGTCAATGTACTTAGTATTACTATCGTATGAATGATGTTTTTGTGAATAATTATGTTATCAAAGTCAGCGCTGCTGCTAATATTGAATTGCAGGCGAGACCGCCGGAGGTGCTCCACTTGTTTAAATTATTTTTCTAAGAGTGCATCCTGGTAGATCTGAATACCATGATTAGGAAATCTAAAGTAGATGTCAAAGTGGTTATAAGGCTAATAACGCACTTATGAACTTTTATTTGCTGAAAAGCAATTAGAATATAAGAACTGTGCATATAGAGACTAAATTCTTAGGTTACGAAAGTCAGAACCACTGCATACTCATCATTAGGAAAACACCGAAATGTTCATCCTACAGTTTGTTGATTCCATTTTCTGCAAGATCATTCATCAAAGGGAGTGATTCCATTTATGAAAATAACCTTGGGAAATTTGGAAAATTGAGATAAATAAGCAATCAAGTCAGTGCGACTTTAAAGTACATCTACTGTGAGACGACGGATACGGTAAATTCTTAATAGTTAATGTCAATGGCGTAATGAGCAAAAAATTGTGAGGGGCAAAATATGACGCATCGGGCGAAATTGATAAGATGATGCCAGTAAATGAAAATTTCGACACCTTTCTTAAAAAAAATCTAATTTTGTGATAGATTTTGACATATCAAAAAATCATACCCCCTTCCCTTCTTCTTTCCTTTTGTCAGAAGTGATTTTTTTTAAGCAAGAGGCGGGGATAGAAGGGTGGAAAAAGAGTGAGACAATGCGAAGTAGAAGAGAGAGAGAGAGAGGGGGGGTACAAATTATAGAGGCAAAGTGGAATTATGGGAGAACAAAAATAAGAAGAAAAATAGAGATAGAGGGAGAGAGAGATATTGTGTGTGTGTGGGGGGGAGGGGTGGGGAACGGGGGAGCAAGAGCGAAGGCTGGTTTGGGTATGTGGAGGTGCACTTACATCATTTTAGTGGATACATTCTTCATTAATACCCTGCATGTAGGCCTATTCTTTTCATTTCGAAATAGCCAAAGTATCCTTTGCCCTCGCATTATTATTGTTTATTCAAATATGCATCCTGATCATGGGTTCAAAATTACTTAGCTGCTTAGAATTTCAAGTCTTCAAGTCAAAATAAAAACAATTTTCAGCTCGCAATTATTCGCGCTGGCATTAACAATTTGTTGTTTACTTCGACACAGATTGATCACCATTACAAAAATTGATCCAAGCGATGAATTCTCAGGTCTGAGTATAGGCTTCCGATGATCGCTTTTTAAGTTTTAACATGACATATTTTGCTGGTCCCCCTATTGGTAAAGCTCGATCTGCCCCGGGAGTAACAGAACATAAACTTTGATTTGATTTTGATTTATTGTTCCACATTCCACAAGAACATACATCTTAAACATGATGACAAAAAATACATAGTTGTATTAATTTACAAGGAAATAAATACAATTACGTGAAATATGAGGAACCTATTAAAAACAAAGCTTGTAGACATATAGGTTCCCAGAAGAAAATAATTAAGGATTAAAAACTCCTAACGCAATGAAGCGAGATAAATCAAATGAAAAATTGTCAATACATTGTAAAGATGTCTACATGATAGAACTCTTTATAATGTACTTAAGACTAGAGGTTCACTCTTAATAATTAGGGACCCCCTCATATAAAATCCTGGCTACATGACTGTTCAACAAGTATTGCTAATGCGAAGCTTGAGCATAATTTGTCACCCGAAAATGATTCCTTTTTTTCATTAATTGTATCCCCCTTGTTTCTCGATCCCACTTTTCTTCTTTCTTCATCATCTGTTTCGTTTTCCTCCTCTACTTTGTATTTCTTTTCTTGTCCCCCCTTTTTTGCGCCACCAATTGGGGTTGCAATGGGGCACTTCGGGCCTGCACCTGGACCTGCCTATACTGATTTCACGGGGGGGGGCACTTACATTCACGAGTCACGAGTGGATACCATGCGCAACCATGGGGTCTCGAAAGGCACCCTAAACACGTATTTTCCATATTCTGAAAATGCACCCTGGCCCATATAACAAGTATTGGTATGAAACCCTATTGTATTGGAAACAAAACTGTACCCTTGGCAAGTATACCCTGAATCGTGCAGTACACGTACCCGGCCTCCCCAGCGGCCCATCCTAGGCCCTGGGGGCGGAAAAGGGGCTGGGGTGGCTGCTGGTGTTGATATGATGAAGAGTGAATTTCGAATGCATATATATATTTTGTAAAGAAGAGAGAGAGAGTAATGAGTATGAAACACAACAATCAACGAAAAAACCCAATCATGACATATTGCATTGCCGATACCATACAAAAGGTGGGTCGCGTCGAGTAGTATATCGGGATCGGACAGTTCTAATTCTACATACAGCTTCGACATTTATCTGCTGATTCGGATAAGTTGTGAAGCTTTTTCCTGTAAGTTTTTCTGGGGTAAGTCAGTTATTCTATTTTAAAGGGACTGTAAATAGTGAGTAACTTTAGGCTTTTGGTGAAGTAGTGAAGGTGTACGGTGTTGTTACTTGTACTGTAGTTATCTCGGGCGAATTTGGTGCAGGCTCCACTCCACTTCACTACTACCGCTGCCGCTACGGTACGCTCCACCTATCCTAACCCAGGGAGCTCCCGCCTGCGAAGCGGTCAGGAGCTCCCTGGCCTGGGTTACACCTACCCGAGCGTATATTTTTAGTGAAGGGGAGTGGAGCCTGCACGAACTTCGCCTTAAGGTAAAATAGCCTTTCCTTGAGGATGCCATGAGGCATGATGATATTTTAAAAAAAATATTTGTCATTATCGCACTGGCGTAAATCCCGGGGGGGGGGGGATGGGGGATATAGATCTATCCCCCCACTTTTCGAGGAGGGGGGATGGCCTGTACAAACATCCCCCCTACTTTTTACGAAAGAAATGAAAAAAATCACAAGAGATAGTTGCTTTATTGGTAAATATTCTTCCTAAAATACCGCTTAACCAATAAAACAATATTATTGAATCATAAAATGCAAATAAGGAGCCAGTTCACCATTTCCAAACGAAATACTTATTGAAGAGAAACCCTCGTTTCTTCCAATTCATCAATGTTGGGGTCTTTTGGAAGGGATTAAGATGGAAAGTCAATTTTTTTAATGTAATCTCTAATAAAACCATTGAACCATCATGGGGTAAGAAAAATAATATATTGGAGGGGTATTTGCCATATGGACATACAGTGGCGTAACTACGGGGGCACATACCCACCCCCCCCCCTCCATCGGCTGACCCCCCAAAAAAAGGGGGGGGGAAAGGAGAAAAGAGGGAGAAAGGAAGAGAAACATAGTGGGAAATAAGAAAATAAAAATTCATTATAATGTTATATTATAAAATTTATGTTACATAAGAAACATTTTTATCATAACTTTTATGAAACATAATTTTCCCAGGGCCTACGTCTTCATTGTTCCTGGTGCTCGCATTGTCTGTTTAACGAGATATATAATCCTGAAGTACTAAAACATCCCGTTTTCAAGTCAATATAAACCCAATATATTTCCTAGCACTTGAGTTATCATTGTTTTATGTAGTGACATGCTTCTTTTACATGACTCAAAAAGTGATTGCCCCATGTTAAGGTCTTCGTATATATGAAACATTTCCTGTCCGTGATTACGTTCGCATTAGTGGATTGGTGAGATATGTCTGCTCTTCATGAATTCCTAAAATCAGTCCTTAAAATGTCCCTTCTGATCTGAATATCAAAAATTTTCAGCTCGCGCTTCGCGCTCGCAATATTTGATTAGTAAGATGCGTATGATAATCATGATTGCAATGACTACAAAAAGTGTTTCATGTGTTCAGATGTAATTCTAATAAAATCAGCAAGCGCTTGGCACTCGAATTAGATGACTATCGTGAGATGTGCATACTCTTAATGGATTCCTAAAATATATTCCTTAAAACCTCGCTGTTTGGGGTAAAAATATGCGAAAATTTCAGCTCGCGCTTCGCACTTGCTTTATTTAGCAAGACAGGTACCTGTCGTGATTACACAAATTTGATTATAATGTCCCTTTTTAGGTGTGAATATAGAAAAAAATTCAGCTCGCGCTTGCGCTCGCATTATTTGATCAGTGAAATACATATCCGTTTAATGACATTGTCCTTAAAAATTCTCAATTAGGTCAGTATAACTGTCAAATGAGCGCCCTTCGCACACTCACTCAGTGATTCAAAAATTTTACTGGTGCCCCCACAATGCCGTGACCCACGGTATACCACTGTGGACATATCAATGACAATTCCTTGCATATCTAAATACATGATTGCAAAAATATGCCAAAATATTTCAGTCATCCCCCCACCCATCAACACGGATTTACGCCAGTGCATTATCGTGATATTGGGAACCACCGTTCACTTCATCATACAGCAGCCCTTGGCCTTGACTGACTGAGTCACACGCACAGTTCCTTATTTCCACCTCACAAGTGCGTGTATACAAATCGACGAGTGGTTCCCGAAACTATGATTTGGCCAAATATTTTAACATACACTTCTTCATCGCTGCATTCATACCAATTGGTCCAGCACTCCAGCAGTGTATATATCCAGATCATGGGGCCTTGACACTCTTCCCATTGACGCAAAAGCGAGACCTAGACACCCGCATAGATTTCCCTAGAAATAATTAAATAACATTATTATTTATAATCACGTTTGAATGTTAGTGTTTGTTGTATGAATTTTCTTCAAAACGGCATTTTGTAACATCGCTAATCAAATGTACGTTATATCAAAGCGGTTCAAGGGTCAGACCTATATTCTTTGTTGACAAACAGATCGAGGAATCTACACGATCTACCCCAGCGGCCCATCCTAGGCCCTGGGGTGGAAAAGGGGCTGGGGTGGCTGCTGGTCTTGATATGATGAAGAGTTAATTTCGAATGCATATATATATTTTGTGAAGAAGAGAGAGAGTAATGAGTATGAAACACAACAATCAACGAAAAAACCCAATCATGACATATTGCATTGCCGATACCATACAAAAGGTGGGTCGCGTCGAGTAGTATATCGGGATCGGACAGTTCTAATTCTACATACAGCTTCGACATTTATCTGCTGATTCGGATAAGTTGTGAAGCTTTTTCCTGTAAGTTTTTCTGGGGTAAGTCAGTTATTCTATTTTAAAGGGACTGTAAATAGTGAGTAACTTTAGGCTTTTGGTGAAGTAGTGAAGGTGTACGGTGTTGTTACTTGTACTGTAGTTATCTCGGGCGAATTTGGTGCAGGCTCCACTCCACTTCACTACTACCGCTGCCGCTACGGTACGCTCCACCTATCCTAACCCAGGGAGCTCCCGCCTGCGAAGCGGTCAGGAGCTCCCTGGCCTGGGTTACACCTACCCGAGCGTATATTTTTAGTGAAGGGGAGTGGAGCCTGCACGAACTTCGCATTAAGGTAAAATAGCCTTTCCTTGAGGATGCCATGAGGCATGATGATATTTTAAAAAAAATATTTGTCATTATCGCACTGGCGTAAATCCCGGGGGGGGGGGGATGGGGGATATAGATCTATCCCCCCACTTTTCGAGGAGGGGGGATGGCCTGTACAAACATCCCCCCTACTTTTTACGAAAGAAATGAAAAAAATCACAAGAGATAGTTGCTTTATTGGTAAATATTCTTCCTAAAATACCGCTTAACCAATAAAACAATATTATTGAATCATAAAATGCAAATAAGGAGCCAGTTCACCATTTCCAAACGAAATACTTATTGAAGAGAAACCCTCGTTTCTTCCAATTCATCAATGTTGGGGTCTTTTGGAAGGGATTAAGATGGAAAGTCAATTTTTTTAATGTAATCTCTAATAAAACCATTGAACCATCATGGGGTAAGAAAAATAATATATTGGAGGGGTATTTGCCATATGGACATACAGTGGCGTAACTACGGGGGCACATACCCACCCCCCCCCCCCTCCATCGGCTGACCCCCCAAAAAAAAGGGGGGGGGAAAGGAGAAAAGAGGGAGAAAGGAAGAGAAACATAGTGGGAAATAAGAAAATAAAAATTCATTATAATGTTATATTATAAAATTTATGTTACATAAGAAACATTTTTATCATAACTTTTATGAAACATAATTTTCCCAGGGCCTACGTCTTCATTGTTCCTGGTGCTCGCATTGTCTGTTTAACGAGATATATAATCCTGAAGTACTAAAACATCCCGTTTTCAAGTCAATATAAACCAAATATATTTCCTAGCACTTGAGTTATCATTGTTTTATGTAGTGACATGCTTCTTTTACATGACTCAAAAAGTGATTGCCCCATGTTAAGGTCTTCGTATATATGAAACATTTCCTGTCCGTGATTACGTTCGCATTAGTGGATTGGTGAGATATGTCTGCTCTTCATGAATTCCTAAAATCAGTCCTTTCTGATCTGAATATCAAAAATTTTCAGCTCGCGCTTCGCGCTCGCAATATTTGATTAGTAACATGCGTATGATAATCATGATTGCAATGACTACAAAAGTGTTTCATGTGTTCAGATGTAATTCTAATAAAATCAGCAAGCGCTTGGCACTCGAATTAGATGACTATCGTGAGATGTGCATACTCTTAATGGATTCCTAAAATATATTCCTTAAAACCTCGCTGTTTGGGGTAAAAATATGCGAAAATTTCAGCTCGCGCTTCGCACTTGCTTTATTTAGCAAGACAGGTACCTGTCGTGATTACACAAATTTGATTATAATGTCCCTTTTTAGGTGTGAATATAGAAAAAAATTCAGCTCGCGCTTGCGCTCGCATTATTTGATCAGTGAAATACATATCCGTTTAATGACATTGTCCTTAAAAATTCTCAATTAGGTCAGTATAACTGTCAAATGAGCGCCCTTCGCGCGCTCACTCAGTGATTCAAAAATTTTGCTGGTGCCCCCACAATGCCGTGACCCACGGTATACCACTGTGGACATATCAATGACAATTCCTTGCATATCTAAATACATGATTGCAAAAATATGCCAAAATATTTCAGTCATCCCCCCACCCATCAACACGGATTTACGCCAGTGCATTATCGTGATATTGGGAACCACCGTTCACTTCATCATACAGCAGCCCTTGGCCTTGACTGACTGAGTCACACGCACAGTTCCTTATTTCCACCTCACAAGTGCGTGTATACAAATCGACGAGTGGTTCCCGAAACTATGATTTGGCCAAATATTTTAACATACACTTCTTCATCGCTGCATTCATACCAATTGGTCCAGCACTCCAGCAGTGTATATATCCAGATCATGGGGCCTTGACACTCTTCCCATTGACGCAAAAGCGAGACCTAGACACCCGCATAGATTTCCCTAGAAATAATTAAATAACATTATTATTTATAATCACGTTTGAATGTTAGTGTTTGTTGTATGAATTTTCTTCAAAACGGCATTTTGTAACATCGCTAATCAAATGTACGTTATATCAAAGCGGTTCAAGGGTCAGACCTATATTCTTTGTTGACAAACAGATCAAGGAATCTACACGAGATTGGTCTGGTAAGAAACCTTAAGATTTTCACTTTTTTATTAACCATTTTTTTTACCTTCATACGCAGCAAGCGTTTGAAAGTTCAATCAAATTCACCCGTGTAAACCGATTTCACCTGTACAAACCGATTTCACCCTCTAGCTATGGATCTAGAAATCCATCCTGGTGTCTAGGCTAGGTCTCGCTCCTGCATCTATGGGAAGAGTGTCAAGGTTCCATGATGAAGTATGTCAAAATATTAAAAAAACATCATCATGGAGCCCTCAAGGCTGGCGTGTTGCCTTTTTGGTGTTGGAATTTGGACACTCGCACATATTTCGAGGTTTAATAGACTGATGATGTCACATCCCCACTTTCCTTTTTCTTATGTTATTACGAAATCCTAAATATTGATTTTTTTCATATGTGTGTAAATAGATGTCTTCATTATGACAAAATAAGTTGCAGCAATAAATAACTGATGAGATGTCAATCCTATTGTTTTAGTTCTTGGTAAATAAATTCATATAATAACATAGAAAAGAAAAAGTGTGGATATATCATCAGCCCACCTAATGAATATTCATAAAAACATGCCTAGAATGGTTTCTTTAAATCTTTAAAATTACCGTAATCAAATTGATCAAATTTTCATAATTTTGCTCTGTGAATTTATTGAGATATAAATATCTCCAGCCTAGACCCTCCCATTAACACTACAAATATTTTTCAGGTCATTAAAGCCTCTGAAATGTCCTACGTAATGCACGCAAATTCCTGGACTTTCCCATCATTATATAAAGGGTGTTTTGTGAATACCGCTAATTATTTTATAGTATGGTACCATACATGTACATGTAGTTTTCAAAATCAGCACTGCTGATTGAATCTTAATCAGCACTGCTGATTGAATCTTGTAATGGAGGTGAGACGGCCAGAGGTGCTCCACTTGTTAATGATGCCCCTCCTTTCTGAAACTTTGTGATAAATATACATGGAACAAAAACTGCACCATGGACTCTATTGATTTTTTTAGTTTTTCATTAACCAGACTTCCATTGTACTTTTCTTTTAATAGAATTCACGGATTGATAGCCGACACTTAATTGTCACACTAATTGCAAGGCTCTCAGGCCCAACAGGTTGTAGAATGTACTTTCTTTTTCAGTTGTACATAATAAAAAGAAGACCTACATGGCTACTTGACAAAGATTTCACAGGGTTAATAATGTTCTAATTGTGCACCCTTTCAGAGAAACCCTACAAGTTACATGTAGGTTGCCACGTTTGTAGAGAGTAAGGCAAAAAATCTACACTTGAAATGAAGATAAATATCCTTGAGAATGAGTAATTAGGAAGGATTAGCATAAAAAAATGTCCCTTTGTACCACCAGGGCTCCGTAACACAAAGAATAGCGATCAATCGCTAAATGAACTGACCAATCAATATTAATGTTACACACACATTGGGTTTAAAATACTGACCAGGGGCCAATCAGTGCGGTTCTTTCATATTTGCGATTCATCGCAAACCTTTGTGTTACGGAGCCCTGATTGGACCTGTGCCAGAAATACAATGTTTTTTCATAAAAGTAAAAACAGAAGGATTGAAATTAATATATTTTTCTTTTCAATCAAATTCAATTTTTGCAGGGATGTGAGAGTTCAGATTTTTGTTGGATTTCAGATTTTTTTGTTTTGATTTTCAGCTTCATTTCAGCTTGTTTTGGCTTTCCTCTGTACAAAAAGAATGGGAACTCGTTCTGTTTCTGACCTCTGCTCCTCAGTTTTTTTCAGATCTTTTAATTTGTGACCACTCACACCCCTGTTTTTGTGATGTATTGATTTCAATCCTTAATACTTGAATTGCATATGAAAGCTAATTGAAAATTTCAACAAAATGTTGAAAGCAGACTTAAAAAGCAACAACAATTATCCACTCTTCCTTAGTTTGAACAACCTCCCCTTGAGTTTACATTCAACCTCCATACAGTAGGGGAAGGCGGGGTAAGTTGAGCATAGGGGCAAGTTGAGCCACCAGCCGCAGGCAAATAATGAATGAGTCAGACATTGTGGTGGTGTCATGTATTGATGACCCATAGCATAACCCCTAACCCCACCACATTGTTTCCAACTTTGAAACAAAAAGTAGTTTTTTAGAGGGAAAAATGTGAATTTCAGCCAAAAAAGTATAAAAGAGTGTGAAATAGATAAGTGCTTTATAAACACACACGTCTTTAAATATAATAAAGACATGATAACAACATTATTAGTCCAGGTATGGATCTTCATTCTTGTCATAGTCTTTTATATGATGGATGCATAATAAATGTGTGGATACAAAATTATCGCACTAAGTTCGGACTGGGGTAAGTTGAGCCAAAAAGCATGGGGCAAGTTGAGCCATGGTAATTCCTATGGTAATGTATCTTAAAAACAAACAAACCATAAAAATCGATTGAAATGCAGGCTGAAAGGAGCAAATTTACATGACTGCTCTTTTCCTTTTACAGGATGTTAGTATTTATAGAGAATTAGCAAGTGAAAAGACTTTAAACAAAAAATTGATATGCTGGTTCTCCCCCATACATTTTGTACATAGTTTTTGTGGCTCAACTTACCCCAGAAGGTGGCTCAAACTTACCCCATATATGGGGCAAGTTGAGCCATTTGACATCGGTTTTTTCAAAGGTCACGATGACTTTCAGTGTTGGGGTAGAAATTTATATATAGGTGGAAAATATTTCAGAAGAATGAAATTTCAAAGCAAGGTACTTATTTCGACAAGATTATTAATCATATCAATTCTAACACGCAAAAAGTAAAAACTGTCACAACTTACCCCGCCTTCCCCTACATAATGGTGTCTTTAAATACAAAAGGACTTTGCTTTTTGTAATTCAAGATTACCTTTCCTTTAAAGAGCATGAGGGATTTTGCTAAATCCATGTAACAGTGGCAGTCCCAAGGCTGTATTCATTAGTAATTCTGTTCACCTTTTAAATGATAAAGAAATTGTGGGAGATGTTAAGAGATGACACACTCCCCCAAAGGAAAAAAGCGTACAGTCTGTAGCTTGTTTCATTTGATTTGCTTCTTTATCTTGCCATCTATTACACATGTATTTACAAAAATAGACACTTAAACTAACATGTTTTTGGAAGGAAATTGGAAGGAGGCCAGCAATGTACTTGCTTGTGTGTAAAATGATGATTTGTTTTTAATTCAGGATGTACTTGTAGACACTAATAGTAAGTGTGTATACATGACTACATGTACATGTATGTAGCTTTTTATGGCAATTGGCATTGTTGGCAATATTGACATTTAAGCCTGTAATTGCATCTACCCATCTTTTGACCTGATGACACACACAATTGAAGCTCTTGGTGTGTTTTTAAAGGATGTGCACTGTAAAAACTGCTGACAAAGGTAGAAAAAAGTCTTTTAAAGAAAAGAGTCCAGGGTCAAGGATAAAGGCTCGATGTAGGCCAGCATGTATATCATGTTAAAAGTACATGTATTGCTTAGCCCAAGTTGGTTTTGGTTTTAAAGACCCTGACCGGTGTAAAAACAATCATATATTAAAAGAAAGGCAATGATTCATACAATACAAATATACCAAAAATATTCTATACATCTTCCATTTTTTAGAAATATTAGATAAAAATCAAAGAAACTGCTCCTCCAAAGTACGCTTCGATTGAGCACCCCACGTCGCCTGGAAAGGATGACGTCATGTTGTGTCTGGAGGGTCGCGATTCCATAATTATGTTTGTGTACAAAAGCATTGGGTATTTTCTTCCATTTCTATATTATGAATCCATTTTTTTTTTCGTTTTCAGATGAAAATGGCACTCACAATTATTCACTGTTGAAATTGATGGAAACCTACAACTATTCACTGCCTTTTTTGTGACTTCTTTGTTTGGCTCTTATTGGGCCTAAATTGCTATGTCAGGAAAAGTTGTGATACATAATCTGAATGCAGATAGATTTGAAATCTACGCCAAATAAGCAGGAAATAAAATATGGCAAAAACTAGTTCAAAACTGTAGATTTCATAATTTAAGCATGTAGGAAAAAATATATGTGATATCACTCTGTGATGGAAGTGAAGAAAATGAAATGCGTAATCTGGAAAGCAAAAAAATAACCCAGTTTTTCTGTGTACAAACCTATGGAATCGCGACGCTTCTTACACAACGTGACGTCACGGTCTTGAGGCATTTGAAAAGCACAATAAAGCCTATTTTCTAAGCCGGGTTCGAAGCCCGATAATTGGAATATTCTTAAGCAAAATACTCAGCTGGGAAGGGTGAAAATGAATAAAGCTCACAATGCTGTATTTAGTAGCTTATAAGCTTTCGATTGGTATATAATTTGTCAATTTCATTTTTGGGTCCGGTCTGGGTCTTTAAAATAAAATAAAGACCTTGATTTTAGGGGGCATGTTTCATGTTGGGGTTAAAGTGAACATGTACACATGCCTAATGAAATACACGTACAAAGTATTTTTTTATACTTGAAAACCTGTGATGTACTGTGTTTACTGCTGTGCAGCAATTTACTTGAGTGTCTAATTTCCTATTTTCTTTTTTCATCTTTAATACAGGTTGGAGCCACACTTATGAAGTTGAACCTTTGAAAAACAGAGGCGTTTTCAGATGGATGCGCTTTTGAATCTTGGGACATGAGAACCAAAGACAACAAATTGATGAAACCTTTCCTTAAAAAAAAAACACACACCACCATCTACAGGCTTTGCAAGATCTTGGACTTTGGACCTAATGGGCGAGTCACTGTCACGATTACATCATAAAATGAATGTACAAATAAATACTTGGGAATTATAATACAAGACAATGAAAATCAAACATGTACATGTGAGCTGTATTTCACCAGAAGCTGATCGATTCTTTAAAATCTGCTGTTTTGATGTCTTATAAATCATTCCCCAGCCTTCTTCATCTCTGTAATTGTGATTAGTTACCATGACAGCAGACAGTCCTGACATTGGTGATACCACCAACGCTCTACGAAAAACACCATCGAGAGAACTTGAACTCGACTTCACAGTACCTCATCAAGGTGCGGGCAATGCTCAGCCCCGTGAAAGCATCCAGAGTGATGTCTTGAACCAAACTCAGCCAGAGGAGACAACTACTTGTGGAATATGCGTCAAAGGAGGGCGCTTTACCACCGTCGATGCCCTTTTCATCCTGGGCGGCATGATCATGTACATCGCCGATCTCGTGACGGACCTCGTTGTCGGGGTGCAGTATTTCCGAGAGGGCTATGCACTGTGGGCTATCATGACGTTCATCTTTGTTCTGCTGCCCTCGCTTGTTCTACAGTATTTCAGCTTTCGATGGTTTGTGTCAGATCTTGATGAGGATCCGGAGCATAAGAAGAAGGGATTGTTTGCGAAACTGTGGTCTTGGTGTCAATGGCTGTTTACTCATGTTTTACAGCTTGGAGCAGTCAAAAGGTAAGCTACTAGCATATATCTTTATCATGTACATATGCAATATAGTTTTTCAGATTTCTCTCCGACGGGCAGTTATTTATCATAGTATAGTATGTTCCAATTTTGTAAGTATCTGGAAAAAAAATATATGCAATATAGTTTTTTCAGATTTCTCTCTGACGGAGCAGTTATTTATCATGGTATGTTCAAATTATGTAAGTATCTGGAAAAAATAAGGAAAATGTAAGCAAATAAAAGTTCTAAAGTTTCAAAAAAGTCACACGATGTTCCTGAATTTGGGGCAGGGCTCGAATTCAAAGGCCATCTAATAAGGCCAGGGGGGTGTTTCACAAAGATTTAAGTATGACTTAGGTCGCACTTAAATGCCGACGCGTATCTGAAATGCAACGCGCAATCTTATTGATCAATACGCAGTAGTGCGCGTCCTCTTTGCATGATCTGACCAATGCGGTCAAGCCTTTTATACCTCGCGCAACTAGGCACTTAAGTGCGACTCTAAGTCATACACTTAAATCTTTGTGAAACACCCCACTGGCCTCTGATTCCCTCAGAAATGACCTTGATGCCCTTCTATAAAAAAATTTGTAGACTTTTAGGCCAAATTAACGTGCCCCTTTTGCCCCTGGCCATGGTGCCCTGTGGTAATCCAGTGCATGTGTCCCATTGAAAATGATTGATGACCTTTTTAATGGCCTTAGATGCCCCCTAAATTGAGCACTGCCTTCACTTCCTTTAAGTGCCCCTTTTTGTAAATGCCCTTGACACTTTGAATTCTTTATAATTCGAACCCTGTTGGGGGATTTCCAAATTGGCAGAATATTTCCCTTTAGGTGAATAATCGACTTGATTACAATGCCAAACAGATGGAAACTAATCCCATTTGATATACATTTCACTTTCCAGATATTGGCGGACCCTAAAATTTGGGTTGCGGAGTCGCAGAGACCATGGTTACTACAAACTGATGATCTATGAGTACCGGGATATCACCATGCTGCGTCTCCTAGAGGCCTTCATGGAATCGGCTCCTCAGCTTGTTCTTCAAGTGTACATCATGGTGGAGAGTGAAGAACTCTACTGGCTAACTGGTAAGTTTGGGATGATTAGAATTTTTAAAAAGGCATCGCAATGGTGGGAAGAACCACCTTTAATAGGTGCAGAAATATTTGAGTTGACATATTTAGTGTCATTTTAATGAGCAAAATTATTTGTAAACAATATGTGACATTAAGAGCAAATGTGGGTACTGTGAAATATTTTTAGAACAATTGTTTGACACTTATCTGACAAATAATGGGTTGATAGTACCATTAAAACCTTAAAAAAAACAGTTTATTGGAGGGGGGGAGGGGTGGGGTTGAAATTGAAGGAGATAAAAAAATAATGTGAAGACCATATTTTTGTTCAATCATACATGTACATGTACATGTAGTTGTATCATATTCATATATGCCTTTTTTGTGTGGAAAGTTTTTGGGAGCAATATGTATCTTTTATAAAAAAAAAATTGTCATAATGAATTTAAAGAAATTGTTTTTTGAGACCTAGATAAATTGAAAATTAATGATGAATTAAAATATCTGAAGTTGGTACGTACATCCTGTAGGCAAGTTATTTTTCAATCTGTGCAAGTGAATAATGCATGCATGTATTTCCCTTTTTTATTTTCTTTTTCAATTTTCTAGCTGCATCAGCTATTGTGTCCCTCAGTTCTCTCGCATGGGCACTTGAAGCATACCATAAGGCTCTGCGGGACTCGCGAGCTGACAAGAAGAAAATCACATACTACGGTGTGGCCCTGCGCATCACTTGGCGACTCTTCACCATCACTGCTCGCGTCATTGCCCTTGCCCTGTTTGCATCAATCTATGAGTGGTGGGTCTTTGTCGTGGTTGGTGCACATTGGGTCATGATGACTCTATGGCTGGTCTGGCAACAGACCGACTTCTGCGATACAAAATTTGAGGAAGTCCTCTTTGACGCAGTCATGGGAATCATTCACATCTTCTGTTTCTTCAACATGAAGGAGGGTCGGACTCGATACCGTGCGCTAGTCTTCTACACCATTATATTCATCGAGAATACCATCATGTTCGGGTTGTGGTATCACAGACAGGAATCGAGGGAGAAGATGTACGGTTTGCCGGCACTTGTTTTCGTCTGGGGCGGGTTCTTCATAGGTGCCTTCCTCATGGCATTTTATTACCGTTTCTGCCATCCGACGGGGAAGCTTCCATTTTGTTTATGCGGAGTTCATGATGAAACGGAAGATCAGCAGTCACGGAAGGAAACGGTGTCCAATCATGCTGTGGCGTTGAGAAGCTTGTCACATCAAAGCAATGGAGGAGTGGCGGTAGAGGGGGGAGATGAGGTAGATGGAGGAGGTGATGAAGTTGATGGTTGCGCTTATGCCAAAGACTTAGACGGCAAGCTCAACCAGAAAATGTCGGAACGCGATCGATACTATGCAAACCTCTTTTCGTACAAATGGCGACGTCACATACATCCGGAACTCCTTCCAAATGACAGATTGCAAAGATATGTGGATGGTGTAGTGACAGCCCCACCCATGTCACCACTGCATCCAGAAATGATAGATACTAAAGCTGTTTACAGAGTGGATGCTAATGAAGTATCGACACAACCGCAGGCAAAAGACCTGTTATGATTTTGATTTTAGTTTGTGCCATGTCAGTTTGTACGGGTAGTTACATCCTTACCTGATTGGCAGATAGGTGTCGGGATTCACCTATATCATGTAAATTCTCAATACTGTATGCCTGGCATAAGGGCTTTAGCTGAAGCATGCGCTACTCAAAGTGTTTAGTGCGTGCAAGATTTAACGCCCTTGCATCGGGCATGTAGGGATGGGAATTAATGTACACGCAACTCCTTCCTTCATTCTGTCAGTCAGGTGATGTTATACTTCATGTGTCATATTAAACAACACGTTTGTGTGCCTGTGTCCACTGAAAATATATTATTGCTCAGAGTAATGATGGATATTCTCTCATGTAAATCTTAGTATAGTGGGATTTACACTTTATTGAAATCAGAAAGCACAAATTAATATTGCAGTCATTATGACGAGAGGCTTGTGGTTCGATCACACTTTTGTAGCGCGGGTAGACAATTGAAATATTAAAGAAATATTCAATTTAACAAGGATTACATCAGTAGATCTACAATAGAGACCCCAGGAAAAGCATTGAGGTTTGTAATCACTTTGAAAGAGAAACCCTGTGCTCAATGCATGGTTTCAGTATAGTTACATATACGTGTACACTATGGTTGATCAAACTCAGGATTATGGGAATGAGTGACATCACAATAAAGGGTTAACTTGGGCTCTTGTGAGTACTGTGTAATGTACATTAAAACATAATAATTGAAACCCTAATTTACATCACACTGATTATTAAGGCATTTTTCCTTGAATTAAATGAGATCAGGAAAACAAATATTTTTTTAAAGGTTCATGTATTTCTTTTACAAATTACTTATTTCATTTTGTATTATTTGACAAATTATTTCACTTTCATTCAGCTATTAGGGCTATCAATTTATTTATAGCAAATTCTTCCAAATAAGAAAAAGAAAGAAGGAAAAAAAAACAGTGCCCAGTCAAATCTTGAAAACTGCCACCCCCACCCCTTAACATAGACATTGTACTTGAATTCCTATTTTTTTTAAAGTTATTTTTACATGCATGTGTATACATGCATATTTGATGATGAAAGGTAGTACATATAGATACTTGTTCTTCTTCGATGACGATTTTCAAACAGCATATATCTGAAAGAAAAAATACGGTTGGAAATTACAAGTGCACAAGAAGAGAGGTGACTGTACATGTACCTCTAGTTAATCATTGATTTTTTTTCTGTCAACTTCTTGTTTGAGTTTATTTTGTCAGATTCTTTTTAAAGAAGTGAGTCAATTGTTCTGTCATTTTTCCAATATAAAAAGAGCTTACTTGACATAAAACTTATTTACTTATCATAAAATTGTTCTTGATCTCATTTGAACTTGTCATTAATGATTCTTTCTCAACAACAAAATATTTCTTTGATTTTTGTCTCCCCTAAATGAAATTCGACAGACCTAGTGATCCCTTTTCTTGTTAGTCTGTTGGTCTGATACAAAAGTGTACATACGGTGTTCAACTTGCTCTCATTTCTTTATTTCTGCATCAATTATATTCAAACTTGGTACAGTACATGTAAATGAACCTTGGGTAATACCACATGTGTGTTCATGAGGATAAGATCAAAGGTCATCTAGGGGTCAAAATATCATATTGCATATTTTATTGATTTTAAAATCAAGCGACACTTGTGGCCTGTGCACCACATTTTGTTCAGATTTTCAATGGGCATGTGTATCCACTGGATTACATGTAGGTCAGTAGAGGCATGACGCATATGGCATAAGAAATGAAATTCTGTAATTATAATGATTTATCATCGTTTATCTGCAATCACGTTATTTTGGGGGAAAGGATGCACACGTTCAGTGCGTATGTACTTGTTCATGGCCAGACTATCAAATGGCGATTTGATTCATCACTACATGTACAGTGATTATTCTAACTATCAACTACATGAATGTATATCTATTATATTTCTTGGTGTGCTATATATATTTCATTGCTCAGCTGATCTTTAGCGTATTATTATATTTAGATGTGTATCTTAAATTTACATGTATATGGTATACTCAAGTAGTTTGCTAATAGGAAGAAGGTATTCTGAACACCTTCCAAGTATAAAAAGATGAAAAGTTCATAAATATATCTTTGAAAAAAAAGTACATGTATATTCATAAATGGGTATATGTACATGTACTTTGTTGTGCCTCATCAAAGAACTTCCAATAATTATTTTTCATATGTGTTTTTAAATTTCTTTTTATTGTTCATTTATTTGTATTTATATTTTATTTATTTAATGAGATTATTCTTTTTATGTATTTTTCATTTTTATTCATGTTATTTCATGTTATTTTGCATTTTTTGTTTTTATTATTATTATTATTAACATTTTTTTTTTTTTTTTGGGGGGGGGGTTTTCTAATTCAGTACATTTCAATCTTTAGGTACTTGTAAGATGTTTAAAACTAGAGAGGCTTTTTTTATAACACGTCCAATTATTTACTATTTATACAAAAAACAAATTAGATTTGTTATACTAAATGACATTTTGTATAATTTGTCAATTGATTGTTGAATCAGTCAAAGCAAAAGGCTACACGTACATGTACATGCATGATGCATGTATTGTGAAATTATGCTTAAAAAAACAACAACATTGAACAGGAAAGAGATAGAGCTAGGAAGCTGCAATGTTGCCTCTATTATGCAAGGTTATGTAACATGTACTGTCCATAAGTAACAAATTACAAGATGAATGTAAAATGAATCCAATGTTAATCCATGCACATGCAGTAGATTAAGGTTTTCATAATTGTCAATTATTTTGGACAAAATAGGTACTGTCAAAATGTAAGGAAAACTTCGGATTGTAAAATTTATTTTAATATGTCTTAAAATTTCTATCCATTTTAACTCTTTCTTCAAGTTACTGTAAGCATGAATTTATACATTTGTAGTAAAATATACGATAACATAGATATAATTTTTTTTAATTTGTGAATGAAGTAGGAATGTTGTGTTCCTTGGGTATACTACTGTATATACCTATATGGACAAATGTAGACTACAAAGAAAGAATAGTACCTGATTCACTGATTACTGTCAAAGGTGGACAAAAAAAATCAATCAATTAAAGAAGTGGACCAAGCATTTTCAGTACAGTCTAGCCACAATTACAATCAATTGATGTTGCTGAATTGAAAAGGTGAAAAATATAAATTATGACTCCAATTGTTACTTCCACATACTTTTGCATTCCAGCTTTAATGATTAATATGGTGCCTGGCGAAGTCATGGAAATATTGCCAACTTGTTTGTTATTTATTATGTTTAGTTGTACATGAAAATTTTGATTATGATGTACCATGTACTCTATTTCCTCGCTAGAATGGGGGGGGGTCTTGAATTATATATATATTATCCAGACTTGACAACCAACTGCTGAATGTTTTGCACAAGCTGACACATCTCAATTTTCTCTAGTGTTTAACCCTGATTCTCCCGGAGGGGCCCCCGTCAACAATTTTCGTGATGTACTGACTTTTTACTTTCAAGTCTTGTGCAAATTTTGTGACCAAATTTTTGACGCCCGGGTACGTGGTTATGGCATCATGCAACATTATGTAAGTGCATGTCAGACCCAAAAGTGCTCATAAACATGATTTCATGTACAAATCCAATGCAAATTGTGTATTTAGCCAAAATTCCTAAATGTATCATTATTTCTACTTTTACTGATTAAACTTAATTAATTTTGCCTTGTTTATGATCAGAATTAAGTCTGGAACGATTTACATCGAAAAAAGAAATAAATAAAAAGTAAGAAAACAAAGATAAATAATATTTTCACCAAAAAATAACATTCTAGGAGCTTTATTTAGTGAATCAGAGCAAAAAGTGTGATTTCCTGAATAAATTAGCATAATTAATTTATATCAAATAGAAATATATGAATTCAGAGAAATTTACCAATGCATCTGCGTAGATTAAGTCATTCTCTACCATCATGCCAATTTTTGTTGTGATCGCGCAATCTGCAGCTGAGATCTTAAGGGGGGGGCATAATGCGAAGAATGAGAAGAATCAAAATACCCCAGGAGATTTAGGGTTAAACTTTTTACTGTGACTAAATTTGTAAGGGTAATCATATCAAAATGTTAACAAATGATAAACTTTTCAGCATCAAATTCCTGTGAATAATATGAATTAAATGTAAAAGAGATTGAAAGTATAATTTTAGCACCAAAATCATCTTCCAGATGTTATAAAATATGTAACTTAATAAGCAGCTTAATGAAACATCCCTAATTATGATATGTAAGGAATAATAAAGTTGGATTTGATTGCGAACTGTCATAATATTAAAAAAAATGTGTATATCTAGTGTGATGTGACCAAACAGGACATCTCGTTATTTGAGGGAACACTTGCTGTGAAAATTTGCCATCATTATGATTTTCTTTTTCCATTATCAATAAATGTATATGCACGTTTATTTGGTCATTACAAACTGTATATTCACTTATATTTTAATAAATTTTGTTGATATTGTCAGATGTCTTTTTATTCATTTGTATTGCTATTTTTTTAGGTTGCTCCAAGTTTGGCTACAAATTACATTCTTAGTCTGCATGAGTGTGTGTTAATTTGTTCTGAATATATACATGTAGATATATATGTATTTTGAATAATAAATTGGTATATACATGTAGTTCATAGATAAATGATGATTTCTTACATGAAGATCTGCCCTGTGGATCATGTCTTATTAATGATGATGATAATGATACTAATAGTAATAGTTAAAATGATAATAACTATACTGATATTAATTAATATAGTGATTGCTTTGTATAGCTGGTCATTGTACAATCAGTAGTGACAGATTTCTGGAACCGGATTGACTTATTCTAAGAATGAATGCGAAATACACTGGAAATAGTCGTGCACAGAGCAACAACATTGATCAACAGAGTTTAGAAAGAACAATCTCAGGATTATATCTGCTATGTAGTACTTGAGAAAATAAAGAATGATGAAGTATAGTTTTGTGGAATTCTTTACACTTGTAACATGAATGGGTTCGTGATTTTACTATACAAAGAAATAAGTAATGTACATACACAAGATAATGATTATGAATGCATGCAATAGTATTTTAATAAAGATTGTAATGTTTGATGCCAACTAGAAGACAGATTTGTTACGGAAATATTTTGTTGTCATGTTCTTCTTTGTTTATTGCCTTTTCCTGTGTGTAAGAATGATGAAGATGACATTAAGTAAAGTGATAATTGATAATAAAACTAATAGTATCAATAATGCAATGATAATGAAAAAAAGAGTAAGCTTTATTTATCACCTCAATCTTATCTACCGATTGCTCAGTCGTTTGTATAGAACCGGTAAAAATCCAGAGTGTGATAATTTTTGGACAGATTTGCATTTACACAGAGTTTAGATGACTGTTTTAGCCTGCCAAACATGAAGTTCGTTTGTATTTCACATTTTGTTCTCCCCCTTTTCAGAAAGTTTCAATGACATATACTCCTCATTTATTATTGAAATGGAAATGTGAACTTTGGACTTCCAAGCGAGGGTAATTCGCTTGGACGACTTTACACATTGGAACCATTAAAACAAGAACAAAGTTGTATTTCAATTCTACCTTTTGTCACTTCCATTCATGCATGAACAGGAATAAAAGTTTAATGTTGTCGATATACCAGTACAGTATCTAGCTCCGTCACCGTTGTTATGTACGCATAGATTACAACAATTTTTACACACGATATTCACTTGAAAGGTATAAGGTAACCATGCCAGTTATTATTCAGTCTGGCGGAAATTGATCCACATTCATCGACCTAACATATGCCCTTAGAGTCTAGCTGAACCGTTGCAAAATGGCATCAGTCGTCGTCAAGGAAGGTAAACAGGAATCGAATGGAGATGAACGAAGTCATGGTAGTGTTTATATGGACAGCCTTCCAACCTCGCCGGAACTAGCAACGCATCCTTGCAAAGCTGAACACGACAACGTCCAACCTCAGTGTTCACCACCAAAGAGTCTGCAACTTCATGACGAGAAACACTTTCCACGAAATCAAGATGATCCTGGTATTAGTACTACTATCAATGACTCAACAGGGAACCCAATATCTATCGAACGTAGATGTGACATTAACCAAGAGCAAGTACAGACCGAAGAAAGCATAAGGTTCCAAGGAGACAATCAGGAAGAGTCTCAGAATAACCAAGAAGATCATGTAGCTATTGGCATTGCAAACGAAACGCAGCCTTCGCCTCCTGTCGAATCCAGACCGAACATGGGACGTTTCTCAAATATTGACGCCACTTTTGTCTTCGTTGGGATATCCCTGTATATTGCGGACCTGGTAACTGATATTCTTGTTGGTGTGCAGTACTTGCGGCAAGGCGATATACTGTGGAGTGTCATGACTTTTGTCTTTGTGTTGGTGCCGTCATTGGTCTTGCAGTACTTTAGCTTTCGATGGTTCATCTTAGATCTTGATGACGACACAAAGTACAAATCAAATTCGTCCTTAGGAAAGCTTTGGGCCTGGTTTGAGTGGCTACTGACTCATGTCTTACAGCTCGCAGCCATCATAAGGTAAAACGTACTATCTTTACTATCAATGATCACCGAGAACCAAGATTGTTATTTTTTTACTGAAACATTCTCCCCTAATGACTGCTTTGTCATGTTCGTCGGAATTTTACTTTCTCAAAATAAAAAAGAACATCATGATTTTGTTACAAAAAAAATCCGCTTAAACGAAAGGTCTGTAAGTATACTTTTAGTAATATAAAGAAATGGCGTTGTCAATTAAATAGTAGACGAAACTCGCAGGGAAATAGTGCTGTGATCCTTATTACAATAACATTCACAAGATATTGGAATACCGATATCTGGTCAATACCGAACCAGTCTGTCACCATCAAATTGCCTAAAATGATGTCTATCAAATTATAAGTGATTTTTGTCTCACCTGCATAGCAGAGTGAGACTATAGGCGCCGCTTTTCCGACGGCGGCGGCGGCGTCAACATCAAATCTTAACCTGAGGTTAAGTTTTTGAAATGACATCATAACTTAGAAAATATATGGACCTAGTTCATGAAACTTGGACATAAGGTTAATCAATTATCACTGAACATCCTGCGTGAGTTTCATGTCACATGACCAAGGTCAAAGGTCATTTAGGGTCAATGAACTTTGGCCGAATTGGGGGTATCTGTTGAATTCCCATCATAACTTTAAAAGTTTATGGATCTGATTCATGAAACATGAACATAATAGTAATCAAGCATCACTGAACATTTTGTGCAAGTTTCAGGTCTCATGATTAAGGTCAAAGGTCATTTAGGGTCAATGAACTTTGGCCGAATTGGGGGTATCTGTTGAATTACCATCATAACTTTGAAAGTTTATTGGTCTAGTTCGTTAAACTTGGACATTAGAGTAATCAAGTATCACTGAACATCCTGTGCGCATTTCAGGTCACATGACCAAGGTCAAAGGTCAATGAACTTTGGCCGAATTGGGTGTATCTGTTGAATTACCATCATAACTTTGGATCTGATTCATGAATCTTGGACATAAGAGTAATCAAGTATCACTGAACATCTTGTGCGAGTTTCAAGTCACATGATCAAGGTCAAAGGTCATGTAAGGTCAATGAACTTTGGCCATGTTGGTTTTTTTTGTTGAATAACCATATCTCTGTAAGTTTATTGGTCTAGTTCATAAAAAAGTGGACATAAGAGTACCCATGTATCACTGAACATCTTGTGCGAGTTATAGAGTAGTTTTCAAAGTCAGCACTGCTGCTATTGAACTGCATGATGCAGGTGAGACGGCCAGAGGCATTCCACTTGTTAATAAGGTGAATTTGCTTGTTTCAGATACTGTAGTGTTTGCAAGTTCGGCATGCGTAGTCGAACAGACGCCAAATACTACCGTCGGATGATTAGTGAGCGTCATGACGTCACCATGCTGCGTCTTCTGGAATCCTTCATGGAATCGGCTCCTCAGCTTGTCCTACAAGTTTACATCATGGTGGAGGAACAGGAGCTATACTGGCTTACTGGTGAGAAAAAAAAATATTTCATAGATTTAATAGTAATAGGTGGGGGGAACAAACTATGTAGAACCAACTCGACTTGATTTATCCCCCCACAAAAAACTGTCTTCGAGTCTGATAAAGAAGTCGATGCTAAGAGGTACCCACAAAATGAATCATGTAAAAGCATGGCCGAGGTTTAATAACCTAACCTTGGCTCCGTAACACATAGATTAGCGATCAATCGCTAAATGAACTGACCAATCAATATCAATGTTACACGCGCATTAGTTTTGAAATACTGACCAGGGACCAATTAGTGCGGTTCTTGCATATAAATAAATTGCGATTAATCGCAAACCTTTGTGTTACGGAGCCCTGGCCTACTTTTCCGCTTGCACTTTATTAGAGCATTTTGTTCCTTTCATAAAGAGACGCACTTCTGTTGATAAACGATCACACAGGGATGCATTTTTAATGCTAAATGTGAAAGATTAAATTGTCGAAAGACTGAATTTTAGCTTCTTCACTATTTAATGACATTTACTGGATTAAGGGGAAAAAATCCTTATATTTATCGTGGGCTTTACTGAGATGACATTTTGTGTGTGTGTGTTTTAACTCTTAAATCACATGTTTTTTAAAGGACAAGTCCACCGCAACAAAAACTTGGTTTGAATAAAAAGAGAAAAATTCAACAAGTATAACATTGAAAATTTCATCAAAATCGGATGTAAAAATAAGAAAGTTATGACATTTTAAAGTTTCGGTTCATTTCACAAAACAGTTATATATGCACATCTCGGTCGGTATGCAAATGGGGAACTGATGACAGCACTCACTCACTATTTCTTTTGTATTTTATTATATGAAATATGAAATATTTTGATTTTCTCATCATTGTCATGTGAAATGAAGATTCATTCCTCTGAACACGTGGAATTCGATTATTTTTAACATTTTGTGCTTCAGGCAAGGAGGTCCTAATCATCAAATTTGAAAAATTTGCAGTATTGTATAATTCAAACAATAAAAAAACAAAAGAAATAGTGAGTGAGTGACATCATTGACTCTCTCATTTGGATGTAACTGGCTCGTTCATATAACTCTTTTGTTAAAAATAAACGAAACTTTTAAATGTCATAACTTTCTTTAATATTTTACATCCGATTTTGATGAAATTTTCAGCATTGTGCTTGTTTGATTTTTCTCTATTGATTCAAATCAACATTTTTCTGAGGACTGGACTTGACCTTTAAATACTATAATGATAATTTTGGAAACCCCCTCGGCACTTTCTGTTGGATCTGGAGATCTTTATCTGTGATGTTTAAGATCAGGTTGACAAATCCTAAGTAGCTTCTAACATTTAGCTAAATGTGAATAAGCCATTATATATAAAATATCAAAGTTGAAATTGGATTGAAACTGTGGATTTGTATGTAGCTTATTTTCTTTGTTGAAATTAAATGATGAGAACGTAAAATTTGAAATAGAACAAACGTTCGGACAATTACGGACGATTAAGCTCATCAGATAAACTGAGGAATGTCAAGCAATGACGGGTTGCATTTTCATCTACGTTGACCTATGTAAGCAGGTCCGCCATGAAAACGTGACCACTATTTTCCCGTATTTTTTTCGTATTCCAGCTACATCAGCCATTGTGTCTCTACTCTCCCTTTGCTTTTCCCTTGGAATATACCAGAAAGCCTTACGAGACAATCTCGAGTACAGCGATCCACAGGCCCACAAAGGGAAGCTTTCTTACGGTCACGTGGTGCTACTTATAGTATGGCGCCTCTTCACCATCACTTCACGAGTTCTTGCAATGGCACTGTTTGGCTCAATCTACGAGTGGTGGGTATTTGTGCTAGCCGCAGCTCACTGGGCAGTGATGACCGCGTGGCTGATATGGCAAGATACATCATTTCACGAATCGAAATACGATGAGATTCCCTTTGATGCAGTCATAGGAATTGTCCATATCTTCTGTTTCTTTAATATGAAAGAAGGCCCGACGAGATACAGAGCCATCATCTTTTACGTTATTGTGTTCATTGAGAATACCGTAATGTTTGGATTCTGGTATGCCGAGACGGACTCCCAGGAGGAAAGGTACGGCTTACCGGCGTTGGTATTCGTTTGGGGCGGCTTCTTCGTCGGTATCTTCTTCATGTTGCTCTATTACTACTGCTTCCATCCAGAGAAGATTCACATCTGCCTGTGCAAAGGCACCTCCGCATATGTCCCCAATGCGCAGAGAGGTGAGGTGAGTGATGCTGATGTGCAGAGAGGTGCAGGGGACGAAACGGACGGAAGCATAGTGGTTGATGGTATACACATAGCAAACCCACATTCCCTGTCCAACGTGGGAAGAACAGTGACTTCGACAGAGACATTATCTGGAGACGACAGATACCGGTACCTCTTCTCCTACAGGTGGCGGCGTCGAATTCACCCTAAGATATGACAAACTGAATGCTACAAGTCAAGATACGAACCTTTCATAGGTCTGCATATTGACCTAGTCTTTTCGTAGGAAACCCACTCTCAAACCACGCTCCGGTATTGATCTGTCTCTGACGAAATAGGATTAACAACAAACAGAAACTTGATATATGAGGTTTCCTTCGGGAAAGACACTCTTCTGACATATGGCAAGGTGGCGTTATAAAAGTACCATCATGGCCAGGGGTCTTTGCAGTGATCTAACCATCCCCGCGGATGTTTAGGTGTGACCTAGAATGCTAGCGATTCATCTGTAATATCAAAATAAAGAATGACCTTTTTAGTCTAAAAATGAAAACTGTTTCTCTCTTCACAATATCGAGTGTGTTGTCAAGTGAACAATCTGCATCAAATGGCAGCGAGGGGTCGGATCTCTGCCACATTACTAATTAAGCTTGAAGCTTATTAACCATATAAGGACTGGGGGAATCATGCCTGAAACGCGCCCGGGAAACGCGTCGCGTGATTTTCTCGGAACGCACAAAGATAGCGCCACAAAATTTTATGACTTATTTCTTTGAAGTCTCGAGAAACTTTGAGACCAAATAAACGATGTGAGGATAGTGTTGCGATATCACGTGGCTTTTTAAGGAGGCAATGTCATGCCGAAAATAGAGTTGATACACATAATCAGATTGCAGATAGACCTGGAAGCGGCGCCAAATTATTATGAGGCAATGTCATGCCGAAAATAGAGTTGATACACATAATCTGAATGCAGAAAGACCTGGAAAGCGGCACTAAATTATGTTGACCCCGCTCTGACCTTCACATTCTAAACGAACTTGCAAATCTACTACACCTGATGAATTTGTTTGCTTTTCCAGAGTATGTACATTAATATCAAAACCAATATTTAAATGATATCGCTGTGTTTTCTCGATTGTGGACTTTGGACCGTAAGCCTACTTTCAAAGATGGTGTAAATATTGCTCTTCTCCTGAATCACAATCGCATTGCGAATCGGGAAGAAATAAGCGGGGCGTGTAGTGAATCAAGTTAGGGCAGTTCAAACAGCCAGCTACGAATGTCAGTAATATCAACTTGTGTTATTGCTGGCTTTCTACATCTTCGAATATTGCTGCAAAACCATGTCAACCGAGGAGCATGGTGATGGAGAAGACAGCAAAATTATCCCCGTTTTGGACATCAGTCAGGAGAAAACTGAAAAGAACAACTTTTACGGAGTGTTTGACGACGAAGGGAACTTCACCCTCATCGACGCGTTGTTCTTCATTGTTGGCATGGCGCTGTACATAGCGGATCTCGTCACTGATATCGTTGTTGGAGTCCAGTATTTCAGACGAGGCGATATTTTATGGGGCTCCATGACGTTTGTCTTTGTGTTTGTGCCGTCCTTGGTCTTGCAGTACTTTAGCTTACGATGGTTCGTTCTAGATACGAGAGAGAACGAGAAAGATGAACCCAAAGCTTTGAAGAGGCAGCTACGGGCGCGGTGCCAGTGGTTAATAACACATGCACTGCAACTCGGAGCCATCAAGAGGTATTATACAAAATATGAAGTCACTTCAATTTTTTGATTGATAGTCAGACAGTACAAATTCTGTCATTCATTTATAACCAAAGAATACTTATTATGAAAACGAAATCGGGCTCTTTTTATTTATCATTTTCAATAATTTATTAACTGGATTGATTAATGAAATTATTCATTCCAAGCCTCTTTCCAGGGTTCAAAGAGTAGACCAGTTTGTAAACATGGAAAGTGTTTAATTTTAGATCTATAGAACTTTTCCAATAATCGTTTATTCTCAACTTAAATTTTGAAGTGAACGGGATTAAAATGTTGAAAAAAAAAACACATTTACAGTATTCAAACGTTGAGAAAAAAAACCCAAATTAAATGTATCCCAAGTTATCGTCTTCCTTTGTTCAACCAGTCGAACCCAATATCCATCGATAGCCTTTAGTCTAAACATCCTATCAATTCAACCAAATTTCAATGCAGATACTGGCGCACTGTCAAGTATGGACTGAGGAGTCGTCGGGAGATCAAATATTACAACATGATGATTTATGAGTATCGCGATATAAGTATGTTACGTCTTCTAGAAGCTTTCATGGAATCGGCTCCTCAACTAGTTCTGCAAGTCTACATCATGTTAGAGAGCGAAGAATTTCACTGGCTGACAGGTAAGTATCATAGTTCTTCACCTTTGCACTCTTTGATAGGGAGTTTTGCTATGCGACGCATGAAGGATTCAATAACACAATAATTGTGTTAAAAATGCCCGTCAAATAGCAATGAACACCTGGAAGGGCTTTGTCGATAGTTGGTGAACTGGAGCAACAGTTTTGTCCCAATTTTCGGAGCTGCCGAAAAGTTGCAAATGCGTCGTTTTTCTTGAGTCGAGGATAAAACTGCTGTTTTGATTTAACAATTTTCGACAAAGACCTCTTGGTTGTTCAATATTATGAAGGGCATTTGACAATCCAATTTCTGTGTTCTTGAATTTTGTTCAATATTATGAAGGGCATTTGGCAATACAATTTCTGTGTTCTTGAATTTGCCGTGCGTCATGGAGCGAAAACTTCATATTTACTCTACTTATCATAAGAGCCCGATACCAGACGAATAAGTACACATTCACATGAATCTTGAATAGTTTCTAGTCGGTGACAAATTTAATTAAGCATGATGGTTAAAAGACAAATTCCGTGCTGACAAATGGGAATCGTTATTTTCAAGACCTGAAATTGACTAATTCATCATTGATTTTTTTCTCATGCCAAGAATGAACAAGTTTTTGAATTCTTTGATATGTAAGTCGTTTTTACGGATATTATTTCAGCCGTTGTATATAAAAAAAAACCCTGCTGTCCGGGTTCACCTATTTTCGACAAAGACCTCTAAGCTGTTCATTATGGTTTTATGGGCATTTTTCAATAGATTTAATTCGTTGTTGAATCCGTCCTCATTGCAATAGTTGGCTCGCTGTTCAAGCATATGCAGATGACTTGGTGGGATTATACGATTATTCTTTAAATCTTATTTCTTTTAGCTGTTTCTACTGTGGTATCCTTAGGCTCACTTGCTTTCTCTCTCGAAAGCTACCACAAGGTTCTACGAGTTTCACGGATAGACAGACTAAACATATCTTACCTCGGAGTGACATTTCGTATTCTTTGGCGTTTGTTCACCATCACCGCCCGAGTGATTGCCATGGCGCTCTTTGCATCAATCTACGAGTGGCGGTTATTCGTTGTTGTTGCCGTACACTGGATTGGAATGACAGCCTGGCTGATATGGCAAAAGACAGAATTCCACGACGCCACGTGGGATGAGATACCTTTCGATGCAGTGGTCGGAATCATCCACATCTTCTGCTTTTTCAACATGAAGGAGGGACACACTAGATACAGAGCACTTGCCTTTTACGGTGTGATATTCATTGAGAACACCATTTTACTTGTTTTGTGGTATCAGAAGCAGGAGTCAAGGGAAAAGATATATGCGATTCCAGCTCTTGGTTTTGTCTGGGGTGGATTTTTCGTAGGACTCCTCTTTATGGCACTGTACTATACTTCTTGTCATCCCACTGATGATATACTGTGTTGCATACCACCGCCATGGAACAAAGATCACCCAAAGAAAGAAATGAACAATACCCCCATACGTTTACAAAGCAGTGCTTCGTCAGAGACGAAATCCAACGCGATGCAAGCAGAAGACCCTAAACGCCATCGATACTTCTTTTCTCGGAAATGGATCCTTAATAAGTCTCTTAATTCTGTCCCAAACGAATTGTAATTAGCATCACTTGGAATTATTTGAAATTAAATTATTTTTTAAAATCAAAAGAGTTTGAGGAGTCTTGCATGTGTCAAAGTATTTTCAATAGATTTATTTTAATGTCCATTAGTGAATAAAATTTACCTGCTACATATCTAGGTTATCAACATTCGTTTTTCCTTTGGTTCAAAATCGAATATCTATATAAATGTAGGGTGAAAAGAAACGGATTTGTCTGCAGGAACCTCTCTGTACTAAAAACAAATAAATAAATAATAAATAAATAAAATAACGATATCCCACTGAACATTTCAATCAGGTTGATGCCAACGTATTTTGATTGGAGGAGGGGGGGGGGGGCATTCATAAATGAATTACAGGAGTAACACATAATCACACTGCCAATGTTTGTCCTCTTTATTTTTCGTTCCTTCCTTTTGCTCAATTCTTCTTCCTACTTTTCTAGTCTTCCTTTTATCTTCTATTTCACTAATAGCGCTCATTCGCCACCACGATAGCGACACCCCTGTCTAGGAAATGAAAGACCAAGACCAATGTTTGAGGGTAAAAAGTTCCTTTAATGTTTTCCTTTCTACAAATCGTTTTTACCGTTCCCATAACGCAGTAACTACGAACTGCCATTGTAAAATATAAATAGATGCTTATGTACAAGTAATTCCTTTTAAAATATATACACAAGTACTTAGTACTGGCAAACTTTGTTTACGAAAGAAATACACATTACAAACAGAAAGATTAACATGAAGAGATAATCAATAACGATGATTTGGATAAATGACACAATAAAGATAAATTGTCATGATTGCAGAGGAATGCCACAATACAAAGGTTTGTAATAATATGCATAGAGGATAGGGAACATAAAACATAAAACTGAATGCATATTGATCAAATCAATGAGGCCTTTGGAGCGGTGACGTAATGAATCAAGCGGGCTTCATTGGCAATCCCCCCGAATCCGCCAACTTATTTAGAATTACATCGCTTAGTTCAAAGAAAACATTTCTAACAGAAAACTATAAAATGATAAGTTAACAGATGGTCCGTTTGTCATCCAATGGCGGGTTCTATGATACTTTATCCATTCGAAGTAGAATGGTCCTGAAACCTGTTAACTGAAATGCCCTATTCTGACGGATACGTGCAAGTTCTCCTGGACGAAGGGGTACAATTCTTTGTGTACTTTATTCCAAATTTTCGTAATCATCATCTAAAAACCTTTCCAACTGTTTTTGTTTGATCAATGTCTTTCTATCCTTTGCAGCATTATCAAGGTAAGGAGTTTCTTTTGAACCTTGGCGGGAATTTGGCGTTGATCGCTGTCCTTTACCGTTAGGTGTCACAGGACGGTCAAAGCTCTCGTAGATGTTTGAGTCTATATCGCTTTCCTTGTCAGGATCGTCAGTACCATCACCTACCACCATGTCTGGGTAATCGTAGCTGGCATCTCGTACGAGGTCAGGCACGAGCGTGTAGTACTTTGGGTCGCGTACAACGTTGGCGCCATCGGGACCTTCCACAGACCTCGATTCACCTTCGGGAGTGACATCAGATGGGAACGGTTCTGTCTTTTGTTTTAACCGAGGTGACATAGGCCGCGGACCGAATGGCGAAGTCGGTTTAGGTAAGACAGGCGGCCGTGGCGGAGGATTCTCATAATCTGCCAAGTCACGTGGCGCCGGTTCAGTTACAGTGATCGGATCTAAGAGGTCGTAATCATCCTGGTCGTCTTTTTTCTCAAGTTCTTTATAAACATGTGAATTATCGCCTATAGATTCGTCACTGAGAGATATCAGAGATGGGGTATTTATTCTGAGGACGTCATAACTATTGGAACGCTTTCTCGGTTCGAGAGCTCTATATTCGTGATCGGTCGATTTGGGTAGGGTATGGATAGAAGGAATAAGGATCGGTTGATCATACTTGACACTTTCCTTCCGTTTCAGATCATCGTACGCAACTGTTTCCATAGACGGAAACATCGCATTGTCAATGGTAATGTTACCAATAAGATCTGTGACATGATACGGGCCTTCCATTTTAGTACTTTCAATACTCTGTCTAGAGGGTAACGAGTTGCTTCGCTTCATTTTCGCAATCCGACTATTGTCATTTATCTTTGCTGATCGACCTATTTCGCCGAGCTTCGGCGTTTTCCCATCAATTTGCTTCCTCGGCGTCGTCAGGAACTGATACAGGTTCTCATCCGTAGGTGATGTGCTATCTGGGATCTCAGAATACTCAAAGCTCCTATCCTTGCTGCCACGACTTCGCTTGAAGGATACGATACCTATACTCCGTTTCTTCCCTTTTGGTGGTACTTTACAGTCTTCCTCTCTTTTCTCAAATGTGCCATTTCCCTTAAACTTCTCCGAGACCACGTCCATTTGGTAGGATGGTCCGCCAAACCCCTTGCTGATAGTTGACAAATTGCTTGTCTCTGTCGCTCCGCTCTTGCTGGAGCCATTGCCGTTGTTAACGCCGGCGATTCCGGTGAGGAAGTCGTAACCGGTATTAGATACATGGAGACCATTTGTGGCGTCCGTCAAGTGTCGTTGATTAGCTCTCCTGGACAAAAGAAAATAAACAAAACAGGTTTGTTAGTAGAACTCTCACATGTACAAAAGCCGGCTGTTATGATGATGATGATGATGATTGTAAGGATAATAATTATGAAAATCATGATATAATGATAATAATCATTATCACCACCTACAGTGTACATTATTACCACATTATCATAAGGGATACTATAATTTGAGACCCCAAATTGCACTTGTTTGAGTAGCTCAGCAAATACTCTGTTGTAAATGCCAAAAGGTTAAACAGTTAAACAAAATGTTCACAAAGAGCAATATTACTCATCAAACTGGTAATGTTCATATATGTTTGTTCTAATACCAATAGTGTCTTCAAAAGAGTAATTTTTGTTTATTGTAAAAATAAGATATTGACATTCTAGGTGTCAGAGTACAAAACATTAGGCTACACGGGCCTAATCACTAAAGGCAGGCCATAGATATTCATTCGAGCCAACCCTTTGCTATTTTTTTTAAATTTTGATATGGCTGATTGACAAAGTGTATGCATATGATTGTCCATCTAACACTGATTCTATTTTTGGTAATTACTGAACTTCATTTTCCCAAATTGGGAAGAAATATCACCAGTTTTGGACTATATTTTCACTGGCGGAAGGATTAGGGCTATTTTGCTGTTTGAGGTGATGAATCTGCTCCCCCCGAAGGTGTCTTCAAACACGCCAATTTATTTTTAAAATGAGCCGGTCGAGGGACACTTTTCTGATCAGATATGGATTGCCAGATATATATCCTAACCACTGGTAGTAAACATTTGATCCCCGAATTTCATCCTTATTTTTTATGAATTTTTTAAAGGGCCAATTTAACACATGAGTCTATGGGGAATGAATTAGGCCTGTGATACCTGTAAATATACGACAATCATTATAGTAACACTCCCTCTATAGTACAAGTGAGTAAAGTCATAGTCCCCTGTTATCATACTGCGGAACAATCAAATTGGTAAAGTGACAATATTCAGGAAGAAGCAAAATATTACACAGACGAAGACGAATGATGTGCAAATCCTCACCCAATGATTTGACGAAATACTTACTTTCGTTTCCTCCAAAAGTAGCAATGGATCGTGATACTGACTGCAAAGATCAACAAGGCTCCAAGGAAACAGCCAACAGCAATGATGATAATTCGATCTGAACCCAGGCGTAGAAATGGAAAAATGATAAAAATGGACAGTCAATATAAACGTTGGTAGAACAATGAGAGAGAGAATTGGGAATATTAATGAATACTAAGAAATGGGATAGATTACCAGTAAGTAACGATTCAAAAGTACAATAAGTATAACAATAGAACCAAAAAAGGTGGCAGCTATTTCCCTTTTATTTCCCGTTTATTAAAATGGGCATGTTCACAAGAAGTATACATTGATTTGAAGTAATCACGGAAACGTACTGTCTCCATCTCGAATGCAGTACGTGTATAATAGGATGCAGAAATGGGACATCAAATAATTTTGCAGGGGGAGGGGGTAGAGGTGACCACGCCAAACTATATTTTATCCGTAATTTTTACCCAAATATGTATGATATCATATATGCCATATGAGGTTTAATAGCGATAAAAAACACATCCTTCTCAAAGAGTGTTTATTCAATTTTTGTTTTACAAAAGATCTTGAGTCTTTTGCTGCTTCCTACTCCGCATACATTCGTAATTCCGAAGGTTCGTTAATCCGAAAAAGAAATGAGGTTCGTAATTCCGAAGGTTCGTTAGTCCAAAAACTAAATGATGAACTAACCTTATTTCGTTTTCGGACTAACGAACCTTCGGAATAACGCCACAAATGTTCGGATTAACGAACCCTTTTACGTTTTCGGATTAACGAACATCGAGGTATAGGCAATTTGCGTGTTTCGGAATTACGAACCTTCGGAATTACGAAGTTTTACCCATATACTCACCTCCATTTCCTGAAGACATGATACCCAATGCTACCGTTGTCTGGCTATGTGTTACAGGCAATGCTCCTCTGGTAGTCTGTGGACCAGGAGCCATCTCTGTAGTAGGTACTTCTGGTGTTGTAGTATCTACAACTGTAATCAGATTTAGAAAAAAATATATATCATGATAATGGCTTTTCAACCAGACGATACACAAAATACGATACATATACACATAAATTATTTCATGTAGAGGATTATCGCCAAATAAAAGACAATCCACTGTCTTGCATTCTTAACTAGTTCCCTTATTTCCCTAAGGGTAGCACTTTAAAATGAAACAAGCCAGCCCATAGACTTCACCCACCCTTTATCAGTTTATATTCATCAAGTTTGTTGACGGAGGCTATCGAGATCATGATATGAAGAAATTATATACAACAACTATACATGAATTATAACTGAATAAATCTGGTAATATTATTGGGGTTTTACACAAGGCTACTACAGCATCTCTTACATAATATTTATATTATGACTATTAGTCGTATTTTACAGCAGTGTAGAATGTAGTAGTTAAAATGGTATTTATTGGCAAAAACAAAACATCGCAGCCCAAAGCCTGAATTATATGAAGTTTACAATTGTAATGTTACGAATTTGATTACACATTTTTTTCACAATTCGATTACATAATAATATGAAATAACTACATCTTAAGACTAAGTACAACTTTTAATAGACTAAGGGTTGAAAGAATGGTATAACGAAAGAGAGCAAGAGAAAAAAAGAAACCTGGAAATGAAGGAGAGGGGTGAAATATATGGGATAAGAATTTGAGAAGAGGGGTTGCAGTTGCGTTGAAATACTAAACATAGAAATGAAGGAGAGGGATGAAATATATGGGATAAGAATTTGAGAAGAGGGGTTGTAGTTGCGTGGAAATTCTAAACATAGAAATGAAGGAGAGGGTGAAATATATGGGATAAGAATTTGAGGAGAGGGGTTGTAGTTGCGTGGAAATACTAAACAGAGACAGATGGATCGAGAGATAACTTAATCGTTACAAGATGGATTAAGTGAAGGGGGGGCTTTCGATTTAAGACAGCTAATGATTGTATCGCAGGCAGAAAAATCGAACCCCACCGAAGGACAACATCGGGACGATCAGATAGTGATGACAATGAACCTATAGACCCATTATAGTTTCAAGAAAAGATACCACGGGCTCTGTTTCACGAAACCAGTTATCAAGAACCAATGCTGGAAACTCATGCCAATTTTGTTATTGTCCAATCATATTGATAGATTTCTGTAGATTATGAAAAGTGTCCTGCGACTTGTCAATGATAACCATCATGATGAAAAAAGGCCCTGGTGCAAAGGTTACTTCCATCGACGTTTTGATTCGTAAAGATTGCTTTATCAATCTTCCTTTCGATATCATTACCTCCTGGGTTGAATGGAATCTCCACTATCTTGACGTCATCAATAGCCACCCCAGAGCCTGGACGGTGATGTGATGCCTCAAACATTATCTGATGGGGAAAGATAATATGAACCTGTGAACTCGACATATTTTACCAAACATATGTATCTAATCATACCATTTCCATTTATTCACAGGCGGCGTAAGAAGAAAAAAAAACGGGACACCCCCTTTAATTTTTCAATTAGTATTAGCAACAAGAAAACAGGTTGAGAAATGAAAAAAAGTACATATTAATGGAAAAAGGGTATCAAAACGAAATTTCGGCCATGTGATTGCACAGTAAAAATGCTGTTCAATATTTGCGGATGTTTACTTTATGAACCTTGCAGTAGTTACTGTTTAAGCAACCATACTTAGTTTATTGAGAAGTCAGTATTAGAAAATAAACTTTGTTGTTTAGATTTTACACACTTGTTTAAACTACTGCGGTAAGGCTCATATCAAACAGCGTTTTAGCCAAATAAACAAAAGCGTTTTTACTGTGTAGTATTCTTATTATGTGATCAATCAATTTAGTTTTGTACTCATTATTCCTTTATATTTTAATTGTAAATCATCGAGAATCACAATATTTACAATATAGATTGATATGATCACAATATCAAAAGCGAAAACGTAATGTTCGACGTCTGAAGTTATGATCAAGTGGACGCCAACACGTTTACAATAAAACTTAACTCAACAAACGATAAGCATGTTGTGACCTTAGTTAGTAACCTTTTAACAATACTAATTCCGGTTTGGTTTCCTCTCTTAATATCGATCTCCTTTCCAGCAATCCCCAAATCTGCTCGTCCTCCCATTGATAGGCTCTGATTTATTTTCCATCATCAGAAAAGAAAGTATAAGCTCTCATCGTTTTCGCTTTTATTATTCTGATGCCATCGGTCTATATTTTGTCGCGAATCCGCAAATAAAGGGGCGCTTTTTTTTCAATTACCGACGTTTCATCAAGAGAGAATGAGGGCAATTTTCATTTTTTTAAAATCCTAAAATGATTATTAAGGATTCACTTTTTCTTAACTCTTTTTCACTGAATTTAGGGCGTGATATGAAATAAATCTTAGGATTCCCAAAAGAAAATGAATCGTCACTAACATAGATCTACATATTATATATCACTGGACAATTCGAATGTGGTAGTTCATATAGATTAATTAAAATCATTTCCTGAATCGATTTCAATGAAATTATTGTTATCCTAATCTAAAAAATGATTTTTTTTGTAGTACATTGCTTTGTCATGTATGCAGAGTGTTTGCGTTTCTTAATGACAACAAACTCTCACATTCACGCTCCCATCACCCACACGCAAGATAGAAACCTATCCCACACTCAATGTCAAACAAAAACTAACTGTTGTGTGTTTTGTACAGAATGCTGGTGATAGGTTTAGTAATGAAACATTGGAAAACAACCACCACCCGTATAAACATTAGGCCTACATACAAACTAAAAAAAAAAAGTTGCCTCATCCCCCCCCCTCGATTTACCATTACTGATAATTCTGGCAAAAAATGGAGACTTTGACCTCTTGAAAGTGCACCAGGGGTTACACATCATTGGGTTTCTGTATGAATCTCAAATATATATGTGTACGCAATATTCTAACGACAGGTATGAATCACCGGCGACGGCGACAATTATAAACCAATGTATATGTATAATTTTTAAAATGGGAATATGTATTACGAATGATTGCCTCCTTTTGTTGAGTATGATCTAATTCTAACATAATTATGAATCATATCGTCAATATTGATGATTTTAATTATATTCTATAACCTGTAATGTTGAGGTTGCTTCCATGATGTTGGTCAAATTCGTTAAGTATTTGCAGATAGAGAGGTAACTCGAGAGCGAGGGTCAATCGAGTGTGCCCAGAATTTAAGAGAAAAGAATCTTTAACCCCCCCAAAAGAAGCAAAGGATGCGTCTATTCTAAATTGAGAGGTACGGATGTCAACACTTGCTCTTTAATCCCCCAGAGAGATATTCTTTGATATTGTAGCAATCTCGAGAAAGTCAAATGCAATGGAGCTAAACCGTTGAATTTTGATTGATTAAATAATGTTTTATTCTTTTGTTTATGTATTTATTTATAAGTTTTTAATATATTTATATATAGATGATTTCTCACGATCCAGTTGACTTGTCAGTCAACATTCTTTAAATCGATATAATAATAATTTTGTAAAATAGGGATGCCACTTGGAATTGATCAGAGGGCCTGAAAATCACCTAGAATACAATATTTTGTACACAAAAATGCTAAAACTATGGAGTGAAAATAAATTGCCAGAGCCTGAATTCAGGCATTTTCCTGAAAACTGGTATCCCTGTGTAAAAGTATAGAATAAAGAAATTACTAACCTTTCCAGGTGTTGGACAATGGAATCTAATATCGACGAATGACCAAACACCTGTTATACCCATCCTGGTCCACATCAACTCTCCATTACAACCTATGACGTTTAGGGACGGAAATGTGTCCTCGTTCCCTTCCGGGTCATCTGCAATCCACAGGAAGTAATACAAAGAGATCTGACCCATACCGGAAGTGAAATTCATCTCGGGGGAGATGATCTTGGTGGTGAAATTCTGGAAATCACGTATTAGCGTACTTTCAAGGGACTTGCTGTTTGCAAATACATCTGAAATAATAAGAGGAAGATTAAAATAAATGATTAAAAATTATAAAAATCGTAATCCGTACGCAAATATTCATGAAATTGATGCTACTACAGCTACTGTACTGTAATACTTCCAGTGATGTAATGAAGCAAACATTTTAAGCAGTACAGCATGGAGTATTTTTGAAAATAACCGAAAATTTCACGAGCGGGCAAAACCCTTGGACTTTTAAAATGTAAATTAATTTTTAGGATTTTTACCTTTTATTCAGAAAATAATGCTATTTTCACCCTTTTCCTTTACATTCTTTCCTACACTCTTATGTTGGCAACACACTGTCCACACAACGACTGGTTAAACTTGATAAAATCTGGGTAGTTTTAAATGTGTGCTTTAGGTGAAAACTACACAGTATTGGTTGAAAACTGCCGAGCGTTCGATAAATCTTTTAACCAAAAGTTATGTGACAGTATGTTGCCCAACATTTTAAGAGTGTAGTCATTTAACTTTGGGGGCTTAGTGGGGACATCCCTCCTCTGTACGCCAGTGGCCACTCCCGTAACTACTACTTCTAATAATAATATTAATGATATCAATAATAATAATAATAATGCAAAAAAATAAACAAAAAACTAAAAGAAGGCGGAGAAGATAAGTACGAATGCAATTCACAATACAATGTGCTCCATGTAAGTCGGTCACAGAGCTTCTGTTACTATTTTCAGGATGGGAGGAGATGCCAGCTCTACATACTATAGGACCCATAATTCGTTATATGTTTTTCCATTTCCTGTCGTTATTTGTTGCAAAGCTTACGGATCTTTCCAGATTTTCATTCGTCTACATGGCTTCCGTGTTCCTAGCTTACCGAACCAGACACAAATAGAAACCAGAATTATCTTTTATTTCCACACTAGGATTCGAACCCTAATTAATATGATATGAACATGTGCTTTCCGTAATTGAATTATAAGCCGTAGTTGTCAACTAAACGCAGCTGTGAACAGGGCTACCGCGCCACGGGTAAATCCTACTGAAAACACATCCCAAAACGAATGCATTTGTATTAACCAGAAAATATATGAGAAAACGAATTAAACATGGAAAATAGTTGTTAATGCATGACCCTTTCGTATTTGCAATTTACTTCAGAATTATCCAGAAAATGTTTCCGACAGGGGACGCAGAAACAGGGGGCTGGCTGGGCTTCAGCCCCCATTTTTTTCCAAAACCGCGTGTACAAAAAACGTAAAAATTACTATTTGATTGCTATTTGTTGCATGGCCAGGCCCCCCCCACTTTCAAAACCGTTCCGCGGCCCCTGCCCGAAATGAATGGAAACTTGTTTTTTTGTGGCCATTTTAAACTGTACAATGTAACATAGAATTACAATGTTTTTTTCAATTGATGCTTGATGTTCAAAGCGGTTAAAATTTTGCCATTAATTATACTGACGGCTGTAAAACCAGAGATCGCAAAATATGGAAAATTGTTGCCACGTAACATATCTTGTATTGTTCAACCTTGCCATGCTTACCTTGGTTAATACCAGGGGTGTGGTCACTAGGGGGGCAATTCCTTCCCAGTGTGCCCCCAGAACTGAGGGTCCATAACTCTCTATGGTGTACACCGTCCAAATCAGGGATGATCTGAAATCCGCAGTTCTCAGAATCGTCAAATGTGCATTCTGCAAGAACTGAAATAAATAACAACATTGCCACAATATTCATTTAAGGTTTTATTTGTATGGTTCCTTCAAGCAGTCTCTTATACAATTCAGGGATCTAAGACAGTAGTTCTGGTACTAATTCGAACAGAGCTACTGATGGCGGGGGGGGGGGAGGGGTCGCCCCTATGAAAATATGGGGTAAAACGTATCGACGTGTACCCCGAAATGATTTTTAAGATTTAAGGTGAAACGATCCTTCAATGCAAATTATGGTTTTGGTAAAGTGGAAAGCACTATTAAGCCATCAAACTTGACATTGAAATTGAAATGTCAATTTTTCCTCGCGCTTCGTGCGCAAAGTTCTGTATTTTAGTTCGGTGTCCGGTAGGCGCTGACAATCTTCATCATTGTCTTTCATTTATGCCACCATTCCCCGTCCCATCCATAAATCGACCTGCCTGGATACGAATATGAATACACATTTTGATACAGACACAAAAAGGCAGATTCATATATATATATATTGTCTCGTCTATATAGGTCTTACATAAATCTGCCTACCGTTGTGATTATTATACAGTCTAACGCTTAGCCAAATTTAAGTAGGGTCGTGCAATTACTAGGTCTGCCGGTAGTCCCCAATTGACGTGTAGCTTATCAGACAAGTTCCTCTCTTACTCTCAAATATCAGGAGACTAGTCGAACCCTAAGGAAGACTGATGTCTTTGCTTGCACTCTTTGTGCGTTGAGAGGCATTTCAAGCTTTTTCCACGTTTTGACTGGGATTTGAGTTTGCAGCTATTTTCGGAAACCAGGTAAAGTGCTTATAAGATGCAATTCTGGGAGCTCTTAAAATCAAGCACACTTTAAAAAATGAAGTGCTAATTTAGCACTTACAGTGCTTGTATAATGACTACACTACGAGTGCTGATTTTCTAGTTTAAATTTGAACTAGAAAATAAATACTCGTAGTGCAGTCACTATACAAGCACCGTATTAGCACTTCATTTTTTTACAGTGCCCAGAACGTGTAATGGCCAATCAATTCAGCAGTTGCAACAGCTTTTCGATCAATACATCCGTAATTAACCAATCAACATTTTTTTTTTCTCGTGGAAGCAATTGGTAAAAAATATATCTGATGAAGGGCTCACATTGGTCAGTTTATTTCTGATATCATTCAATTTGTTCGGCGTACGCAGCACATGCAGGGGGCAGATGGGCAATAATTGCACCTCAGATATTTCGAAAACTAACTTTATTTCTCCTAAAATTTAAACTAAATTCATCATAAGTATGCAGAAAATAATGTAAAAGTTTCCTTAAATATAAAACTCGGTTGTTTCACTCCCTCACTTTTAAGTTTCTACAAAAAAAGGAAAAACAAAATACAAAAATATGCGTCTTGCCCTTAGGAAAAAAACATTCTGCTCTTGGCCATGGCTGATGGGAAATTTGCAATATAGAAATATTTGCATTTGTTACTATAACAAATCTTTATAAAGACTGACCCTGGTAAGGGATGTTAAGGGGGATGCCTCGTGAAAATTGACGTGGGAGAGATTGTGATGCAGAGTGAGAAAGATCTATATCATGATCAAGACAACTTAACTAAGATGGGACTCTGGCCAAAACATTCATATTGTATTTAGCATCGATAAATAAAGAACGGGATAGATTTCTCCGTCGATACCTTTTCTTCAGAATCTTGAAACATAAGAATAAAATTATTGCCATGATTGCTGAGATGGCACAGCATTCCGTAACAATTTTTTTTTTCTTGGTGCACTGCTAGGTACCAATAATGCACATAGTATTTCCATTTATTTGAAAGCAGGATGAAAGAGAATTTTAGATCAAATGCCTTGCACACGGGCATACATGTAGGTGCCGCGGCCGGGGATCGAACCCCGGACTTTCCATGTATAACCAGGCGCCTTAGACCACTCGGCCACGGCAAAGCCGTTATATCTAAACACGAGTGAGTACAAATTTACCAAAGATCGGGTAAGGTGTGATATGCATGTTCTTTGGTGAAACTTTTACCGCTTTAAAAAAATCAATAAATGACACATTCCATTGCAAGATTAGGCGCTCTTGTTTGACATATTTGAGTTTGAAAATAAAAAGAATTTAAAGAGTACACGAACGTGCATAGTTCACACTATATTCATGCAGGCAACTAGCATATTTTTATTTTGAAATTTCAAATTTCAATCATACGAGAAAGGTAATGGCCACAAGACCAACAATTATTGCTCCTTTGCTCTAATTAAAATAAGGGCCAGTGGCCGTCAGCGTGTGCAACGACTTGTTCTGATATTGGTTAAAGTTCTAGACCACAGAACAGAAAATAAAAAACAAATTGTACCTATAATACTCATACAAATCTGGTGTGATTAAATAAACATATGACAAAGTCGAGTATGTCTCACACTCGCCTTTCCTTGTTTACTATTCTTTCTTTGTTTTCGTAATCTCACTATAAACGTACAAATGGAATTTACGAAACAAACAAACAGAAGTCGTCAATAATGAACACAATAGAATGAACATATCCGAGTCAATTTAGAATATTCATGAGGGGAACTAGCAAATACCAAGTACCTATCACACGCTAGTGTACGATATGAAAGAGTTGTTTATTAAAAGAATAATCCTCATCGAATTATTTTCTCAATGTCTGTATACGTTATAGTAAATGCATATGTGCTCTTGACTGAATCATCCAACGTTGCAATAATAGTTATTTAACATTCTCATTATAGATTAAAAGTAAAACAAGATAATGTGTACCATATGAGAAATTTTTTAGGGCCTGGTCTATATAATCATGATAATATCACATAGCAATGAATTCTCGACAACAAAATTTTCTCATTCACATTTCCCCTAATAAGGGCATCAACTGTCTTCTTTTACATCTAGTTTTTATATGTTAAAAAAAATCACTTAATCGATTTTCTTTGTTCTGTTTTTGTTTATTTTATCGAATCACTTGATCGTTTTCGCGTACTAGAGAGAGAGGGAGGGGGAGGGGCACTGTTTTTCATGCTTAAATGTTGAAACAACTAATGAGATTATGACGAATGTAGGAAGATAAATAAAGATACATCTTGGAGTCATGGTGATACCCAGACATACAGAAAGACCATAAAAGATATATACACTTACACACACCATAACACGCACACCCTCACACACGCACACACGCACACACACACACATATATATGCAGAAAAGAAATCGGTGGGGAGATTTAAACATCAAATTTATATGTGTGTAGGTGAAAGAAAGAAAGATAAAGAAAGAAAGAAAGAAAGAGAAAAGAGGAGAGAGAGATGTATTGTAATATGGAAGCGGAGAGATACTCAAGTACAGATATTGGTAATATCCGTTTACCATTCACAACGCGATTGTATACCAGGAACACACGTTTAAGGCATCCAGGAAGCGTTGATCTACTGATAACTTTGAACTTTTCTCTCTCCTCAATGAAAATTTAAGTGGAAAGGATCATCTTATTATAAATGTTTGAGTAACATGGATAATCATTTTACGCTTTTGCCTGTTATGCCCAATTAGGTTTACTCAAAAATCGATAAAGGCGGGCAAAAACAGTGTCCGGAGGGCAATAGTACGGTGCATACTCCCATTTTAACGTGGTATATTAATTATCATGCTCTCATGCGTTGGAGCCCCCCCCCCCCCTCCCGAGCAAATCTAGATTTTGTTAAAATGGAATCTTAATTATTAAATGGTCATTGTTTTTCTACAAAGTTAGGCAGGAAGAAAACAAATTACAGTGAAAAAAAGGTGTTTTTGTTTTGTCCATTAGAAAAATAAATGTACTTTTGCAATAATCGGAAAATATGACAACTAAAAGTATTAAACAGATTCTTGATGGGTATAGTTGTGCTAGGAAAAATAGGTTGGCTTGCTAGTTTATATCATTACGCTAAGTACTGCTAAACCTATCAACTTTTGAAAAGAGGAGGAATTCCATATAGTATTATGCAGAACTTACCTTTATTTTCTTGAGTTAATCCAAGACGTAGCGAGGAGACCATTATCGAAACAAGGAATATTCGTTGACATGTCATGATTTCCATTCGATGATGCTGAAAGTTAGTTAAACCTTTACAATTAGTTTAATTCTTTTTTTTGCTCTTTGATATGTCGTTCCACGATGAATATTAATAATTAAACAGCGCTCAGAAAAGGTCCATCCTGCCACAAAGGATGAAACGATTTGAGGTAATTTCCTAGGTTGCCGGTAAATACTTCTCCTCCAATTATTTCCAAATAATATGGGGTGATCCTTGCAATACTGGTTCGAAGTTTAGTAGATATGAATGCTAAATCCATATGATCCTTGGACAACGTGATTTTCTTAACACCGCTGGCCACATTCAAGAGCGCGACAAAAAGGAATGCTAAATCCTGAGTTTTGAGGGGTACGTCATTTTGCTGTTATAGTGTTTGAATAAATCAATCACGCGACAATAGTGGCATATATCATTAAGTTAGCTGAACAATAAACAACCAATATTTAGTCACCAATGGAGAATTCATTTCAATTGGTCTTAACGGTTAGCCTCGCTCGACTGAGTTTACAAGCTTTTATAAATTTAAAACCACCTCCGTCTCCTCTGTTCAACAGCCTACTCGTCATGCTTGTCAAAGAATGACGTTTGTTTTTGTTGTTTTGCAAGGCATGTGCGGTTTAGGAAGTCGGTGGGAGTTTGGTTGTATCGAGTGTGCGCATGCGCTCAAAACAAATTTGCGCCCTTCGCCCAAGCTTCAAGACCTTGAGGGGAAACAAGAGTGTAATATTTGTTCACATGCAACTGACATTATGACTGAGTTGTTTCAAATAAACTGAATCTAACTAAATAATAAATTACAAATCTACTACACAGTAAAACACCGTTCATGATTTTATACAACGCCATTTACGACATATATACCTGACAGTATAATTTAATGTTTTTAAAGTTTGAACAACCATGGAAACAAATTAAAAATACAATTTCTTAGCAGAAAAATGATACTATTTATTTATAGCAATTTGAATACTCATTTATTTGGTCCATTTATAACGGTAACTCTAAATTTGCTCCGGCGACAATTGATCCGGGCTTTATTTCGTCTAAGATAGAGGGTTAGGGTTGCAATAGGTTTTTATGTTGGGTTTAGGTTTAGGATAGACTATCGCATTGTATTGTATTTATTTTCCGTGAATTAAGAATTACATCAACGATATATATGTTTACAATTACAAAGAAATGATCGTTAAAAAGACGGAGGGATTGCCCTACTCAGCGTTGATAACATATCAACGCTGTTTTACAGAGGGGTTTACAGAGTGTTAAACCCAGGGTTCAAGTCCGGGGTTCTAGTTGTTTTGAATTGTCATCGGAGCAAATGTCATGGAACCCTAATAATAGGAGGGATCTTTGTAACAGCTATTACCGCGGACAAGTTAAAGGGGGAGTTCACCCTGACAAAACTTTATTGTAAAAATAGCAGAAAAAATATAAAAAAAATTGCCGAAGGTTTGAGAAAAAAATCATCAAATAATTAAAAAGTTATTAGAATTTCAATTATTTGATTTGTGACGTCATATGCGAGCAGCATTCCTACATAGCAAATGGTAAAAAATCAATGAAATGTCATTTTCTCAGAAAATTGATAATGGTTTTTGCTGTACCTTTTGTATATCAATAGACAAATCATTTCACACCCGATCATGAAAAGAAAAGAAAAGAAAATTAAGTCATCAGGAACCATGCAAAATTTGAAATTCATGCATTTTATATTACATAACACATGGGGCAGCTGCTCGTTTATGACGTCACAAATGCAAAACTTTGAACTCTAATAACTTTCTTACTCTTTAACGGATTTTCCTTAAACCTTCACTAATATTTTTAAAATATTTTTTCTGCTATTTTTGCAACAAATTTTTCTTCAGGGTGAACTTCCCCTTTAAGCTGAGAATACAAATTATGGCTAACGGGATTGGACGAATGTATCAATAGTTGTGAAGTACAAATAATCAGGTAGACCTACTGGAATAATAAAAAAATCACGTATTTCCCGTCTCGTGTTACCACCGGAATTGTATCTGATCCTTACCTTTCCCAATGTGTTGGACAGTATACGCATACTACCGAGGTTTTTCTACCTGACTGCTAAGAAAGCACGAATGCCTGTGAGCAAGCAACTAGGGGACTGACGGCTTAAGGTTCTCTCAGAGGGACCTGGTAATGAGGATAAATGCCTTACCGAATGGCACTATAGCGCACCACTTGGGAATCGAACCCGGGTCACTGGAATCCGAAATCCCCGCTCTACCGACTGAGCTGTCGCACCTGATAATATCAAAACATTGATGAGGAAATTACAAATGAACGATAGTGTCATCAGAATAAAACAATAACATCACTTAGTTCAAGGAAGGCTATCAATTTGCTGGCTCACAACATTTTGAGATACACCTTCCTTCTGACGTACCCATTTACCTCCTCACCTGGGTCGAGTGTAGCAGAGTGCGAATCAATTTCTTTGGAATTGCTCTCTGCCATGACTGTCTGGGAATTGAACTCACGACCCACTTTTAGTAAAAAAAACACAACGATTGAGATACAGGGACCTAACTGGGGTTCGCGTGTAAAACACCCCCCCCCCATCCCCCGATTCCCACACCCGCTCCACCCCCGGAGTTGGCCATTGACCTTTATGATTTTTGTTCTTTTTGTATAGTTGTTATTTCAATGAAACCAAAATCACTCATCGTAATGACGGAATCAAAACCGAAATTTACTAAAAATTTTATAGGTCCCTAGCCAGATTTCCGTGTTTGTTTCCTGTGAACGAAATGTGATATATGCCTGCATGATTCTAAAAGATATCAAACCTACAGGTCATTATCATAATGATGATAATAATAATAATAATATTGATAATAATAATTAATATAATAATTATTATTATTGTCATTATAACTTTATCACTATAGTATCATTATAGTATCATTATATATAATGATAATAATGCCAATGATAATAATAATTGAAATAATAATTATTATTATTATCATTTTAACTATATCACTATAGCATCATTATACTACTACAGTATCATTATATATAATGATAATAATGATAATGATAATAATAATAATAATGACAATGATAATAATAATTGAAATAATAATTATTATTATTATCATTATAACTATATCACTATAGTATCATTATATATAATGATAATAATAATAATGATGATAATGATAATAACAATCGAAATAATAATAATTATTATTGTCATTATAACTATAGTATCATTATAGTACTATGTAATTGCTATCATCTTTATTACTACTTTTTTCAAACTCTACCTAATGTTGCTGTGCTGTTGTGTACATATTACACCACAAATAAAGGCTATAACTGGTATCGTAGCTTCCATATAAATGCACATTGTAACAGAGGCTCAAATTTCCGATTTAAAGGTAACATAAATGATCTCCATCACATAATGTTATGGTCAGTATCTATCGGTTACTATAGAACCTGTTGTAAAATTTACCATGGTAACCGTGGCTATTGTTTGACATTGGACCCGTCGATTCTATTTCGTATCCAGGTAACGAATTGGAATAAAGTGATACAATGTGACAATAAATCTGTTTGTATTTCCAGATGTTAATATGACGTCAATGTGACATTCTCTCTTCCTCTTTTAAGCTGCATTTACCTACATTGTTAAGAATAGTTAAACAACGCTATTTACCATGTGGATCTTACACTTGATGTTTAAACATTTTAAACAAGTGTTTAAAATCTTAAACAACAAAGTTTAAATTAAAATATTTAATGATCAATAATTTAAGCATTTTTTTTCAAGATTTTAAACACTGTTTAAACTGTTTACACAACTACTGTGCGAGTCACATAGTAAACAGCGTTGTCTAAATTATTTTTAACAGTATGGTCTGAAAGTTACTTTTTGGTTTAGGCACGGTGGCAGGCAGATGAAGGTGGCATGATAGTCTGGTAATATACGTGTAAAATAATGGTATACTTAATCCACCACAGGCAACACTAACTACTTGAGATTGACCCTTTTCTTTCAATCTTTCAATCTCGATATTTCTCCAAGCATATTACGTTGATAGAAGCATGCGCGGCTATTTCATGAGATTTTTTCTAACCTCCTCCCCCTGTTTTGCTCATTTTCATTTTTTTTTTTTTGGGGGGGGGCAACAGCCCATCCCTACATCACTGCCCATTCACCTCACTGGGTTGAGTGCATGCACAATGGGGGTAAATTTGTTGCTGAAGGAAAACACACCATGGCTAGGAACCGAACCCATGTCCCTCAGATTGGAAGACAAGAGTCATAGCCACTAGACCACGACGCCCAAACGAGTGATATTTAGTGATCACACCCAATATACGGTATTCTCTATTCACTATAATCACTAAATAGTGACCAGGACATATTATTCGGGGACATGCCAAAGCGATTTTTTTTGCACCCAGCTTTAAAGCTCGTATTTTTCAGTATATGCTACAATAATGATTATTTTCTGAAAACGTATAGCATAAGGAGGGGCGGGTAAAACAAAAAAAGGAAATGGGTGATCGAAACAATTCGGTGACGGGATGACGGACTCAAGTCTACATCGACATGTCGAATGACGTCACAATGGAGACAGAGTGATGTCAATATGAAGGGCATGGTTAACCGTCATTGTCATGATTTTGTAAAGCCTATCGTGACGTCACACAGTCCCATCTAAGCAATCGACTTTTAAAAAATACATGCGTTGGTATGGTTCGTATCAATAATACGTATTTCATTCTCTTTCATTTGAATTAGTGTGATAAAAGAGATACATTCCAGATACATTACAGAGATACCTGTTCCCATCCCCCCAAAAGAAAATGTCGATATATTTTTGTTTTGTTTGTCCATTTTTTTTTACCTGTGTCCATCCAAAAATTTCAGGTGGACCCCCTATTTTTTTTTGGCTTCCGCCACCAATGACCCAAAGACAGAGTGTCCTGTCTGGAAGCGACTTTCTTGATTAGTAGTTGATGTGTAACCATACACGTTATTAGGCCACTAGGTCGTAGCACATCTCTACTGTCCCGAGAAAAAAAACCCCTCACAATTGATAAAAATTGCGAGTGGCCGTCCAAGTGAAACACAAAGAAGAAAAGGAACTGAAATTTTTCAAGAAATCAAATAATGATTGCACCGTTTGCACTGGGTTTTGTTAATGGACAAAATGTTGATAAAAAATTGTCAAAATTTGCGTTTGCCATATTTCGCCAGATTTTCTTCTTCTCAACCTAGTCACTTTCAGTTTTCCCATGAAACTGATGGTAGGCTACAGTGCACCCGTGTATTTTTTTTTCTTTACTTCTTTTGCAATGGAAAGCTACATCAACTAATTAACCGTTTGATGTGACTCCATCCTTGAAAAATTCTTGATAATATAGTAAATGAGAAAAGTTTGATCACGTAAAGACAAGTACGCTGATCAACTGCTCTGTCGCAAAAAGGCGTAGCGGGCGTAGTTGCTATTCTGACTCAATGATGCATTGGATAGGTCTTCACAGATCAAATAATTGTGCAATGTGTTGGCAGGGTAAGAGTTTATGTTTAATATTCAACAAGAGAAGGAAAACCCTGATTACAGGTAGTCTAAGAGCTGCCTTTTTTAATGTGTTCACTGTTTTAGATGTTTAAAAAGACATTTAAAAATCCATTTATCGCAGAAAGTGTAATACTAATAGTAATTGCTTACATGTTTGTTCTGTTTTTCTTGACTGCATTTGTTTTTTTTTATTGTATTGTTCTGTGTTAATTTCAGGATCACTAATTTACAAGTTCTGTGTAACTTTCCAGTGACCCTTCCACTATTCTTAATATACTCACTTTTGTTATAATAATAATAAGCAATAATTTATAAAGCGCAGCTTTTATATGGATATATTCAGCTGCGCTTGTTCAGAGCTCTTTTTACTTATTTTGGTCTACACAGCATATTTTCTTAACTAAAGAGATATGTTTTTAATTTTGATTTGAAGAGAGCCAAGGATGGAGAGCTTCTTATATCTATTGGCAGGCTATTCCATAGTTTGGGGGCAGCAAGTGCAAATGCACGATCACCAAATGTGACTTTTCTTTTGTGAAATGGGATCTGAAACAATAATTTATCTGTAGTACTTCGCAGGCTTCGACTGTGTGATTGGGTTTTAAGTTTTAGTAATTCTGTAATATAATGTATTTTATCGAAATATTTATATTTCTTGATTTGCATGTTATTTATGAAGATTGCCGTAAATAAAGTTTCAATTTCAATTTCAAATGTTAAAGGTCAAGTCCACCCCATGAAAAGAAAGTGTTGTTTTGACTCAAGTACGTAGACAAAAATCATTGAACAAGCATAACACTGTAAATCGAAATCGGATATAAAATAAAACAAGTTTTGGTCATTTTAAAGTTTCGTTTATTTTTCACAAAAGAGTTACATGCACCTGAGAGAGTTGATGATGTCCCATCACTCTCTACTTATTTGGTCTTTTATTGTTTGGATTATTATTTTCATTAAATTAAACAAAACTTTGATATAGCATAAATTTCTTATTTTACACCCGATTTTGGTCAAATTTTCAGTTTAGTGCTTGTTATTTTATGCTAATCATTGTTATTTTCTTGGGCTGGACTTCAGCTGCCTCTCTGGAAGCTAAGATTACTGCACGCCTCATAGGAGTGGGAGAAGGTCACGGGTGCATAGTAGCACATATTTGACTTTATTCTTTAGCATGGTTAGTATGCAAGAATGGTATGAATTCCTCCTTTCCCATGGGTTAACTCTATCCACTATTAGAAAATTTATCCTTAAAATTAAAGAGGTTCCTGCACCAGAGTCTCTAGAACACCTGTATTCTTACCAGATTGCGTAATCTTACAGGAAATTTGTATTTGGTGTATGTAACCTTAAAAATAAAACACCCTTTCCCCTTTTTTAAACAGACCTGTTCTATTTAACTTGTAGGAAAAAAAATGTTTGATGAATTTACAGAATGATTCTGTTATTGCTTTCGGCGAACTTTTGGGGTTTTTTTTCTGTAAAATCAGGGTAATTTTAAAAGCGTACATTAAGAATAAAAGGACTACCGTTATGATTTTTTTTTATTGACGTGACTTTCATGTGGCCCATCCTTCCGAAGTTATATAGAATAACACATCCGCCTTAGAGTTTGTCTCTTATGAATACACATTTATTACCCAATATATCCCTTAATCATTTCCCTGATCTGCCGATGTCAGAGGCAAAGGAAATGAAGAGTAGAACGGTAGATAAGTGGTATACGGAAGATGAGAGGTGTGTAGTATACCCACTCGCTTTATAAACATGACGGTGTTTGTTACAAGATGAGTATGTCTCCTATTCATTAGACGAGCGTTTTAGTAACCGAATTCAATCTGGAAGTCACAAGTCGTACATTTCATGCATTTTCTCAAGATTATTCATCCCTGAATTGTAATACCGAATAAATACATCTACTGTCTATTTTACAAAGGCTTGTCAACGAATTGACTATGGATTGTTTTAATCACAAGAGAGTCGATTGGATGTTTTTCTTATTTACAATAATGATTCCACGTGAAGGCCAGGCGTGTAGTACAACAACCGGAATAACATCGCCATGGGAATGTGGTAAGAAAATAAAACAATATATACGTACAAAATCAATTCTATTGTTTCGGTTCAAAACCGCATTGAATAATTCGAATTCTATTATCGCGATCGTACTATAATTTAGAACTTTATTCACAAAAGTGGTTAGCTTTACCCAAATGCTATATAAATCAGTTGAAGACCGTTTCACAAAGGGACTTGTCAAATGTGTTTGCTGAAATCGCTTTCATTCGAAATTTATCCAAAATACCCACCGTCAGACGCCCGTGCTTTTCTGCCAATCAAAATGTGTAATAGTAATATTGGATGTTAACCACTTCTTTGACAACTACCAAACTATACTGTTAGGCTACTGATACAAAACTACTTCTACTACTACTAGTACTACTACTATTACTATTACTACTACTACTACTACTACTACTACTACTGCTGCTGCTACTACTATCTCCACTGCAACTACTTCTACTGCATCACCATCACCATCATCGTCAAAATGCTGTGCATCTTCATCATCATCCAAGCGTTGTGCATCATCATCATTATCATCATCATCATCATCATTATCACCATCACCATAATCATCATCGTCATCATCATCACCATAATCATCATTATCATCATCATCATTATTATCATTATCACCATCGTCATCATCATCATCACCATCATCATCATCATCACCATAATCATCATCATCATCATCATTATCATCATCGTAATCATCATCATCCCAAGAGTATAAAAAAAACTATTAAAGCATACGTTCATTAATTGTAATTCATGTTAGATTAATGAGACGGGCCAAGACCAAGATACATGTGTACAGATTTTTTTGCAACAGAGTATTGATTGGTTCTATCATAATAAATCAGAAAACCCAAGTCTTTAGGTCTGCTAACATTGAAAGTAAAACATCCTGGCTGTAGGATATGACTGGCTAGAATATAAAACACATAGGTAGATCGAAAATAACTAAAGCTTGATTGATCTGTTTAGAGCTTCCTTTTAATCTATTACATAGAGTTGTTTGTTATGTTATCTCAAGACTAATATCCGTTTGTTTTTAGAGTACAGATATATCTGTTGTAAATCTTGTAAACTTTGCACGAATGCAGCTTACTCATTGATCTTGATATATTACATAGCAATGAATCGTTTATACTTTCGAATACAGTACAAGGATAATTAAAATGTAGTCACGGTTATGATGTCATGTTACTTAATGAAGAATAAAGGTAATTAAAATATTTAGAAACGCGGAGGAAACTTTCTAAATATTTGATGTGTTAGGTTTGTTTGTTATATCATGTTCGAAATCATGTAAAAGTAACATCTAATACTTTGTAAATACTACTACTACTACTATTTACAGCAACAAAAACAAATTACTGATAATACTTTTCCTTATGATAATAATCCTAGAGCACTTACTCATTAATATGTCAATATTGTATTTTTCTATCTTTCTAATATCACTAAATTTATGCTTCGTATTCATAAAGGTACAAAACCATATCTGTGTAAATACTACTACTGCTACTACTACTACTTCTACTACTACTACTACTACTACTACTACTACTACTACTACTACTACTACTACTACTACTACTACTACTACTACTACTACTACTACTACTACTACTTCTACAACTACTACTACTACTACTACTACTACTACTACTACTACTACTACTACTACTACTACTACTACTACAACAACTACTACTACTACTACTACTACCACCACCACTACTACTACTACTACTACTACTACTACTACTACTACTACTACTACCACTACTACTACTACTACTACTGCTGCTGCTGCTACTACTACTACAACTACTACTATTTACAGAAACAAAAACAAATTACTGATAATACTTTTCCTTATGATAATAATTCTAGAGCACTTACTCATTAATATGTCAATATTGTATTTTTCTATCTGTCTAATATCACTAAATTTATGCTTCGTATTCATAAAGGTACAAAACCAACTCACATCTGCCAGGCCAGCACCCATTACGAAGATCTCATACTATCTAACCATACCTTGTGGGCTTGCCTAAATAATGGGGTTACTTCTATTCGCTGCACCCCTAATTGCTGTGCCAACGATAACATCATCGAAGGAGGTAATGAGAAGGATAGATTTGTGTGTGGGTGTGTGTATGGTGTGTATAGGTGCAATAAATGTGCATTATTTATTCATGTTTGTATGTATATGTGCGGTTCTCTGTATGTATAATGTTTATACATATACAATATATGTGTGGGTGTGTGATTGTGTGTGCGTGCGCGCGCGTGCGCGAGTGTAATAAAGGTGTTTGTGTGTGTGTGTGTGTGTGTATATACGTGTGTATATAAATATAATCATTTATACACCAACAACTTATTCACAATATTTTTGAAGCATCCATGTGACTATCTAAACTCCTCAAAAAAAATTGGAAATCTGACTTTGATCGATAAACCTCCTCGATTTTTACTTAATATTAATGTGCATGATAACAATGAATACATCATTTTATTCTCTTTGAAATAATACCCTACATGATATAATTATGGTTCACACCGTCATACGGGGTACAGTGCCTTGATGTGTGGGGCAAGGTCAAAATTCAAAAGGTGCAAAATGACGCAATATTGATGATGTTGATAGTCACTTTTCTTTTTCAGTGGTGATGAAACAGTTTCTCAGCGTTTTCTTTTGTCTTCATGCACCTTAACATTAACATGGATTCAAACACACATTTGCACAGGAAAACACATAACAAACAAACAAACATGCATGGGTATTTAAAACCACGACTCAACGAAAAAAAAAGGTTGGACTTGTAACTAAACCTTTTCTAACAAAATATTCAAAACTTATAAATAACGGACAATACTTTAATAGGGAATGTATCATGAAGTTGTAGTTATTTAATGCTTCGTAAAATAAATCCATGTTTTACATTAACGTGATAAAGGATGAATTGTTCTGTGTCTACTGAATAATCAATCCTCATGAATTATCTGTACTTGCAGGGATTGTTCTGATGCCAGGAATCAGAACGGAAGTTGCCTGCTCCATGTCGACACCTAACCCAACATCACCGTACAAACACACCTTGGGCATCCTTGGCCCTCCCGGTTCAAGAGTTCTTGTATCGATACGTGGAGGTGACCCTTACAACGTCATCAGAGCAACCGATGGGCAGAACATTGACCATGCTTATTTCTTCAACACTGACGGTTTCGTCGCAGAGGGAGATTATTTCTTGTCCGAATCAAATGAAGTAAATCTTCAAGCTATTCTCACCAATTCTGCTCAGGCTCCAGATGTTGTCGTCATATCTCAGTCTTTCGATATCATCGGTAAATGGTGTACTTGTACTAATTATTTTACCAATATCGTTACTGTGATTACATCGAAAGGAGGCTTGTTGCTGCTACATTAAGTCTTCAGTGTGGAGCAACACATTCTTGGAAAAAAAAACATTTTCTACATCATTTCGATTGACTTAAAACATGGATTTTTAAAAGTAAATTTACATTCAATACTCACCCGTATATGGTAATTCCTTTTCCATGACGTTTATTCGTAGGCTTCACAGCTTGCCCGTATATCAGCGTGCCCATAACCAGTGATTATGAAGTATTATGAAGCTGTTTGAAGTCTTCCATTTTAGACGTATATCGTTATTGTTGCTTTCATCTATATACATTCTAAATATTCACATCTCTGCACTTTAAAAATGACTTTGTAGTGTTTTAATAATTTTTCTGTATAGGATCTAACGAATATTCTTCTGACGTTTTCTCCATCCTTTCACGAATCTGCTAGATACCATTACGGCGCCCCCTACGTCCCTGCTATGTGTGGTTTCTCCTCCTGTTACTGGTCTAAATCAATGGCATACTGGTAAGACGTTTTCTGCTTCTGATTTACTATAACCGATTTGACACTACAAGAGGGGGATGCATGTTCACTGCACCAGACGCGCATTATTGTCAAATTGGGGGAAGGGTTGTACATGTCTGTTATGGTTTCGAACGATATTAAGAAATTAAAATCCAAAAATGAAAATCCATATTTTATTATTCGAAATATGCATCAGAAATGAAATACAACGACAAATTTGTTTTTTCCACTTGATCGTTGGCCCGGCAGCCGATGTGCAACGCCAGATCGACGAGGCTTCATCCCTTTAAAACAAACAAGGTAGCAGCAACTTTCATCTTTTAACGTCTATTGGTCTGACGCGGCCTAGGTTTGAACCTCCGACCTCCCGGTTGTGAGAAGGACGCTCTACCAAATGAGCCAACACAACGCTATTTTAATTCTAAGGGCATATTTTAAGGTAGGTCTATGTCTAGGTCTGACCCGTCCAGGTTGAAGGTGGCGTAAAAGGATCATTTATCCATAATTTTGACTATATTTCAATTGCCTAAATATTGATAATCAAGGTCCCTAATTCCTCTCTTGTCATCTTCATGTTACTCCAGCATGTGAAGATGGCTCGCATAGTTCCGACGACTCATGCTACAAATTCAGCAGTGATAATATGGATTTCCAACGTGCTAGGGAGAACTGCGAAGCAATGGGATACCATCTCGTCTACATCACCACCAGCGAGGAACAGGATTTCTTGGTTTCCTTTCTGGTAACTCGTTCACCACGCGAGCACTGGATCGGTATCGAGAGGGATTCCAATGGCGATCCGGTCTGGATGGATGGATCACCCATCACATATTCTTGTTTTGGAGCCAACGATGGGGGTCGAGATTGTTTCCAAATTCGCCAGCAGGAAAACTACGCTTGGGAAGATCATCAGTGTGATCACAGACATGCTTTTATCTGCGAAAGAGAGTTAGGTGAGTACGATCCAAGGTTCGGATCAAAAGAGTTTCGATTTAATTTGACAAACTATAACATCTACCCGTTTTAAAGACATTTTTGACATAAAAAAAATTATTTGTATACTAATATTTGCAATGATAAAAAATGAATGAAAATTAAGATGTATTTTTGTTCTCCCGTTGTCCGAAACTCCACCCAACGTAGATGTGGTTCCCCTTAACGTCTCGATCCAATCTAACATCTAGTTCTCCTTGGTAGCTTTTAGACAGATAATTATAGTAATATCAACGATTAATTACCTTATTACACACGATGAAGAAAACATGAGAAGTGAGACACAAAAAGTAAGCACAGCTTGTATACTAAAAAACAAAACAAGCTTGTAGGCATAATGCTCATTATTTTATACCATGGACCCTTCTCCATATCTATGTTTGTACTAAGTAATCAACAGTGAGCTTATTCCATAAATAAGCATATTATTTATTGTCTAAAAAATATATGCTAGGTTATCATGGTTATAGTGCGAGCGATGGAGGCTGTGTTTCATATGGAGGTACTCTGCCAGCGACCATTGGTGCTGAGGGCGCTATCCTACTCAAATTCAGCTACACAATCAAGACCAACCAGGTTCTGCCGTCAATATCAGGACTGCAGAGAACTACGTCAGTATCGTCCGGAAACTGTGTCACTACCTGCCAAGCAACAAACGAGCCATTTGTGTCCCAAAATGGTCTTCAACTTAAAATATCTTGCAGTTCAAGTTTTGCTTCATCAAGGTCCTGGACGGTAAGTCCTAAACGTCACCTCTTCGTTTAGTTTCACCTCGCATGCATTCTGTTTTACGCGCGATGCTGCAGTAACAATCCTGACCTTTCGTTTGAGGACGCAGACGCTTATTTCCAACGGTAGTTGACTTTGGAAGGGACTTTTTGGGCCCGTCATCATGGTCGTAACACTCAGTCCTGCAATGCAAATTGTGTGACATGAGATTTTTTTTTCGTTTCGCATCTGCGACGGAAACATTCAATATGCGTTTCGTGTGCAAAATTCTGGTTGCTACTATGGTAACAGCGATTTATCCGATTGAGGACGACTTTCCAAAGCCACATTTGACTCCTCCTAGAGCTCGAGAGGCCGCCCGGGGGCCCACTTCCATTGATTAGTGGATACCAGTAGCGACCACCCGTAAAAGGGGACAGAGTGGGCAGGTACGTTACGTATATAGGCCTATGTAACGTTATAAGGGTGTCAAAACGATGTTTAAAATGCTGAAAAAAAGGGATATATATCCAATACTTGTAGGGTTTCACAAGCCAAATACTTGTTAAGAGATGCATTTTCATAATCTGGAAAAGAATTGCTTCCCTTGTTTAGGGTACTTTTCGAAACCCCGTGGTCGTGCCTGGTATCCACTCATCAATGGAAGTGGTCCCCCGGAATTTGAATCTAATCCCCATTTCTGGGGAATGTAAAACATAATGCCCCTCACATCGTGTGCGAGAGGCATATCGTTTGTGTATAAGGAGTAAACAAAAGAAACAAAGAAACAAAAGGAAACGAGTTCAAAGGTATCGCATATGATGTGTACATATCAACGCATGCGAAATGTTCGGCTGGAGAGGTTGATCTGATCCATGAAATCAATTGCCAGTGATCCACCAATAATCCACATTAAATGTAATATCGATTCGATGGACTGTAATGATCTATATTTAAGCCTTCATTCAGTAAGTTTGTCCTCACTCAATATGTTCTCGATTTGTTTGAAAAACCACTTTCTTATCCATGTCATAATCTATTTTAGGTCCTGCATTTTGAATATCTCCAGCCATCAGTCGTAATATACATGCATGTATGGTGCGGGTGTCGCGGAAAGGGATTTTGCACACGAAAAGCAGATTTGTAGGGCCTGTAACCCCCCTGTTACACAAAGCTTAGCATTGATCGTAGAGCAGTTTTCTACGTTTGATTCTATTGACTGTAATGCACAATCAATCTTAAAATTCAAGTGTATGATTAAGCGTTAACTTTTGTGTTAGGGGACCCTAATACTAGCGTCCGTGAGGATTGCGGAAGGTACCAAATGTTAACAAGAATGTCTTAAGTGATTTCTATTGTTCTTGGTGCTGCTTTATTCGTTCTTTAAGACATTGACCCTTCATAGCGAATGCTAAAAGGCGCCACTATTTAGACTGATACGTTTTTGTATCAACGCAAGGGGTTCTTCTGAAGTTGATTGTAAGGTAATGTATATCACTTATCATGATTATACCCTATTTACAGGTAACATTCCAAGCAAGAGGAGCAGGAATGGTCCAGATTAGTGACTTTCAGCTTCTAATCTACAACGAAACAGAATCTCCTCCTTCTTCAACGCCTTCAACAAGGTTGTATACTACAAGGACAAGACGGATTTATACCGGTAAATACCCTTCTTCTCCCTGCAAACCATGATATTTATCATCTTCACCAATATCATGACTCTTGTTGTTATATTTTGTTTCCTTTTCTTGTGTCTGCTACTTCTGGTATTTCCTTTCTTCTTCTTCTGCGTCTTTAATAATTCATTCTATTCTCCTTACAACTTTTTGGTCTTGTTGTTATTCTTTTCTTTGTTGCCATTTTTTTTCTCAGTTACCATCATCATCTTCATCTTAATCATCATCGTCATTATTAGCATCATCACCATCATCACCACAATCATCACCATCATAATCATCATCATCATCTACACGTCATCACCATCATCAAAATCAGCATAACGAAGTTTCTCCTCGATCATTATCTTTTTTAATGAAATACAATTGACATGAAGTTTATTCATACGTACCAACAGGTCGCGATGTACCTGATGGAAATATGCCTACTACATCAACTACAAAAACCAACAGTACCAGTCCTATGCCTTCCAATTTGTCTACTCCCGAACATACTACGGCAAGTCCAGTTGATGTATCACCAAAAGGTGAGGTTGGGGGTCTCGATAAAAGGAAATACAATCCAAGACTTTCAAGTGAATTTCATCATTATTCGCCAAAAATAATAGATAATAAAGAGAAGAAAAACAAATAAGATAACTCTTAGAAGTAAGCAAGTGAACGTTTGATCGAAATTGGATTAACAGTAAGAAAGTTTTTGGTGTTTTTATTGTATTAAAAGATCACTTTCTCTATGGAAATTTAAACAAATTGCAACACATGTAGATGTCATAGGAACGACGTCTGGAACTACTGTGTGGTGGCCCCGAAGTATGGTCGATCATGCACGACTTCAGTCGTGAAATCAGCGAATTTTCGTTGGAAACTTCACAATTTCAGTCATAAAAATTTACGATTTTTGTTGCAAACGTCATGACTAAAGTCATATGCGGTCGACCGTACGTCAGAGCCACCGGAATATACTATCTTTTACAACTATATTAAGACGTCAACCGGCTGACAAAAGGAGACTTTCATTTTTATTTCACCCTAGCATATTATTTACTAATATCATAGTGTGAATACCACCCCAAGTAAAAGTAAAAAAAAAAAAACTTTATGGAGAACGCGTTTTGAGGGACAGTTTTGAAAACCACCTGTTACCGTTCTGACAATCGGTTTGCTCATTTGAAATTGACTTTTTTTCATATTGCATCAAAATGAAAAAAAAAATACCCCTTAGTTTGCATGTCCCCAGTGCACTTTCAAAATTTTACACAATATTTTTACACCCCTTCCATTCTATTTTCGATCGGAACTATATATCCATAACCAATGTTTGGTTCTCGTTAATGCCCGTCTAAAGTTTGGAAACAAACGAATAGTGTTAAAGGAGTGTCATTTCGCACTTCCTACACTAGAAACATTTATGTTTAAAATGAGATTGCATGGTTTGAAAAACAATGTGTACATTTACATAAATTATTCTAAAGTTGTCAGCCTGTTAAAACCTTAAAAGTTTATTTTCAACCAAACCAAGTTAGAAATAAAGAAGGAAAAACACATAACAGTTATGCTTGTTTCGGTTGAGTCAGACAAATATTCGTGTAAAATCAGAGTACATAGAATAGAAATCCACATCAAACATCTACGCCATAACAATTTTGGGACATACAATTCAATATAATCCAGTAATTTCTAAAACAGAAACAGGTGCTTTAATATAATAAATAATTCACACACCAAGAATATACCATTGTCTGAGTTTTGTCTGATTCCTCTGTAGTTATTATTCTTGGTTGCACTTTAATCGCATGTACACAGTGTGTCTTTTTCCTCGGTTGTCATTGCTGTTTTCTTTTACTCTATCGCAGGTTCAAGCAGTATATTATACATCGCAGTACCTCTTCTTTTAGCGTTCATCCTCATATTTATGATAATAGGAGCCGTGTGGTTCGTGAAGAAAAGGTAAAATGATTTAAATCGACCGTCTTAATGACGGCTGGTCGTCGAAGGAAAGAAATGCATTGGAGAAAAAGTTCTGACTCCATCCACAAATGCTCACATGCAATTGCTATTCTAGTTTGTGTTGTAAAAAAATCATCTGTTAGAAAGCTGTAACCAATTTTTATCTGTACTTTCAGATATATTCAATAACACCACGAACACATCAATCAATTATTTTGAGCAATCCATTTGGACAATGCATGAGTGAGGAAATGGTAACAAATGAATGTTATGTTCTGTATATACAATAACATTTAATACTTCTTCTACTGCTACTACTTCTACTACATTTACTACTACTACAGGTACTCTAAATTTACTTATATTAAGATTGTTAATAATCATTTACTGCCATAAACTTCTTTGTAATGTACCTCAGAGTGTCGTGATTGTCGTGGAAACGTTGATTCTAATTTTTGTTTGAATTACGTCAATTTTCTTAATTTTGTTGATCTTTAGACGGTCATCATCAGCTGACCATAAGTCATCATCAGCTCACCAATCCGTGGAAGTCCGTGAAATTCATACTTATAGCAATGACGAGCACGAATATACCACAAGCATGGATTCCGTAAAGAGATCATCAAATCAAGCCAACTATTCAGAGGTTCTCGACGATGTTAACCAGCACGAATACACCGAGATGCCTTCCGGTGGGTCCTCCAAGCCTGGAAACCGGGCGATTTACAACGAGGTCGGGGATGAAGAATATAACGTCCTGTTCGGTGGCAAGGAGACGAAGGACTACCATGTGTACAACATGCCAGGCTCTGTAAAAAGGGATTCAGGGGATACGAACCCAGGCAGGATGGACAAGAAAGGTGGTGGTCGAGAGAATAGAAAGCAATCTCAGGAGCTTGTAGATGACAAAGGTAATAATACAAGGATATGTGATAATACCTACCAAGATTTGGATAACACTAACGATGGACCCTATCCTATGTCTTTAAAATTATCTGCCGATTCTGCTACCGAGTCAACCAAAGTCCCCTCACTCGGATTACAAAGCACAACCATAACTGATCACACTTACCAAGATTTACATGAGACCGACGGAGAAGGTTATACCCCCTTGAATTTAACCATCAAATCTGGCTCTCAATTGACCAAAACAACCAAGAGCGCACCTTTGAGAGGCTCAAACGCAACTGAACAATCACCGCTTTCCGTTAACTGTCCTGTGATTGAGACAGCGAAAAGAGATGGAGACGGTCAGTCATTTTTATATACCGACCCATCGGAGTATGATGATCCAATATTCAAACCTGATGATGAATCATACGACAATCTCCAACACACACCGTTGACAGGGATTTCAAATAGCCAATCAACAGCCAAAGATTCAATAGTTATTGGGGATGACGAATATTTAACACCCAATGCCGGACATACTTATCAGACCTTAGGAGACTCTGTAACGACGGAACCAGACGGTGAGGGCGTCACCTACTCACACTTACAAAGGGGTGCACACAAGGACCCCTTGCCAGATGAACGTTACGGAAAGCTTCACGATAAGCAACGTAAATCGCGCTAATGATATAAAATACTTTTGTATCATCACTCACTGGTCTGACTAGCTTCCTATGGGGGCTGGAGCCCTTATTTGCTAGAATTCCTCTGAGTACTTAGCTGACCGGGCTCGCCCCTCAAATCATGAAAATTGTATGTGAATGGAGCAGCAAGCTGGAGGGCACCAGGCCCCACCATGATGCAGCCAGTGGGTGGTGCAAAACTGTACTTAAGTATAAACTTAAGATCACTTTTTTTTACTCCATTTACATTTATATTTGTAGTTATATGTATTTATATAAGGAACTGCTGCTGTCCCAGCGCCATGAGCGTCTCTGGACGGACATCACTATTATTATCATCATCACTATTATAAAACTACAAAAAAGTGTTCGAGATATAATCGAAAAGGGGACAGCAAAAGCTTTCGAACATAAGTGAACATCTTGCATTGTAAACTTCATTATCGAGAAGCAATTTAGACTTTTGTCGAAGCTCAAAGTCAGGGGTTTGTCATTCTTATACATGTATAAGCTTCAACCATTTAAACGACTGTTCCAATAAATTGTTTGTACGCAAAATCTTGCAAGAGTTTCAAAACATTTATTTACGGACACATTCTTTCTGTATTAAAAACATATGTCGGTGATACAAGTTCTGAATCAATCAAAGTTGACGAAATTTGTATATACATTTTTATCCGCCGAGAAAAAAGAACATTTTGTTATGAATTGGTGCATGGGTTTCACGGACGAGAGGGATATCTTTCCATTATCATTTTTCTTTAAATCTAATATAATATGGCATCCCAGCTCATCAGGGACATCTGGGGCCCGTTGCAGAAAGAGTTGCAATCAATCGCAACTCAAAAAATCATGCGCAAGTTCCGAATGCGCGTTGTTGATTGGTCGAAAATCAAATTGCGCATGATTTTTAGAGTTGCGATTGATTGCAACTCTTTCTGCAACGGGCCCCAGGGAAAATTGTTTTACTTTCTTCCAGTCAGGGAAAAAAATCAGCCTAAAAGTCGACAGCAAGGTAGTCAGTCATATTTATTTATAAATATTCATTTTGCATATCAAAACAACATCCATTGAATGACTAGTTATGGTGGTACTGATTAGTTTTACACTATTGTTTTTATACTGAACATACATGTAATTCACTGCAACAACTCAGAAAACATGCGAAACTGGGAATGTGTTTAAATGATTATCAGGGAATTTTAAAACTTCATCAGGGAAAAATCAGGGAATTTTGTTTTCAATTCAATTCAATTCAATTCAATTTTATTTATTTCACTTCCATCAAACAAAAACAAATTGTATACCATATATATAAAAATAAGTATTTGTATCCAATGCAAAGAAACAAAAATAATAATACATATGTTGTGGAAAAAACTTACACGATTTGGGCAACACATTGGAGGTTTTAACTATTTTTCAATAGAAATTAAATTAAGATGGAAATGGAGGGACCCACTAAAAAGCAATGCAAAGTATTCCAGCTTTCCTGGAAAGCTGGAAATCCTGGTCATGTTGGAGTTGAATATTTAACATAAATTTTGTTAGAAAAAAATGCAATAGTAGCATTAGTCACACGTTTACATATCTTGAAAAATAAATTTTGTGTTATTTTACTTTGCGTTTTCTCCAGTCTATTCTTGTCTTTCTGCATTTGATTTCATATATATATATATATATATATATATATATATATATATATATATATATATATATATATATATATATATATATATATATATAACAATCTCTACTCAAGTCATTCAAATTTCCATTAAAACGTTTCCAGGAAACCCTAGTACAAAACACAGTGTCAAAAATGAAAGAGGTTTGGTTGTTTTTTTAATGATCCGCTGAGACAATAATATCAGCTTTATGATAAACTAATGCAATAACTTATATTCGTGATAATAGACACAACTTTGTATATTGCATTTAAAGTAACACGCATGCACGTAGTTAGAAACTGAGATTTGGAGTTTAAATGTGTTTATCATGTCTCTCATTACACAGGTGTAAATTAATTTACTGTTGACAATAAATGGACATTTTATACCATAAAATTTATTACTTATTTTAATAAATACAATCAATTGGTACATTCCTTTATTATCATTTTTTTTACTCATATCCCAGAGTGTCTTGTCTCGATTATAATGTTGTTTAATGATATTGATATGCTGAGAAGCGGCGTTACATATACATTTAACGTTACGTCGTTCATTCTAACTAGCAGAGATTAAGAATAAATCTAGATGGAATGTATTTAACATGTTTAAGGATCAATCGAATTCTGGATTTAGTTTGAATCCTAAAGATTCATTTTTAAATATTAAAGGCCCGTATTCTTAGATCAGGTCTAACTCTGTGCTAAAATTATATGAAGCCCAAAATGTAATAATTGCATTTACATTAATCTGTTAATGTTTCCCATAATACTGTGCTCCTTCCCTATTCTTTTTTGGTGAGAACAATTACCTTATTTATTGTTCGGAGAAATTTAAAAGCAATTAGTGAGACACATTAGATAATATATTGAACCTTTACTGTCAGAGATTTATGTTACAATTTGTGGGGGAGCCGTGGTGTAGCGGTTCTTACTCTTGTAAACAGAGGGTAGTCAGTTCGAATCTAACCGCGGTCTGGTGTCATTTGGCAAAGCGTTAAACCAACGTTAAGCAACCGAACAAAATAAATTAAATTCAATTTTTCAATTTAATTCAATTTATTTTTCTCAGTATAAAAACAATATAAATAACAATATAGATAGTACAAACATGAAAAAAATCAAACATAGACATAAATAAAGTATTATACTGAAAGGGTAGCTGCCAAAAAAAACCCCGTTAACCTTACAGTCGGCCGACCCAAATAAAATAATACATTAAGAACAATTAAAGTAGAAAAGGGGAAAGAATTACCTAACTAACCTGAACAAACAATCAGAATAATAATTACATTAAAAGTGAATAAGTAGTGATGATTTGGTATTTACAATTTCTCCTAAAATATTAAGAGAGCAATTTTCCTTCATTTCTTAAGCAAAATTTGAAACCTCTGCAGTTACCTATATTTGAAAATATTCTGTTGATTCATATTAACCCCCAAAGTATTAATGATAGTAGATTTTTTATGCTTTGTGTATTTTTATAATTCTATTTTGATACTGTTATGTTTCATGCTGTTTTTTATGTAAAAGTTCTGTACAATTCAGCTCTTGCTGCGAACAGTCTTTGAATAAAATACCATTATTATTATTATTATTTACTTTGATAAAGTATTCCAAATTAATGGTACCCTATAAAAAATGAAATGATCTTTCGAAATAATTTTGTTCTTACTTTAAACAAAATTTACAGTTAATAAACATGTGCATTAACCTAACCAGCCAGACAGTCTGGCGATGAGTTGTATTGTTCGTCACCAAGTTTAAATAAAGCGATGTATTAGTAAATGAATCTTCAATTCACGTTGCTCTTCTTCACGACAGTTGACTAAAAGGTGACTACAAGAACAGACGTGTGCCACTCCAAACTATCACATTTCAGTTTCCAGCAGATTGAAATGATTCAATTTGACTAGGATGACCGTTTCAATGTTATAAATTGCAAGGATGGAGGTAAATATTTGCCTTTCTATCAAGTAGGCTATTTTAGGTGTTACCAGAGCCCTTTATCTTATAAGTGCTATTTTTCATAAAAATGCTCCCTCACTGACGTGTTCTGTGCCCTTTTCACCTAATAAGGACCAATTTTATGCGTTAACAAGTGCCATATCTCTTATCATTGCCAAAGTTTGCCAAAAAATCCCCCTCACGAACATGTTCTGTGCCCTTTTCACCTGAATAAGACTCGTTTTGTAGCAAGTGTCCTTTTGCCATCTTATTAGTGCCCTTTCTCGTATCAGTGGCCCTTTTAACCCAAGAAAAAATGCCCCAACGAACGTGTTCTGTGCCCCTTTCACCTGAGAAGTATCCGTTTTATTTCAGAGCAGATGCTTCCTTGCCTTCTTGTTAGTGCCCTTTCTCGAATCAGTGCCTCTTTTTACCCCCAAAGTGCCCCTCACGAATATGTCCTGTGCCCCTTTCACCCGAGAAAGATCCGTTTTATGTCGTCCGAAAGCGCCTCAATTATCGCTTCGCTCACTCGCTTTCCAAAAAGTTTACGCGTGCTGTCCCCAGCAAAACAATTTCTGCTTACGCCCATGTTTAAGACAGTGCCCTTTTGGAAATAGACGGTGCCCCTTTTCCCTGTGCCCCTCCCACTTTCAACTTCGCTTCCTGGAAGAAACAATGCATAATTATTCAAAATAACACAGACAGTTCTTTGAGTTCAGTGATATTTTATTACTAATGTTGAAGATTAATTAACTTAATCAAAATCTATTAAAAGTGAGCAGCGATCATTTTCTTGGCTTTAAAAATAATGTAGACCGCAGCGGAGATACTTCCATGAAAAGCAAAGCCTGTGTAATTCACTTTCAATTCCTGTTCAACAAAACTATACAATGTGAGGTAACTTTGCTGGAAAATTTGACAGAATCCAGAATGATCAAAATTTGAGAGTGAAACTTGCTTAAGTTGGAAGCATTAGCATGCCACGGAGGGATTATTCATGTTCGGTAGGGTTTTAAAGAGAAACAAAAACAGAAATTGATTGTCAGAATAATTGAATAATAGTAAAAGTCATTTCAAAATAAAACATTGGTCAAGCGACTTACCAGGCCACGTCTAATTGGTTTGAAACGTTACTCGGTATACCTTAATCTGAAGAATTTATTTCTCATAACTACACTGAAATATTTAATGACTATAGCAGGGGCGGGTCCAGGATTTTCCAAGAGGGGTGGGTACTTTTTCCCGAGAAAAAAATTAACAAGCCCAAAAAAGAATAATAATAACAAAATAAAGTCTCCATTTTCAAATTATTTTTTTGGGGGGCACAATTCTGTCTTAACGGCATTTTAACATTATGAATTTTAGTTGTGCCTCTAAAAGGGGAAGGGGAGGGCACGGGCCGGCTTCCCCCCCCCCCCTGATGCTCCAGTGGACCGACGATACTCTTATCGTTGTTCTCCACTGCTGAGTGAAAATTCTTGAAAATATACTTTTTATTATTCTGAATTTTCATAATGCACATCTAACTTGATGTTGGTTACTTGTGAATGTGAAAGAGATCTCGCACAATAAACGAATCTGTTTGATATCTTCAGGATTATGTGTTAGGCCTAACATCGTCTCTGATGTTCATCTGCATCGCTATTATTTCTCTATCGGGTAAGTGAATGCGGTACAAAGCGTTTTTTAACGTATTTGTTTGTGTGTGTGGGTGTTTGCGCGCGAGGGTGTGGGTTTAGGGGTGGAGGGGTGCGGTACGCGGTGTGCGTGTGTATGAGTATTACATATTGTACATTGGTTCCCAGAATAATAATCAGAAAACACCTAGAATCATCGATGTTTTATAAATCATATATAACTGTATAATATATATATATATATATATATATATATATATATATATATATATATATATATATAATCATATGAGATATATATATTCTAGAATATATATATTATATACATGTATATTATAGATTGGGACGTCCTGCATATTGCGAAAAGATTTGGAATAGAGAAAAGTGGCAGGCGTGGGATTTTGCCAGAGCTGTCCTCCAGTCCCCTTTTCAAACAAGATCGAAAAAGAAATTTCGCTCTATGAAATCGAACCCTTGCCCCAACCAAACACAGAATGTGTGTACATAGGCTTCCTGATGGTTAGTCCAATTGTTATCATGGAGGCCTAGCTTTGTTGCAGTATCAAGCAGCATCGTATTGCATTATAAAACGGATCTTAATTGAATTGAATACTGGCCTGCATTTACAATAATGGATTCATGACATGACCGTAGGAAGTGGGGTTGCTGAAGGACCCCAAGACTTTATTAAAGGCATGGTCACACCGCCTGAGCGTCGGAGCGGTCGTGGAGCGGTAGGGAGAGGGGGTCGAATTTCGCTCACAAAATTGGGGAAAAAAAATCGAAAACAAAATAGAAACAATCGAAATCGAAATGGTGAACGGGAGCGAGCGGAGATGATTTTTCTCTCTCTCCGCTCCACGACCGCTCCAACAACGCTCGGGCGGTGTGACCAGGCCTTAAGGGGGGGGGGGGGGTGCTGCGTGTATTTTTTTTCGCAATTAAAATTGGTAATTTTTTGGTTGATTCATCTCCAGCAATTCACTCTATTGCTGCTGCCGAACGATTGAAACTGTCATGCTGCGATGATGGATACAAACTGAACTACACCTTACCAATGTTTAACCAGTGTCCAATGAAGGAGGATCCTGAAATGGGTCTGATACAAACCATACCCAAACTGATCCCTTCTCCAACATTCGAAGATGGTTGTTCTGTCAGACAAAACAGAACGGGTATACCAGAGGGGAAGCGTATCTGCAGAATTCCGGGTACGATACACAGCAAGAACTGTGGTGTTAACCGGTGTACATAGAGGACCACACCAATTATTTTACACCGGTGTTAAATTGGTGGTGTTAGTTTTGCACCTATAGGTGTTATCACAACACCTATGGTTGTTACATTTACACTTTTAGTGTTATGTTCAATCTCTCGGGTGTTATTTTAACACCTCAGGGTGTGGTGCTCTATTAACACCAATTGGTGTCAGTTTTAACACCACAGTTTTTACAGTGTATATGAACTAAACTATTTTCAAGGAACTTGGTAATAAGAATGTGCCCCTATTACAATGAAAGGCCATAATTATTTATTCCAATAACTTGTAAATGTGTTTAGGTATTTGGGTAATACATATGGGGATTTTAAAACCGTTTTCTTTTCCATCAAATTCTCAAGGTGTATCATCCAAAAATGCAAATACATAATTTACCAACAAATGTAAAATGATGATGACAATAATAAAAATGATGATGATAATAATAATGATAGCAATAACGAAAGTAATAGAAATATAAATTATGATAATAATAATCATGATAATAATAATAGTAATAATAACAGCAATAATGAAAATAATAATGATTAACAATCATTTTTATAATTGTTATTCCTTTTTTCTTTCTCTTTTCATGTATGTGTTGGTTTTTCTTGGGACCGGTTTATGAACCATGTTTTCCTGTTAACTTTTCTTTATTCAACTAAAAAGATTGTTCCTTTGAGCCATGTGAAAACGGCTGGTGTGAGGAGTCTATGACTAGTTATGTTTGCCATTGCTCACCGATGTTCATCGGCCCACAGTGTGAAAAACGTTAAGTATAACGACATTCGTTGGTGTACCTGTACACTTTTAAAATAGAGGGCAAAAAGTGCCCAACTTTTAACCAACCCTGGGCAACATACTCTCCACACAACTATTTGTTAAAATATGCCCAATTTAGGTAATAAAAACAAATAATTAGATAATAAATTTGTTCAATAGCATAATAATTGCCCAAAATATGTACATTTTTACCGACATACATTACCCAACACAGTGGACAGTATGTTTCCCAACTTTATAAGTGTGTAGCATCATTATTCGATGAGTCTGTTATTATTTTAAAACCAGACTTTTATTATGTTTTCAGTGTTTTGTTCGTTGGATTTACTTTATTCATTTGGACATAACCATTCCAGCCGAAGGTCCCCTTAAACATGAATTAATCAAAGTTTTGATTAAGCGCTGTGTATAATCATGTTGTCGTTCTGTATTCATGTACCATAAACTTGCTTCAGCGTGCATTGGACATGTTGGAAACGACTGGTAATACGCAGAATTTAGATTGCCTTCTTAAATATAGGCATCGAATGTAGCCCCATCCTCGTTTACATGAAGAAAAGACTCTAAAAAATAGTGTGTATGATCACAAGTCAAGGACTTTTTTTTCCATTTTGCCATGTTTGACGCTTTGTTTTAGATACACCTGTCTCCATAATATCGACCGACTAATTTTCTAACTCATTATCTTTTCACCAGACACCATATATTTTTCAAACTGCACAGCAAAAACTGCGGTGTTAACAGATGTACATATAGAGGACCACACCAGTTATTTTACACCGGTGTTAAATTGGTGGTGTTAGTTTTACACCTATAGGTGTTATTAAAACACCTTTTGTTGTTACATTTACACTCTTTGGTGTTACGTTTTATCTCTAGGGTGTAATTTCAACACCTCAGGGTGTGGTCCTCTATTAACAACAATTGGTATCAGTTTTAACACCGCAGTTTGTACAGTGTTAGAGTACTTTGAACTGCATATTCCGTTACGAATCTACACGTCTCCATGGTTTTCTTACATACCATAAACTGCTGTAGTCACTTAGGCACGAACTCATTCTCCATCTGGTGTTTATCATCAATTAAAAAATTCACACAAACAAATAAACTTATACCCATCCGCTCATGCATAATTTTTTTCATAAAATTCAACTAGCAAAGTGCGTGGGTGTTCATCAAACAAAGATCAGTAGAGCAAACAGTAAATAGACGTCTTCAAACGACTAATATTGTGTTTCATAAAACAATTAAAAAAATGTTATTAAATCGATAAAAGCAGCTATTCTCAAAGTAAGCGATCTCTAATAAAGTATCAAACAGAATGAAAAAAAACTTTTATCCTCTTCAAGTGTTTGTTCTTTTTTTTTGTTTTATGAAACCGACTTCAAACCAGGTTAGCTATGCACCCTCCCTTTTTTGACATGTTTCTGCTTTTGTATTCGATCAATTTAATTTGGATAGACACAGTCACCCAAACTTCAACTTAGTCGCTCTGTCTGTTTTATTCTCAAATTGTCTGACGATTATTTGTTTTCACATTTTTTTATAAACAGATATATCAATTCATATCATCATTTTGTTCAGAATGGTTTCTTCGTGTTTTTGTTACTAAAACATTTGTATATTGAATTTGTAATCAATGATTCTTCATTCTACACAGCAAAAACTGTGGTGTTAACTGGTGTACATAGAGGACCACACCAGTTATTTTACACCAGTGTTAAATTGGTGTTAGTTTTACACCTAAAGGTTTTATTACAACACCTTTTGTTGTTACATTTACAGTCTTTGGTGTTATGTTTAATCTCTAGGGTGTAATTTTAACACCTCAGGGTGTGGTCCTCTATTAACAACAATTGGTATCAGTTTTAACACCGCAGTTTGTACAGTGTGAGAGTACTTTGAACTGCATATTCCGTTACGAATCTACACGTCTCCATGGTTTTCTTACATACCATAAACTGCTGTAGTCACTTAGGCACGAACTCATTCTCCATCTGGCGTTTATCACCAATTAAAAACTTCACACAAACAAATAAACTTATACCCATCCGCTCACGCATAATTTTTTTTCATAAAATTCAACTAGCAAAGTGCGTGGGTGTTCATCAAACAAAGATCAGTAGAGCAAACAGTAAATAGACGTCTTCAAACGACTAATATTGTGTTTCATAAAACAGTAAAAAAATGTTATTAATTCGATAAAAAACAGCTATTCTCAAAGTAAGCGATCTCTAATAAAGTATCAAACAGAATAAAAAAAATGTTATCCCCTTCAAGTGCTTGTTCTTTCGTTTTTGTTTTATGAAACCGACTTCAAACCAGGTTAGCCATGTACCCTCCCACTTTTGACATCTTTCTGCTTTTGATATTTGTTAACACTTTATTCGATCAATTTAATTTGGATAGACACAGTCACCCAAACTTGAAACGTAATATTACAACATCGTTATCATAGAATTCTTCAACTTAGTCGCTCTGTCTGTTTTATTCTCAAATTGTCTGACGATTATTTGTTTTCACATTTTTTTATAAACAGATATATCAATTTATATCATCATTTTGTTCAGAATGGTTTCTTCGTGTTCTTGGTACTAAAACATTTGTAAATTGAATTTGTAATAGATGGTTCTTCATTCTAGGACTATACTTGCGTTTCTCATTCGAATTCTTGATTGGAGTAAAAACTGTTTTGCTAGTAATACCGAATTATATCACCTTTATTAACCATATACATGTGCATATACAGAAAAGCAAGGATAGTCCCAATATAATGTAACTCATTTTAATTCCTCGATAAATAAAAATGGTTTGTTCAGTTATTTGATATGTAAATATTTCTATTCTTACACTTTATTCTTACACTTCTTTATTTGCAAATCCAATCGTGATACAATTTTCATTCAACTTGTTCTATTTTGCTGACCCGTTTTATTGAGCAATTAAATACACATTTTGATATTCCTGATGTCATGGATATTCCTGATGATACAGTTTTCTCGGATGGTCACAGCAGTATGTAAACGCAATCATTTTGGTGCTTGTCACATTATCCTCAAGTGTCCTCTATCACCACAGCGCATTAAGACGTTTTGGCAACGGGAAAACTCTTCACATTGCCTTGATTGCATTGAAAATGCAATTAAAATCACAGTGGGGAGCTGAAAGGCTTTTTGTCAAAATTTGGTGGACTGGGACAGCAAATCATCAGAAGATTTGCACGGGATGAACAATAGCAAATATGTCGTTGTCCAGAGTCAAGAGATTCCGATGCTGTCCCGGTCTCTCAGTTTTTTTTTTTAATTTTTTTCTTGTCTCTCATATATTGATTGAATTTCTCAATTACATTTATAGCTGTAGCTGATGTGTATAGTTAGTCCTTTTTCATTCATTTGAAGAATTGTGCTCTACATTAAAGTGAACCGGGACGGCGTCAAATTGACGAAAAGAAATAATCGCTCGCGTACAATTTTCGCGTTTACTACGGGGCCGCTCTCTACAACGCACCAATTCCTTTGAAAATACATACCTGATTTTCGCACGCGGAATGAAGCGTATAGCTTTTAATTGCGTGATTTTAAGCGTAACAAAGCCTGATCGAAGCGGGAAATGGCAAACAAAATCCAAACATACACACACGACATATCCCAAGATATTTACAAGTATGTAATTTATGCACTCACCATTTTTCTGAATCAATGCTGTATGTTAAACCTCTTGTTTCAAATTCTTTAGCTATATACACGTATGACCTTTTAACTTTGCTTTTTAATGAAAACTTTCATTTTTATCATAATCTATCCCTTGTCAGGTCTACCATCCATGTCAGGTACGTGTCATAATTGATATTTTGAAAGACATGTTGCTTCGCACTCCTTTTATGATTCATAAATGTGTCTATTTTCCTGAAGTTATTCAATAATTAAGCCCCCCCCCCAAAAAAAAAAAAATGTTTGGGCGAATCTATTGCTTTATATGAATTAATCAGGATTTCTCATGCAAAAGGGAATCCCTTTCCCAAGAAGTATTGACACTCTCAACTCCTTATCTAAGAGGTTATAATCTAAAAATGATGATAATGATAATAGTGTTGACGATGATTGCGATTGTTTTGGGGCACGATGTGGATGCATAACGCCTATGCTTAGTATAAGGAGACGAACTACTGAGATAGAGAGTGAGAGAGGGGAATTATGTATACCGATTTCTATCACAATTAACTTTAAATAACATGTTTTGCATGAACCCTACTTTTGCCATATTCATTGTGTACAGTTCTGTTGGTGATAATATATACATTTTGTCTTCCGCGTGTTATAACAAATTTATCTCGAGATTTTCTGTTATAACTTAGGTAGTATTTAGCATGATAAGATAGCGCACTCCAATGCAGTGATATCGTACTACCTTTCTAAGATGTCTAAGAATGGGTTATACAGTGCGTCCCAGAAAAAACGAAACCGAGATTAAGCGATCATTTATCATAACTTAATCATAAGGAAAATAGACAAATGACCTACCAATTTAAAGCTTAGAATCTCCTTTTTCATCTGATATTACTTGGATTATTTTTCATTAACGCATGACTGAAAAAATACAATTTGAAGAAAGGATATCAAAAACTCATTTGTCGGGGGGTATCTGGGTTTCTAAAAGAAAACCACATTCTTGAAAAGTTCAATATCTTATCTTTAATTTGATACCTAAATTTTTTTTGAAATGTCATCATAACTTAAAAAAATATATGGACTTAGTTCATGAAACTTAAACATAAGGTTAATCAACTTAGTATTACTGAACATCAGGTCAAATGTCATTTAGGGTCAATGAACTTTGGCCAAAGTGGGGGTATCTGTTGAATTACCATCATAACTTTGATAGTTTATGAATCTGATTCATGAAACTTGGCCATAAGAGTAATCAAGTATCTTTGAACATCCCGTCCAAGTTTCAGGTTACATGACCAAGGTCAAAGGTCATTTAAGGTCAATGAACTTTGGCCATGTTGGGGGTATATATTGTTGAATTACCATCATATCTCCGTAAGTGTATTGGTCTAGTTCATAAAACTTGCACATAAGAGTCATCAAGTATCACTGAAAATTTCATGCGAGTTTCAGGTCACATGACCAAAGTCAAAGGTCATTTAATTTCATTGAACTTTGGCCATTTTAGAGGTCATTATTAGATTGCTGTCATAACTTTCAAAGTTTATGGATATAGTGTATAAAATGTTGAAATAGGGGTAATCATGTATCAATGACAAGTGTTAGGTCACATAATCAAGGTCAAATGTCAATGAACGTAGTATTGTATCATTATATGAATGGTGTTTTTTGTGAATAATTATTTTATAGTAGTTTTCAAAGTCAGCACTGCTGCTATATTGACTCGCGTGATGCAGGTGAGACAGCCAGAAGCATTCCACTTGTACATATGACTATTCTGTAAACAGGTCAAATTGGGATATTTTGAAGTAACTAACTCCGTGAAATGTCGCGGGTTTTGTCATGCATAAGGAAATGAGGACGAATCAACATAAACATTTTCAAACATTAGTGGGCACTATCTCGCTATCCCTATAATCAATATGCTTGGTATTCGGCTCGGATGTGTACGATGGTACCTTTTGGCAGTTCACTTATTTATTAAAATAGTTTATACTAAATAAATGATCAATATGAAAGAGTAGAATTTACTCTTTTTAAAAAACTGCTACAATATAAAAAAGAAGATAAAAAAGATAAAGAAATATATTCGATTCACGTGAGTTTGTAGGTAGACATTAGGCACAAGAGAATTTTGATGAATCTGGGGGTGTTTCATAAAGCTGTTCGTAAAGTTACGAACTACTTTACGAACGACTGGAACCTGTTCTTGGGTCATAACTCAATTACATAGGGATACCAGATAGCACAAGAAAGGATCACCAGTCGTGCGTAAAGTCATTCGTATCTTACGAACAGCTTTATGAAACACCCACCAGGCATATTTGCTCAGTTGGACAGCTGACTGTAAAGTTTCTGCTTCTAGCAATGTACTGATTGCATTATTTAAAGATCTGAAGGTCGGTGTACTTTGTTCAAATGACCTTTTTAATCATAATTTTTCTGATTCAGTACATATTTTTCTCACAGATTGCAGGGACAATAGTGATTTCTGCGAATACTGGGCTGGAGTGGGAGAATGTGAAGTCAATCCAAGATATATGTTGTTCCACTGCAAAGTTAGTTGTCATCAATGTGACATTGGCACAGGTAAGCATAAAAACTAGGCCCAGATCAAGGGCGGTGGAGCAAATTTGAAAGTGGGGGAGGGGCACAGGGGAGAAGGGGCACTTTTTCTTTCGGAAAGGTAATATCTTAAACAAATTTTAAAAAAATCACTCAAAAAAATGTACAGTGGTGCAATGAGCCAAAAATATTAGGGGGCTAGATATGTTGTACTACGTAAGATTTATAAAAAGCTGCGAGAGAGCAAAAAGTATGACAGTTTTATATTACACGAAAATCATATTTTGTGATAGATTTTGAAATAACATCATATTTCACCCTTCTCTCTTTTTTTGTTGGTCGTGAGATATTTCAGTGGGGGCTATAATATCCCCATCCCCCACCATCTATACGCCACTGCTTATGTACCCCACTCACATGACTCATGAAACTTAATCCACGTATGATTATTCTTACAAGTTTTTTCCTTCATAAGTAGTAACATCTAAAAATGAGAATATTGTTTTCTTGTTTCAAAGGGGCCCTTATTAACACGTAAAACGAGTCATTCTCACGTAAAGGGGCACAAACCACGTCCCTGATCAAGAGGGGCATTTTTCTTGGGTAAAAAAGACGCTTTTTATTGTTTCGAGAAGTGGGAGACGCTGTGACACCCGGCCCCCAGGATCGCTGTCCCTGGCCGTGTTTAATGAAGGAATCACAAGCTGAAGGACAATACGACTAAACAAAATCGTATGGTCTCTTCCCATTTTGTAGTTTGTAAATCAAATCCTTGCCGTCATGGAGGCTCGTGTGAGGAGGCCGAGATAGGGTTTAAATGTATGTGTCCTGAAGGCTTTACCGGTGAGCTGTGTGATTATGGTAAGTATGTCAGGGGACTCAACTAATTTACACCAACGTAAAAACAGAATCGCCAATGTGGATATAGAAATGTCAGGGCAGTTGCACCCTGTTCAAAAGCACTTCATTGAAAGACAGGATCCGAGGGAAAATAAGATATATTTTGATTATGATGAAATAATACGAAGTATTCTTTGTTTAGCGAGACAGGAAAATATCATGATTACTTATTATGTCCCTTTTAGGTCTGAATACATGGAATATCAAAAAATTTCAGCTCGCGCTTCGCGCTCGCATTATTTCATCACTGAGATACATATCCGTTTAATGTCATTGTCCTTAATATATCTTTATTAGGTCAGTATACAGTCCTGGCAACTGAGCGCGCTTAAGTGACTCAAAATTTTTGCTGGTACCGCCAATGCTGTGATCCCCGGTACGCCACTGCATTTGCATGTTACTGAATTGTGCATTAAAAAAAAAAAATAAGCGAAACCAACGAGTTACCAGCTGGTAACTCCTTGTCGAAACTTTGAAATGTCCTAACTTTCTTATTTTACATCAGATTTTGATGACATTTTTAGCGTTATTCTAGTTTTATTTTTTTTTTAAAAGACGACAAGGCCATGATTAACCTTTACTTATTGATTTTTATTACTTTCAAATGTTTATATGCATATGCATGTACATGCATGAGAAAGGTTACGGAATATCCCTAACTGGATACAGGCTAGACATTAGTTGACTTGTTTCATTGAATTATGATAATTATATCAATGCAAACAAAAATTCTGTTCCGTAACTTTCAACCGCTACAATAGTTTCACCCCGCTTTCCTGACACGATTTTGTTTTGTTCTCCTTAGATCCCTTCATACAATCAGTGCTGCTCATTGGAGAAAGACGCGGTGAGGGAATAATAACCATCTCCTCTTCTTCTGATGCTGGAGGTCCGACCAAATACATGATGATACACCAAGATGGGTGGAATTCCAATGCCTCTAGACTAGTTTGCCAGTATCTGGGTTTTAAAGGTAACATTTCATGCCAGCTATATGCCGGAAGTTAGACACGACAGTCATACTTTCAATTTAGGCGACATTGTTTTTTTTTTTTAAGATTTAGGAACTTGGCTGCATTTAATTTATCTTAGCTTTTTTACCCTGTTGAAAATATGTACGTAATCATCATATGTTGCTTTCAATGCATGATAACAAATTTCTAGGTGATTTGAATTTGGACGCGATCTTTACCAAGCATAGTTTGGGAAAATTTATATTTCTACATCCAAATCTCCTACATCCAAATCTCCTACAGTTCATCCAATCATTATCTGTTCTAGCTTCGATCTCCTTCGCCATCGGCTACTCGGTTGAACCTGCCTCGTCAATTTCAGATATTAAGGCATGCAATACTGGGGACACAGGATGGTCTAGAAAGTGTGTGTGTGTGTGATGACCTTGAAAATACACATTCAACTGGTCATGTTTAGCTTTTGAACACGTTTATTCGAAAGGATAGAGGGGGCTCCAACACGACGACTGCCCAGTTCTGCGCCCCCTTCAATATATGAATATGTGATATTTCCCCCGATCGGATCCTGTTAATTTATTTCATTTTTGGTTACAAGGTGTCTATGCGACAGTGACTAGCAACCACTTCAATGTGTCATCTTTGAAAAACAACACCAAATCAGCGTTTGTGGAATGTCCAGTTAACGCTACCATCATCACTGATTGCATGTATAACGACACTCGGGGTGATCAAATGAAAAATGAATCTATCGGAGTCGTCTGTTGCTCAAGTGAGTAGTTGCCGAAAACAGTTTGGATGTACACATTAGTTATTATTCTTAAAAAAAATTACGAACTTTACTTTGGAATTGCAATGTGTCAGTCTATGAATATCTACCTGTATGCAAATGTATGAAATAACTTCCAAATGGAGATCTATGGAGCATTCTATGAAGTCTACATGTGGCGTCGCAACACACAGATGGGCGAGAGAGGTCGGGATTAACCTTGATGAAACTGGGGTGAATTCTGAGCATGAAGTAAAATGTCTGTCGAACATCGTGATTTTTAGACAATCAAATTTAGTCGTTCTTAGAATCAAATCTCACATGATTACACGCTTTTTTAGTTATGAAAATTAAAATCTCAAGGATTTCCTTCAATATTCATATAAAAAGATACATGGGCTCTTCTTGATCAAAGCTTTTAAACTGATAACAAAAATGAAATTCCATGATATAAGCGACTTCTATAGCCTTACTCAACATGTTCAAGGAATTTTCAACCATGAGATAGACGGAGTAACAGTCTTGCATGTATATGTTACAGGTTAACTGAAAATAATCACAACAGCGAAATATAACATGAAATGCATTTGTTTTATATATATATATATATATATATATTAAACATTACATCTACAGAATAAGAGCTTATTTTCACAGACGAAAAATTACACCATAAAGTCACACCTACATGACATATGAATACGAGGGGATGTGATATGAATTTGTATATGTGATCAACCGCTACGTGTGTCTCTGTGTTTTTGTTTTTTGCTTTTGTTTGTGTGTGTGCGTGTTCTTTTCTTTTTACAGGAAATAATCTTGGAAAGTAATTTCATATATGTATGAAGTGATTATTATGGATTATATCCCCGAACACTTTTGACTATTTTTGCGTCAAATAGTTGTATTTCACCCCTCCCCCCCAAAAAAAAAAAGTGATTCCACTTCTTTGGTTTCAACTATTAAAAAAAAGTTACAAATTATTCTGTCAAACCTACAGTTAACCAGTTCTGCGACCCTCCAGGCAGCCCAGTCGGTCTTGAAAACGGTAACGTTCCAGATGCGGCTATCAGCGCCTTTAGCCACCATGTCGATTTTCCGCCCTCCTTTTCACGATTGAACGGACTGTTAGCCTGGGTTGGGGATATTGGTTCGCTTAACCGTATGTGGATCCAAGTCAAGTTTGACTCGGTTTACCTTATTACTGCGGTTATAACACAAGGAAATGGGAACAAGATATCGGGTGATTTAAGAGTGACGTCATACACTGTCTCGTCTAGCGTTGACTGTGAGACATGGATTGAATATTTGGATACGAGTTCAGGAACGGCGAAGGTAATTATCTTGTCATTATATCTTGATTAACTTTACTATTCTTTATTCAAACGGATGAATTGTGACAAAGAGGGATTTTAATCTCGAACTTTGGCAACATTTAATGATTGAAACATCTAGGAAGATGGGCAATTCAAGACTAGAACAACTTTTCCCTTTGTCAATAATGATGTAAAAGAGCAATCTTATTAGTGTTACGAACCTTTCACGAGGCTTCTAAACAATGATAATAGTCCCAGCATCTCTGTTTTATCGGTCGCTTCACAAGACAAGCCTCGAATGACAGCATAACTGGGGCCCGTCTTACAAAGAGTTCAGATTGATCCGATCAATCGCAACTATGGAAAGCCAGCAAAGTCAACATAATGCATGTTTGTTCATTTTTTTGTTAGATGTGAATGTATATCCTAAGTTCATTGATTTCTTGACAGTTCGGTGTGTTCTCCTTTATTTACAAAGCCTACATTTTGCACATTTCCTGTAGAAAAAAATTATGACACTGATGGATTTACATAGATAATAATAATGATAGTAATAGACATTTATATAGCGCCATCTCTCTAGAAATATATATCGTTGTTATTATTATTGTTAGCCCGGCTTTAGCTCGAGATGCCTTTCAGCGCTCATGCATTCAAGGAATTAATCCTGCCGGGTACCCATTTACCTCACCTGGGTCGAGTGCAGCACAGTGTGGATAAATTTCTTGCTGAAGGAATTTACGCCATGGCTGGGAGTTACGATTGATTGGATCACTCGTAACTTTTTGTAAGACGGGGCAAAGATGTAATATTGTTATCAAATCTATCCTCACTTATAATTATATCATTATGATTATAGTGTTCTCGCCTGTAATAGGCATCCCCTCGTGATTAATAAATGCTTATTTTTTTTATTAGGTTTTTCCAGGAAATTTTAACAAGACCATTTCTGTGACACATATTTTCGAGAGGCCTCTCCTATGCCGTTACTTTAGGCTTCATCCCGTTACTAGCGTTCGAACGAGTTTTGGTCTTAGATTTGAGCTAATCGGTTTTGGTCCACTCAGTGATACAATCGGTATGTTATTGGAATACGCTGAATATATTGCTTCTCTCATGAAACTGTCTTACCGTTATTGCATGCATTTCGATGCACTTTATTTCATCACTTTATATTTTACCATCCAGTGTATTCAATTCAATTAAAAATATTCAATTTTTATCCAGTGTATTCAATTTCAATATTCAATTTCATCCAGTGTACTCAATTCAATTAAAAGTATTAAAATATTACCAGTGCTAATGTGCCATTTTTTTTACACTGAGCAGTGGCTGAACAAATTCATGTACCAGGCTGCATTCATATACCAGACTTTTGTTAAGGTTACCTTTACCACTAGGGGGCCTAACGGTCACACCGGTCATTCTCGTGGTGTCCGTTATGTGAACAAAGTGGTTTAAAACGATCCTGCTTTTCATTCGATTCAAGACAATTATTTATTTATCTATTTATTCACTTACCTATTTATACACTCATCTATTTATTTATTTATTCATCTATTTATTTATTTATTTTTCATGTATTTGTTTTTTCATTTATTTCTGATATTTTGACAGGCTCACTCATCACCACCACCAATGATGGTGGTCTCCCAAGAGGCCCTGTTAACAAAATATCAGTTACATGAAATAAACATGGTGGTTTTTCATTTCGTGGCCAAGTTAGAAATAACAAAACGAATAGAAATAATAATAAGCGAGTTACAGTATTAAAAATTTTGTTCATATACAAAAGGTATGCAAGCATGTTATAAGAATAAAATATTGGTATCCTTGTGAATTATATCCATTTGATAATCAAATTTGACGATATGATTCACATTTGTGAAATTTAATTTTGAATCTAGGATATAAAATAACATGGAAATTATATAAAGTAAATTTGAACGAAACACACATCACAAATGAGAGAATGATTACCACTCAACACGGGGATACCATCGAATTCTATTTTAGCCTACATATTTACATTTTTTTCTTTACACTCTGGGCCTTTTAAAACCTGAATCATGATGATTGCAATTCGTATTTAGAATCATCGGACTTTCACACGGTAAATTCGTACCGTAATTTGAGCGAAACTTAACTGGAATTCACCGCCGGAGTAAAGAATTTGAATTCGTGATTCTAGTTTGGTTTCAAAAGTGCTAATAATTCGTCATTAGCCTTATTTTTCACCGGAATCATCATTCAAATTGCCGTGGGAAAGGACGGATTGTAATGATGATGGCAATTTGTCTTAAGAATCATCGGACCTTTCACACACTCGCCGGAAAACTGTGATTTGAATTCTAATTCCTGAGCGAAGGCGGTATGTGTCCTGGGTGATTTTTTCCATCAAAGCACTGCGTCGCAAATACAAACTACGATGAGTGCATGACAATTGAATTATCTACGGAAGTGCTTAAAAGTTAACGTAAGCTCCGCCCCCAAAAAAGACGTTTTGGGGCGATTCCACACTAGAACTTAAAAAATATCATAAATTTCAACATGCTTTCAATAAGTCATAAGTAGTGTAATATTTTACTATGATACCTACATTTTATGAAAATTATGAGTTTTAACCAAAGTGAAGATAGATATAGTTTTAATTGGGGGAACAATGGAGTTTTAAATTTTCAATAATTTTGCTAATTGAATAGTCAAGTACAAACACCGCCTGAAATAATTATTTGCAAAGCACGAGAAGACTGAAAATATTGCAGGTCAATAGAATAATATATCATTGAATGTTCCAAATAATATCTACAATATTTTCATGTTCCATAATAGGGGCAGCCCTGATTTTTCCGAACCTATTTTCGGCAATGTCCCGTACGACACATGACAATGCAAAAGTTTTTCCTACAATTTTATTTTTGATGATGCAATTTCATAAAATCAGTTTCTTTTTCTTTGACTCATGGGTGATCGATTTATCCCATAAGGATCTAATTTCTGCCCTTCATTTTTCAATTATTGTCCCATTAAAAGTTGTCCCGTACGACACACAATATATAATGCATTTAATTGCAGGATTTGGATTCAGAAACCATAAATAGTAGGCATATTTAAATTCATTTAATTGATTTAACATAAAGTGAACTGAAAAAGTACTTTGTTTATATCCATAGAACATGAAATAGGTGATTCTAAACATTTTAATTGATTTCATGTAGGCTTATTCTTTCGTGAATCCCTTCAGCTCAACTGATGATTTTCACTGATCAGAGCAGGTTAATTTCTTTTCATTGAGCATGAAAAGAAAACCTTTATAATTATTTCAACCTAGCCTGGAAGATGACTTCCTCTTGCATGCTAATGTGGAATTATTATAAGATGTAAATACAAATCAATCATCATGATCATCTATTTGGACTTCCCTTGATGATCACTATTTTTTATATATGAAACTCCTTACCTTTTTTCAAGTTGTAAAAACAAATCTGGAAAATAAGACAAACCATATGGTTTCATGAAATGCAGATGGGTTTGAAAAAGTAGAACCGCATTTCTTTAGATTTTTTTTTGTTAATTACAAGTGACAGTTGTGACATATATCATGTAGATATACATTTTATATAAAAAAATATAACATTTTAGCCCCATAATTTACACAAAGTTTCATTCATTCATTGTTTAAATAGTGTTATTAATTCACTAAAATATAACTTCACACAAAACCTCAAGTTTTTCAGCTCGTTGAAATGCTGTGTACACTTGTACATTTCCCATCATGAAAAAAATTATAACATATTGCCCCCGATTGTATATATTGAGGTTACTTAATTATTTTGTCCTGAATGACTACTTATTAAAAGATTTTTCATGAAAAAGGAAGAATTTAGGGGCAATGCTCCTTCTGATTGATAAAAAGTTATTTTTTTATTATTCAGGCTGCCCAGCACAACACGCAAGTGCCTGTACAACACACAAGTGTCCCGTACGACACATTATTTTGTTTATGATATATTGACAGAAATATTCAGCTAATAGCGGTTTCTAACCTAATGAATGTCTTAGTTTGATAGGATTATCATTATCATCAGCCAAATAATGTGATTGAAGAAGTCAAAGAGACATAAAGTAAGAAAGTTTGGCTTCAATTTAGAGATGTCCCGTACGACACATTTTGAATGTCCCGTACGCCACAATGTTCTCGAAATTTATAATTTGCTTTATTTATTTATGAATGTTTATTTTGCTTTCTTTTATGAATGTGTTCGTTCTTGGGTAATTGAATGTCAATTTGAGTTCAGTTTCTATGAAATTTATCTGCCCAACTCACAGACTTTTGGGTACAAACTTGAGGTTTCTAAAAAAGCCACTTTTTCTGCGTCCGCACGACACATTACTATTTTAAATCTGTATTATACAGGATGTGAATTCAAGTTTTTTTTCAAGAATTTACCTCCGGAGTAGAATTGGTGATTTGTGATTATGATAAGCACTCGTGATTCTAGTTTGGTTTCACACGTGCTAAAAATTCGTCACTTAAATCATCATTCAAATTACGATATTTCTTACCGTGTGAAAGGGGGGCTATATTGCTTGCAAGACCGCTGAAATTGTTATATTGATGTGGACTGCGTGTCAAAAATAAGATATGTAGTACTTTACTTTAAATTTGAATGTGTATATATACCTTAATATATCTCAGATAACCGAGGTTTTAGAATGCGTTTAAAAAAGTGTAGGTGACATTTTAACGGAACTTTCAAGTTGGTTCCAAACTGTAATTCCTGAAATTGAAGGACTATGTTTGTACTTATCTGTCCTAAATCAAGGTTTTTCTATGTAGGCCTATTCCTTACAGCACGTCTTGTACAGTGACCATGTGTGAATTATTCCTTACATTTATTTGGCGTTCAACAGGGAGAGAGTCTCGCCGATCTGGCGCTACCCAGTGGCTGCCGGGCCCACGATTAATGGGGGGGGGGGGGGGCAGAATACTTCTATTATCAGATTTCTATTTCTAACAATAAAATAAAGATTTGTCATTTTATCATATACATGATATAGTTGCTATGAACCAAGTGCCCGGATGTCCCTCTCCAATCCTTGGTGAACCTATGGGAGTTAAAGATGGACGTATTCCAAACTCAAGACTAACCTCCTCATCTGTTTGGCCATCGAATTCGGTCAGTATGGGGCGGCTTGATTTTGAATTAGTTGCAGGAGCCTGGTTAGCAGCGGAGGACGATTCCGATCCGTGGGTCAAGGTAAATAACACCCCATTTTCGCTCTTCCAAAATAAGAAAATAATCATCGATTCACATGGAATGCCATAATTCAATTCAATCAAATTCAATTTAATTTCAATGTCCGCTGCGTTTCAATTCGTTTGCTTTCGTTCGACAATCGTTGTCACAATTGATTTACGTACATGAAAGAAAGTGGAAACAGAACAGACCAGTTGGTCCTTAGTTCATGGACGCTTTGGGTCAAATGAGCTTTAATTTCTTTCATTGCGATAGGCAGATTTCAAAGCAAGATATTACGTAAGCATGCCTTACATAGCAGGATGAAGATATTTAATAGACCAGGCAGGCGCGGATCCAGGAGGGGGCCGAGCCGGCCCCGCCCCTCCCTATTTTTTGACAACCAGCAGAAAAAAGTGTACTCTTCATCTTAATAGAATTTACGGAAAACAGAAAGAGGTATCATACCCATGATGTGTAAATTACAGCCTCGTAACGGCCGGCCCGACCCCGAAAGGAAAGAAGAAAAATGTGACGGGAAGAATTGGTAAATAGACTTTATATAAAATTTTCGCTCGCGCTTCGCGCCCGCATTGCCTGTGTAATGAATCTCTTTCAAGAGGATTAAATGATACTTCATATATCCAGTTCTGAAATCAATTTGCACACAATAATTTAGCTCGCACATCAAGCTTTCATTATTTCGTTTGATTTACACTGCTATATTAAAAATTTCAGCTCACGCTGCGCGCTCGCATTGTTTAGTTGGATACATATCTTTTTCATGATTATAAAAACTGCTCAGAATCTTCAGTTCTAAGGACATAAAATATCAAAGAACTTTAGCTCGCGCCTCGCGCTTGCATTATCTTGTTTATAACAATAAAAACGAACATATACTTAAGACTTCAGTCTTTAGTTAGGACCACCCCCTGAAAAACCAACCAAAAAGATCAGATTATAGGGGCCAGTGGCGGACCGTGACCACTCGTCAATGGAAGTGCTCCCCCGGGGGGGGCACTTCCATTGACGAGTGGATACTTGGCGCAAACACGCGTAAAATGGATAAAGTGGGCAAGTACATTATGTATTGGCCTGTATGTAACGTTTAGGGTGTCAATGTTTGAATTACTGGAAAGGGGATTCATTTCTATTACAAGTCTTGTCAGTAAGGTTTCACAAGCCAAATTCTTGTTAAGGGATGTATTTTCATAATCTGTAAAAGACTTGCTTCCATTGTTAAATGTGCTTTTTGAAACCCCATGGTCGCGCCTGGTCTCCACTCGTCAATGGAAGTGGTTCCCCGAAAATTTGAATCAAATCACCCATTTCGGGGGAAAGTAATACATAATGCCCATTACATTGTGAGCTAGATGCATATCGTTTGTGTAGGAGCAGGGAAAGGGGGAAAAAACGCAAAGTTGGGAGAGTTTCAGACGAATAAGCCTATTGCATAATGCTTTGTACATATCAGCGCATGCGAAATGGTTCAGCTGGAGAGGTGATCTGACCCCTGGAATCAATTGTCAGTGATCCACCAATAATCCACATTAGATGCAACGTCGATTCGATGTAGTGTAATGATCTATATCTAAGCCTTAATTAAGCAAGTTTTTCTTCACTCAATATGTACTCGATTTGTTTGGAAAAAAAACACACTTTCTTATCCATGTCACGATCCAAATTTCACCGCATGTCTCCAGCCAGCTGGAGTCATGATAGTAATGATAGTACAATCCCGAGCTGAGGCCTGTTACAACCGATAATGTCGCACCAACGCATAATGTCGCAGCAACGCATAATGTCGCAATCTGCGACATTATGCCAAGAGCGTCCGACGCATAATGTCGCAGTCAACGCATAATGTCGTAGTTTTTCTAACGCATAATGTCACATGTCGCAACGCATAATGTCGCAGCAAATCGTTAACGCATAATGTCACATGTCGCAACGCATAATGTCACAGCGGTATTTTCTTCAGGACTTGAGCTACAGATAAGATATAAAACATGCTTTTACTTAGTATTTTGAGACACGAAAAAGAGAATGAAATTATTTTGAAATCAGGATTACTCTTTGTATGGATATTTGTCGCTATATTGCCATTTCGTCTACTGCCTTTTCCCCACTATCGCATGGTCTGATATCATTTCGTCTACCATTAGTTAGTCAACTATCAACATAGTCCAATAACCATTTCGTCTAATTACCATCTCGTCTAATAGCCAGTTGGTCTAATAGCCGTTGTGTTTATTATCATTTAGTCTAATTGTATTTTTTTCAATTGGTCAAATATCCATTTTGTCCAATATCATTACGTCTATTACCTTTTGGTCTAATGGCCAATTGGTCTAATAACCACTTGGTGTACTCTCATTTTCGTCCATGTTCCATTTGGTCTAACTTCAGTTGGTTCGCTATCACTTTGTCTAAACCCATTTCGGCTAAGTATCGTTGCCATGGGTCCAATCACCATTAGGTCCTATCACCGGTTCTAGGACAATTACCCCCCAGAAAATCACCTTCCGGACAACCACCTCTTAACATTTAGCCTCCGAGGACAATTACCCCCCGGACAATTACCCCCGAGGACAATTACCCCCGGACAATCATCCCCTGGACAATTATTTCACAGACAATTACCCCCCCCCCCAGCAAATGCCCCCGAGGACAATGACTCTCCAGACAGTTACCGCCAAACAATTACCCCCGGAATCCCCCCCCCCCACCTTCTCTCTGGCATCGAATCAAGCGTGACCCCAGGGGGGAAGGGGGCACTCGACCAAAAAAGTGGTAGGGGTGTGCCGCGGGCGAGACAAAAAACGGGGTCCTTGGAACGGATCGCTAGCGTGTCAGTGCTGATGCATCCCTGTTGAACGGACATGCGTGCATGATGTAGCTCGCCCGGCGGCACGTCCGCCGGGTGCGCTCGCGCAGAGGTGATGGTCGGACAGCGCTCTGCGGCCGCATTTCACCAAAATTGCAGCTCATTGTAGCAGATCAATGCGACCGGAACGGCTTAACGAAAAATGTGACAAGCTTTGGAGCGGATTTCTTTCTTCTTTTTTCTCGATAAGAAGAAAATGTTTTGCCTTGGAGCGGCTTTATTTGTTCTTTTTCTCAATAAGACAAAGATGCTATGCCTTGGAACGGAAATTTGAGTGTAAAAATGGGGGTCCCCTCCGCTGCACATTATTATATACTGAGTGCCCCCCCCCCCCCGGGCGTGAACCATTATAATGGTCTGGGTTGGTGGCACAGGTTTTCAATATATTTTCTACTTTATCTTATGTTAATAACTTTCTCTTTTATATCGCTCTTTCTCCCTTTTTCTCGCTCCCTCTCTCTCATTTTCTTCTTTTTTTTCTTCCTTTTCCGCCTTTTTTTTCTTTTTTTTTTGTTTAGCAATGCCTTCTGCATCATGAAAAATGGGGGTGGGGGCTTGCGCTATATAGCTACGCATATGTACATCAGAAAATGTGTAAACTGGCCCACATACTAAGTTTTCATAGAACAATTGAACATTCATGAAAAGACACGATTAGACGTAATAATTCCAACCGATCTAATTTTTTTCTTGATTAATTTGGTGTTTAATTTCAGGAAAAAATCAGGAAAATAGATAAAACATTAAAAAGACTCCTTCACAGGTAGAAATATTGAAAGTCGGTAACGCAAACCATCAACACTACTTTGACAAGAAGAACCTATAAACCTGTTATTTTAAAACAATTCATCTAACAAGAAGCTAAGAATTATGAAACAATTGGTGCACATTCCAGATTAAGATGTGGCTTTAGTTTTAATAAAGTAAGCAAAAAAAAAATATGCAAAGATAATATACACAAGAACGACTTGTAATTTTACTATTTAGGCCCTAACTCTGTGCACCCCTTTGTCTTGGGGGTTATTGTCCCCGGGGCAGGGTAATTGTTCCCGTTGGCAATTGTCCTCTGGGGTAATTATCCGGGGTAATTGTCCTCTGGGGGGGGTAATTTTCCTAAGGGGTAATTGTTCGGGGGTAATTGTCATCGGGGGTAGTTGTTCAGGGGGTAATTGTCCGGGGGTAATTGACCAGGGGGTAATCGTCCTCGGGGTAGTTTTACAGGGGGTAGTTGTCCGGGAGTAATTGTCTAGGGGGTAGTTGTCCGGGGTGTAATTGTCCTCAGGGGGTAATTGTCCTCGGGGGGTAATTGTCCTCAAGGGGTAATTGTCCGGGGTAAAATTGTCAGGGATTAGTTGTCCGGAAGGGTGATTGTCCGGGGGGAAATTGCCCTAGGGGTAGTTGTCCGGGGGGGAATTGTCCTCAGGGGGTAATCGTCCTCGGGGTAGTTTTACAGGGGGTAGTTGTCCGGGAGTAATTGTCTAGGGGGTAATTGTCCGGGGTGTAATTGTCCTCAGGGGGTAATTGTCCTCGGGGGGTAATTGTCCTCAGGGGGTAATTGTCCGGGGGGTAAAATTGTCAGGGATTAGTTGTCCGGAAGGGTGATTGTCCGTGGGGTAATTGTCCTAGAACCAATGATTGGACCTATTGGTGATTGGACCCGTGGCAACGATACCAAATGAGTATTAGCCGAAATGGATTTAGACAAAGTGATAGCGAACCAACTGAAGTTAGACCAAATGGAACATGGACGAAAATGAGAATACACCAAGTGGTTATTAGACCAATTGGCTATTAGACCAAAAGGTAATAGACGTAATGATATTGGACAAAATGGATATTGGACCAACTGAAAAAAATACAATTAGACTAAATGATAATAAACACAACGGCTATTAGACCAACTGGCTATTAGACGAAATGGTTATTGGACTATGTTGATAGTTGACTAACTAATGGTAGACGAAATGATATCAGACCATGCGATAGTGGGGAAAAGGCAGTAGACGAAATGGCAATAAAGCGACAAATATCCATACAAAGAGTAATCCTGATTTCAAAATAATTTCATTCTCTTTTTCGTGTCTCAAAATACTAAGTAAAAGCATGTTTTATATCTTATCTGTAGCTCAAGTCCTGAAGAAAATACCGCTGTGACATTATGCGTTGCGACATGTGACATTATGCGTTAACGATTTGCTGCGACATTATGCGTAGCGACATGTGACATTATTTATGCGTTAGAAAAACTACGACATTATGCGTTGACTGCGACATTGTGCGTCGGACGCTCTTGGCATAATGTCGCAGATTGCGACATGATGCGTTGCTGCGACATTATGCGTTGGTGCGACATTATCGGTTGTAACCAGGCAGGCAAATGGCATATGCATGCTGGTATCGTATGAAAGAATTTTGCACACGAAAAGCAAGATCTATAGGGCCTGTAACACAAAGCTTAGCAATGATTGTAGAACAGTTTCCTACGTTCGATTGTATTGACTTTAATGTACAATCATTCTAGAAATTCGAGTCTATGATAAATCGTTATTAAACTTTTGTATTACCGGACTCTAATGTCGCGTTGTAGTGGTTTGCGAAAGGAGGCTATAAGTTTTAAACCGCCATGTCACTTTAGTACCAATGACCTTCATCTGATCATGCGCAGAGTAGAACTACGAAATGGCTTATTCTCCTGAATGATTTTGTCAATGAAAAGAGATTTATTAATGTTCTTCTGAAAAGGTTTATCAGGGGCCCTGTCTTACAAAGAGTTGCGATTGATCCGATCAATCGCAACTATGGAAAGCCAGCCAAGTCAACATATAAAATGTATGTTTGTTCAAAGAACTTATAGGGGGGCAGACTGCCCCCCCCCCCCCTGACGAGACAAAACTGATCCCTGACGAACCACCAGTGGCCCCCTTTGAAGTTGAAGACCTTTTTTGTGGTATCAAATCATTTATTTGTGGTTGAAGACCTTTTTTTTACTTGTCAAATCTTTTTGCGGACGACTTTGCCCCCCTCCCTTGGAAAACCCTAGGTACGCTACTATATGACGGTATTGCAAACATGGTTAAATCGATGACATGAACGCCCACTACATAACTAAGAAAGAGTGGGTGATTTCGTTCTTCCTTTTTTGTCATTATCATCCCTTTTCCCCAAATTTCTTGTAGATATGGTGTGCCTTCTCGTTTGCAAAAGCAAAGTTTGGAAATAATAAAGAAAACAATCTTCGCAATCTCTTATATTATGACCCAGCCTATATCTTTACCATGTTTTACAAGCACGAACGCAAAAAGATCGAACTTCAAAATTAATCAAACATTATTTCCGTAACGATTTTGCAATTCTTATGTACCCAAGAATGGTAGGTTTCAGTATGTCCTGATATGGAAACTTTGAACGGTCACATTTCTTTTTGTAAAGAAATTCTCCAAACAAAATTTTCCCATTGTGACCCAGATCGACCTCGGAAAGCCTTCCTATGTCACCGGCGTTATCGTTCAAGGAAGAAATAGGCCTATATCTCCATATTATAGGCAATGGGTTACGTCAGTGTACATCTCACACTCGTTGGATGACATAGATTGGGTATTTGCTTTGGAGCAGGAGTGTGGTACCAAAAAGGTAAGCGAGAAAATTGTAATATTAACGGTATAGTAGGACACGGCAGCACATTTCCTCCGGGAGTTGGGGCAGGATTCATAAAATGCGCAATCTGGGCCCTGTTGTACGAAGAGTTACGAATGATCCGATCAATCGCAACTATGGACGGCCAGCAACGTCAACATCTATTATGCATGTTTGTTCAAAATATTTTCTAGCAGTGATGTATATTCATCCATTCATTGTTTTCTTGAAAATTCGCTGCGCTTCTCTTTCAAAAGATATTGTGTAAATTATTCGTAGAAAATATTATGACTGATGGATTTCCATAGAGTTACGATTGATCGGATCAATCGTAAACGTTTGAGAAACGTTTGGGTTCTTTTTTCATTCAAAACGTGCTTGAATTATCACGTTTCATATCAGAATATCAAAAAATTATCGCGCTCGCACTATTATTGTAGGAAGATACCAAATTAGTCATCCTTTTCCTGATTTGCGAAACATGAATATTGTGTCCCATTTTTAGGTCTAAATCTCCATTTTTTCGCCCGCTCTTTGCGCTCGCAGGAAATGTTTGTTTATATACCTATCCGTGTTTATGATTACAAAAGTGCTGAGAATGTCACATGTTTAGGTAAAAATGTCAAAAAAATCAGCTCCCGCTTCGCGCTCGCATTATTGATTGTTGACATATGTATCGTTTTTATGGGTAAGTGCAAACAGTTATATATCAGGTGAGAATAAAGCGAACAAGTGACTGTTAGGACTACCCCTTCAAAGAAACAAATAAAAATCAACTTTGGCCGATCGGGGAAAATTTTGGTTAAACAATTTTCGCCCCCCCCCCCCTATTGGCGAAGGCTGGATTCTCCCCTGCATATGGTGAATCCACCGAATTCTGATGCTTTGAATATGTGATTGTTTACAGGTATACGCAGCAAACTTTGATTTCAATTCCCACGTGACCTTACTCTTTCCTGGACCAATCAACGCACGATACGTCAGGATACATCCTATTACGCATCATGAACACCCATCCATGAGATTTGAGGTACTTGGTGGTCATAATATTACAACACGTTAAATCATCATCATAGAAGGAAGAAAAAAAAAACATTGATTACTGAACAGACACATCCCTGGACAAAACAAGCATAACAATTAAAAAGTTTGATGAGGAATGTTAAAATTGAACAGAAAGTTAACCATTATTTTTTTTCGCTTTGTCAATAATAAGACGAGATGGTTTAATACTTCAGTCAGCAGTTTTACAAGAAAAAAATTATCAGGTTTGAAGTGAAATGGGTTAATAAAAAAATATATGTTACTCAAAGTCTATGTTGACAAGTCATGAGTCAAAAATTACAAACTATGAATTACAATATGCCGTCACTGTCAATAACATCACAAAATTATTAATGTGCTTTATTTGTTTTATGAACGGGTCGTTATCGGTGGGCACACTAAATAACGGGAGGATTTTATGAGGAGTTAAGATATTACTACGAACGTCATAAATCCCTTGACCATACAAGTCGTGATGTTCATGCAGTAGCCTGTGGTGTACCCTAAGGCTCAGTCCTGCGTCCCTTCTTGTTCTTGATTTATCCCAAAGAAATTAATAAGTACAATTATTTACTTATTCGCTTTTTGCTAATGACACTGCTTAATCTCCTGTCACGATATACATAGATGTATATGATAGTGTGCAAGATATGTATATTTGCCAACAAATAATGAAAGTGGATGTATATTTAAAAAGTTTTAGAGTTGTTTGTTTTAATATGTAGAACGAAGGGTAAAAGAATCACTGATATTGTTGATCCATTATTAATAGGAGGTCATCCGATCAATTGGAGGCAAGATCTCTGAAAGTCGTTGATGATCACTATATTATGGAGTCATGTTTGTACCAAGGTTTTAAGAAGTATTGCCATGATTGTAATGGTGCGTTTCTCCAATACCTCAGCAATCATTTAATAACCCTTACAATAGTATCATCATGCCTCACTTAATTTATTGTAAAGTTGGATCGATAAATGCATTTAAAGAAACCCCGGAAACCAGTCTGGTTTTGAGCATGGGGGTGCACATCCTTGGGAGATGGAACTAAAGTGGTATATTAGGGGTGCACATCTTCGGGAGGTGGAACTAAAGTGGTATATGAGGGGTGCGCATCCTTGGGAGGTGGAACTAAAGTGGTATATTTGGGGTGCGCATCTTGGGGAAGTGGGACTTAAGTGGTATAGGGATGCACATCCTTGGGAGTTGGAACTAAAGTGGTATATTAGGGGTGCACATCTTGGGGAGGTGGAACTAAACTGGTATATTAGGGGTGCACATCCTTGGGAGGTGAAACTAAACTGGTATATTAGGGGTTCACATCTTGGGGAGGTGGAACTAAAGTGGTATACATGTATGAGGGGTGCGCATCCTTGGGAGGTGGAACTTAAGTGGTATAGGGATGCACATCCTTAGGAGTTGGAACTAAAGTGGTATATTAGGGGTGCACATCTTGGGGAGGTGGAACTAAACTGGTATATTAGGGGTGGACATCTTGGGGAGGTGGAACTAGAGTTTGAAAAATGACCAGCTGATGTAAACAGAAGAAGGGGTACAGATTTCGTTTTGCTTACCAGTGTTAGAACTCCTCTGTTTTAGCAGGAAGGTGCACGTTCACCCTCAGCCTCATTGGTCCAGGTATCCCTGCATTCCGGTATTTCAATACCAGTTGGCTGGTGACGATTCTTCAAGAGCGGGTGCTGGTTTGCGGGAAAATCCTGACATTCTTTAAAAGAAAAGAGCTTTTCGCCTCAAAATGGTGATTTTGGTTACCAAAAAACAAAAAGTTTTCACTGAAAATTTTTAAAATTTCTGCTATGATTTCTTTTGTCGTAGTTTGAAACAGATAATGGAATAAGTTACCCCAAAGCATTAGTCCCAGTCCAACACTGCCTGTACTAAAAAAGTATATGTGAACATAATTTTGAGATATTACAAAATATCTTAAATTGAATTTTGGAAAGTCACGTGTTTTGTGTTTTTGCGTATGTTTATGTGTGTGGATGTATTTGTATTCGAATTCATTAAATCTCTAATTCATCATTGTAAATGTTTTTTTTTTATTAATATTATTGGTGTATTTATCTTGTTTCCAAACAAGTTGCTCTGCAAATGTCTTGTAATCTAGCTGCAGGACATTTGTATTTCTTCTCTCATACGTGTACTGTATTAAAGCAATAGCTTTGATCCAGCCGAGGCATGGCGGCTTGTCATTGTTCAAAACTCACCTTCACCCGATAAAGGAAAATATAATTGGTATAGTGTCGAAAATCTGTCTATCCATGGACCTATTAATGGGTCCATGGTCTATCTGACGGTCAATCGGATCGGGCTCACCCTAGCCACTAACCCGTCTCTGTGGTCTAGTGGTTAAGGCACCGGCGTTCAAAGCTAGGGGCCCGGGTTCGATTCCCGGCAGAGACATTTTTTCGGCATCACCAATTTTTCCAAAGGGTAGATAGCTCTGGGGAACCTTGATTTAAGCTACGCCTACCATTGTTCTCTTCATCCATTTCTTTACAATATATATGATTTGCTTTAGTTTAGGATGTTTATGATGGAAATGAAAAGTAATCTTCAACTTGAATTTTTTTTACCTATAATTGTGACTAAATGATCGAGCGGTATTATAGTAAATGCCCCTTTAGGGGCCCCTTTCACAAGCTTCGCTCGCTTCCAGTCCCAATCCTACAAATGTCATATTCAATTTGTCAAAATTTGTTAAGTTGCTCACCATTGGCCATATTGCCCCCCCCCCTTAAAATCTCGGCTCAGATAGCACGATCACGACGAAAATTTGCATGATGGTAGAGAATGATGTAATCTACGTAGTTGCATTGGTAGATTTCACTGAATTCATATATTTTTATTTTATATGAATTAATTAATGCTAATTTATTCATGAAATCACACTTTTTGCTCTGATTCACAAAATATAGCTCCTAGAATGCTATTTTGGGGTGAAAATGTTCTTTATAGCATTCCTAACAATTGTGAATGAAAAAAATCTGGTACCAAGACCGATTTCTTATGTATTTTATTCTTTTTTTCTTATATGTTTCTTTGTTTTTTTTACTTTTCGTTTTTTTATAGTTTTTTCGATGGAAATCGTTCCAGACTTAATTCTGATCATAAACAAGGCAAAATTAATTAAGTTTAATCAGTAAAAGTAGAAATAATGATACATTTATGAATTTTGGCTAAATACACAATTTGCATTGGATTTGTGCATCAAATCACGTTTATGAGCATTTTTGGGTCTGACATGCTCTTACATAATGTTGCGTAATGTCGTAACTGCGTCACAAATTTGGTCTCAAAATTTGCGCGAGACTTAAAAGTAAAATGTCAGTGAGCGGCGAGGTCAAAACATTTTGCGCAGCAGATATTGCGACAATTGTCGAGGGGGGGCATTATGGCCCCCGGGAGAATTAGGGTTAAAGGGGAAGTTCACCCTGACAAAAAGTTTAATGTAAAAATAGTAGAAGAAATAATAAAAAAATAATGCTGAATGTTTGAGAAAAATTCATCAAAGAATTAAAAAGTTATTAGAATTTCAATTACTTGATTTGTGACGTCATATGCGAGCCGCATTCCTATTATAGCGAAGGGTAAAAAAATCAACGATATGTCATTTTCTCAGAAGATTGAAAATGATTTTTAATATACCTTTTGTATATCAGTAGGCAAGTCATTTTACTCCCGATCATGAATAGAAAACAAAATTAACTCATCAGGAACCATACAAAATTTGACATTCATGCATTTTATATTACATAACATATGGGGCAGCTGCTCGTTTACTGACGTCACAAATACAAAACTTTGAACTCTAATAACTTTCAGAATCTTTCACCGATTTTCCTCAACCCTTCACCAATATTTTTATTATATGATGTGCTATTTTTACAACAAAGTTTTATTCAGAGTGCACTTCCCCTTCATCTAACCCTGTGTTATTATGGGAGGCAAAAAAAACATTCTAAATTAACTATTTATGTTTCCTATACAGTTTTCTTTACTCAGCCCTCTCTTCATTTTTTAATGATGATGATTGTTAATTCAGTAATCATACCCATGGATGAGCTCAAATGAGCTCACTGGCAAACTGAACTTGTAGAATTAGAGAAACCTGTTGCAATTGGCTTTTCACAGTTGACCTGCACCCCGAATTTAGAATACGAGCATTAGGCTTCAAGGGGCACAAACTAGCTCCATTTCTTTGTATTTCTGTTACCATTTTATGCCCTCTGATGTTAAATGTGTAAATGTCTTGCTACATGTCTGTTTATATTTGTGCATGTTGTCCCTATAGCACTCTTAAAAATATTGGGTAAAAATGCTCCATGATGTTAATTATGTATCCAACCAAAAATGGGCATTTCTTTTGGGCATTATTATTTATCCAGTGTGATGAAAATTTTGCTCATTCTAAAGTAATTTCTGCTTATTTTTTAACCTTACTGGACAATATACTTCCCGCAATGGGTAAAATACTACCCCAAATTGGTTGGATACATAATTACCCTCGTGCTGGTTAAAATTTTGCCCAATGTTTTTTACAGTGTATTTTGAAATGAATAAATGAGAGTTGTATGCTTTCCTTCAATTCAAGTAAAGAATTGCAAAGGTCACATGTACTTTTCGGGCACTATACACATGTATATTTGTCTTTAGATTGTGCTTCATTCTGCCCATAATAAAAGAGAAAGAAAAAAGATAGTCACGTGTTTTTATGATTCAATCTCCAAGGTTTTTGCTGACTTTTCGAACCATATTTGTACGTAACCCAGTCATGGACTCCAACTTATTGGCCTGTTGCCAATGATGTTAGTCAATACACAATCTGATAGATACTACTACTACCCTTCCAATCATCGTCTTTAAAGGTCAAGTCCACCACAGAAAATGTTCAATTGAATAGATAGAGAAAAATCAACGAAGCATTATGCTGAAAACTCCAGCAAAATCGGATGTCAATTCAGAAAGTTATGACATTTTTAAGTTTCGCTTATTTTTCACAAAACAGTAACAATTATGCAAAACTCAGTGACATGCAAATGAGACAGTCGATGATGTCCCTCACTCACTATTTCTTTAGTTTTTTATTGTTTGAATTATACGATAAAGACCAACGTGATTGAACCATATAGTATTAAACAATGCTAACTGCACATGTTCAAGGGAGGAATTAATCGCTGTTTCACACGACAACAGGGAGAAAATTTCAATAATTCATATTGCACATAATAAAATATATAAAAAAATAGTGAGTAAGTGGGGTCAACATGACAGTCTCCTCATTTGTATACGGACAAGGATTTGTGAAATTAAGCGAAACTTTAAAATTTCATAATTTTTTTTTTCATCTGATTTAGATGAAGGTGTTGTGCTTGTTGTTTTTTTCTCTTTTTATTCAAATCAACTTTTTGTTGGGTGGACTTGTCCTTTAAAGGAGAAAAAAAAATGATTACAATACCACCACATCCTGCAGATAAAGGCACTCGAATATCATTTCACATCATTATCAGAAATCATTTTTTACTTACAACCAAACTAGTCTATCAGGACTTTTCGCATTTACTTCACTCTAAAAACGCTAAGTAAAATTTTACGGCATTATCGTGATATTGGGAACCACCGTTAAATTCATACAGCAGCGCGTTATTCAGTCCCACGCACGGTTCCCCAATTCCACCTCCATTCACTTTGTACACAACAAGTGCGCGTACACAAATCTAGTGGTTCCCAAAACCACGATTTGGCCAATTTTACCCAATATTGAGTAGAAAGGGAACATGCATGTTTGCTGGGTATTTTTTTTTTACCCCATATTGGGCTATTTCAACGCAACATTACGTACAATTTTGTGTAAAGAGTATACGGGGACACTCTCTGTATAACGCAATAATTCCTTTGAAAATGCATGCCAAATCACATTGGAGAGCTCAGTGGCTTTTGTCGAAAAAAAAGTTGACCGGGACAACATCGTTTTTTTTCTGTTTTACTCTGAAGAATGGCATATTTGCAGTTGTTCGTCAGGTGCAAATCTTCGGATGATCTGCTGTCCCGGTGCACCGTCTTTCGACAAAAGCCTCTCAGCTGTCCATTGTGATTTCACATGCATTTTTTAAAGGTATTTAACTTTGTGAGCAGCCGATTTAAAAAATTCTCAAACCAAGATCAAACATGTGTACAAGTGCATGTATTAGAACTAATAAACCCTGAAAACAACCATTATTGAGAATGAAAAGCTAAAACTACAAGGCAAACCCCGATTTTGTAAGTAGGCGTCATATAGACACCTAAATAGTACACATAAGTGTATGGGATGAAATTAAGATGGTGTTTCCGGTCACTTTATATTTCAATTTTGGAAGCACTAAATAATCATTTTTCGAAAGCAATTTTTTCTGGGCTTCATTTTTGGAACATATCACAGACACAGGTGACAAGTGTGAACCTTCTAGCTCAGATTTTTTAAAAGTCAAACCAATGTTAACCAATCACTTTAAGGGAACCAATGCGTTATTATAGAGTGTCTCCGTCCGTGGTAAATGCGAAAACTCTCTATTACCTTTCTAAGGTGACTGTACTTTTTTTCATTTAGTGGGCAAATTAACCGTTCATTTTTTTCTCTCTCTCTTCCATGCATTCGTTTCCTCTCAAAACATAATGATTTCCTGTACAAAGGAATCGAATCAAACATTAGCCTTCCTAAATTGGGGATTGAAAGAGACAGAACGGAATTCGTGTTCTTTTGTGATAATAATCTCCTTCGATATCAAGCGAATAACATAAGAATGCTAATGCAATTAGTAAGATATTAGTAAAATACCAATACATTTTTTAAAGAGAACTATCCGCGGGTCATATAATTCTGGTTAGGGTACTTTATTCCATCTACGAATTTGATACTGATAAAAAACAAAGATTTTCATAGTGCGAACGTCCTTTCAATTCTTATTGACCTTTCCTTCTTATAAGTAGTTGCATTGATAAAACCTTGCCCATCTTCATTATCTTCAGTGTAAATGATTGTTTTGCACACATCTTAGGTCACATGATCATGGTCAAAGGTCACTTTCGGTCAATTGACATAGTATTTTATGATTTTTTTAAAAATGATTATGAATATCTGATTTCAAAGTTAGCACTGCTGTTATATCGAATTGCGTGATGCAGGAGAGACTGTCCAGATGCGTTCAACTGTGTTTTTCTATTTTGGCGAGTATTACTTTTGCATTCATTTATCTGGGTTGTTCATGATTGGATATTTTTTAATTTTCATTTACACTTTTCTGTCATTAAGTATTAAAACTTGAAATTGTTGGATCTAAAAGCACACGAGCTCGAACATTGACTTGTTGAAATCATAGTCGTCCAGATTACATTCCTTTCTTAAACGAGGAGAATGAAAGCTCATGGGGAAAGAGAAAAATCAATGAAACACAATAAACAGATAAACGAAAGTTTTAGAAAATTTGAATATATAATAATAAGTTATGAGAATTTGAAGTTACGATCCTTTTTGTAATGTAGATCGTGTATATATTGGCCATGCAATAAAGTTGATAAAGTTGTGTGATGTCACATGTGAACAACTTTGCCATTACTTTTGCATATATTTCGCTTAAACTGCCTCTTTTATCAGATCTATCAGAAGATCATATTTTTTCTATAGGGCGGCATGTAATGCAGATTTTCAAAGAATACATTGTGAAGAGTTTGTATCACCATAAGAAAGAACAAAAAAGGACATTTTAGCCGGGGGCATTTAATAGTCCATCAAAGGGAAAGTCGTTCACATGTGACATCACATATCTTTGTCGCTTTGCCGATAGGAGGATATCCGTAGCAATAGTGATAGCAATATTTAAATGCTCATGAATTATTATATGTCCGATTTTTCTCAAACTTTCTTTGATCTTATTCTTTGATTTTTCTGTTTCAACACGGGCCCACTTGTTCCAAAGGTCTCATTCCCCTCTAAGTTCGTTGTATACTCAATAACTTCGGATTCGGTATTACCGGTCTTCAAATGGAGGTTAATCTCTATCATTGTTTTGAGATCTCAGGCTTTACAAACAACTCATCTCCGATTAAATTTTCTGGTCAAAGTGTAAATTTAGGAAATAAAGGATTGTGAGGATGTTGGTGTTCTTGATTTTCCCAACGAGTTTATTTACCTTTGATTCAGTTAAATATCGCTCCCACACCGGGGGTTTAAAATAAATCAAAATTTGCTGTTGTAATTGACCCCCCCCCCCCTCCCTTCAATTTGGAAATATTCCCTTATAATGTAATGTATAATATATTTCGTTTGAATGATGCAGGCTAGAAATAGACGTTATGATATAATTGCAATTGTCCTTTTGATTTTTACTCTGAATATTTTATTGTCTCTTGTATAATTGTTATGATTAATTATTTTCAAGATGTTACTTAAGCACATAAAAATCTGTGACATTATTAGGAACACCCCGCCCCCAAAACCCCGCCTCCCTCTCATCATAACACCCCCCCCCCCCCCCCCCGTCTCTCTATGTGTCTTTAATGTTAATAGTAAGTACATCGGCACGAAAAAAAAATGTAGATTTGCTGAGAGCCAAATGTTTGAAACCCGAGTAGCCCGAAACAATTTCCGGCAAATTCGATAAAAGGGCTTCGGTGTACTATAGGAGTTCGTTTGATATCGGATGTACATCTCTGGATTAAAGTTCAGTCGTGGGAAACATAGTAATAATCACTGGAAGGGGTAGAAATTTACATTTTTGTAATTTACATTTACATAAATTTACCCAACATTAAACCAAAGTTACCTGAAATGTGTAAAACAAAGCGTCGGATTTAATAGTAGGAGAGCATTATTTCATACATCTATTTTATATTTCGAAATTTCATGATTTCAAATTTTGACTTTGGTTAAGTCATAAAATGGTTCAAGACGTGGAAATAAAAGCAATTACTCACGTCTTGATTTTAAATGACGAAAGTATCACTTCATCAGCGAGCTACACAAACCCGCTATCTCTCCTCAGTAAACATGGTTAATACGTATACACTTCTGGACCATAGCTACATCCAGCTCGCCTCCAAAGTGATAGTTTGCTCATCACCTTCATCAACAAAGATTATTTGCTTATAGGCCTATCAACACTAATATAATATTTTCGACTTCATGCCTGATATAAACAATTATTGACTGATTCCATCATTAATATTTATCATTATAAACAATTAATTCACATGTCATCGCATTAATTGCCATAGTAAACATGTTAAAATAGAACAGATTGTCATTGTTCTTTATCATCACAATCCCAATCGAAAACTGGAATCAGACAAATATATAACAAAATCGATTTAGTGTTAAAACTATTTCCTACATACAAATCTGGGTTGAATATCACCTACCACGCCTTTTATTTCCTCGTTTCCGTGAAACGGGCAATACTACCAGTCCATTGATAATCGTATCTCCAGAGGGGTTAGAACGGTTGCTGACGACATTTCCTCGGACATGTCGGAGTAGGAGTTCTAGATCATCTGCTTTCTTGGGAGAAGTAGGGGCGCGGATTTTTTTTTTTATGGAGAAACTATAAGAGCGGATATGTTAACTGCCAATTGTGGCTCTTGTTGTTCCCTCACTGCAAGGTACGAATGAAAGCATCAGATAATAATACTGAGATTACAATACAAGCAAGCAGAGCGACAGAATAAAAAAAAATAGGCGTTTGCTGCCTGCAGTGTCATTTCTTTCTGATGACATCTGGGTAGCGTTTCATGAAAAGATTCGTCGGACGCTTTATCCGACAAGTACCATTTTTATCCGGCAGTTGCATAGTAACATTGCCTCTCGGCCAATCAGAATCAAGGAAAGATGTCAGATCTGACAACTTGTCGGACGAAAATGATGATGAAACGCTCCCCGGATCAGATTCAAAGTATGGTTAATGGCTCAGATATACCCATGCTTAACATTAGGCTATCATACCCAAACCACTATAGGGAGGAAGCGGTAAAAGTGTGCCATAAACCAGACCAAAACGGTCCGGTATCTTCAGTACTGAATCCGTTCTATAATTTTAAAGGAACCGAATCCGCTCAATATGGAAGCTTAAAAGTGCCACCGAGATGTTGAGATAATTATCTCGGGAAGTCGACATCTTGATAGCAAAATATAAGATGACGAGATCCTGGATCTCATCATGTTGACATCTTTTAGAAGAGATGATGAGATGACGAGATCCTGGATCTCATCATGTCAACATCTTTTAGAAGAGATGTTGAGATGACGAGATCCTGGATCTCATCATGTCAACATCTTTTAGAAGAGATGTTGAGATGACGAGATCCTGGATCTCATCATGTCGACATCTTTTAGAAGAGATGATGAGATGACAAGATCCTGGATCTCATCATGTCAACATCTTTTAGAACAGATGATGAGATGACAAGATCCCGGATCTCATCATGTCAACATCTTTTAGAAGAGATGTTGAGATGACAAGATCCCGGATCTCATCATGTTGACATCTTGTAGAAAAGATGATGAGATGATGAGATGATCTTGTCATCTCATCATCTCTTCTTAAGATGTTGACATGATGAGATCCAGGATCTTGTCATCTCATCATCTCTTCTACAAGATGTCAACATGATGAGATCCAGGATCTTGTCATCTCATCATCTCTTCTAAAAGATGTCAACATGATGAGATCCGGGATCTTGTCATCTCATCATCTCTCCCAAAAGATGTCAACATGATGAGATCCAGGATCTTGTCATCTCATCATCTCTTCTAAAAGATGTCAACATGATGAGATCCGGGATCTTGTCATCTCAACATCTCTTCTAAAAGATGTTGACATGATGAGATCCGGGATCTTGTCATCTCATCATCTCTTCTAAAAGATGTCGTCATGATGAGATCCAGGATCTCGTCATCTTATCTTTTGCTATCAAGATGTCGACTTCCCGAGATAATTATCTCAACATCTCGGTGGCACTTTTAAGCTTCCATCGCTCAATCCAAAAGAAAAAGTGGTCAAGTCACGTCACTTGGCGATGAAACTCACTCATCGGGTTGTATGCGCGCGAATCCAGATAACCCTGTGGGTGTGTGCGAGTGTGTGTATGGGTGCGTATTTTAATGTCTTGGGTCAACACGTTTATTAGCATAACAAAGAGAAACGACCGGTCATTTCAATATAATTAGTGGGAACTTGCAGTCCTGATTGTTTTAACAGAACAGATTATTTTCACTTTTTAATCAACGGAAATGTTCAGTTATTTTAATTAGGCTCGTGCTCAATATAACGATTAGTTAATCGTAGTGCAAGAATTTTTTTTTTCATCTTTTTCAAATGATTTTGATGTGTAGTTTGTAGTCCTTCCATTGGAAATTTATTTTAAAAATGAAGAGCTCACTTGCAAAAGGGTAAGGTCCATTTTTCATCAAATTTGATTTTTATGTCTCAAAGTATAGATTTTTAGAAGCTCTATTTGAAATTCCCATCAAAAGGGGAACTAAAATGGCAAAGAAAATGGGTATTTTATTCAAAAGGGGTTAGGTCTATTTCAGTTTGGTTGCAAAAGGGGTTAGCTCCACACAGATTTTTTTTTTAAAAGAATGTCTTAAAAAATATGAAGACAGGTAGATTCATTTTATACCCAATTTATATTCTCATGGTAGGGTATTATGAAAATTAAGTTTCGCGTAAGAATATTGCAATATATTGTGGGGTAATTAAAACAATGATTTTCTTGGAGTGGACCTAACCCATTTTGCAACCAAAATCTTCTGAAGAACTCATTTGTCAAAAGGGGTTAGGTCAATTTTTCATAAATTTTCTTGTTTTCTGCCTCTAAACCTCAAAAATTGTAGTCGTTCTGATGATACCAAAGAACATTTGAAATTCAAATAAAAGCGTGGATGAAAGTAGCAAAGAAAAATCACTTTTAATCAAAAGAGATAGGATTCATTTCAGTTTGCTTGCAAAAGGGGTTAGTTCAACAATGACAATTGCAATATATATATAAAAAAAAATTGGAAGACATGTAGATTTCTTTTATACCGAATTTCATGTTCATGATTGGGTAATACATCATGACAATCTAGATTTTCAAAAGAATATTGCAATAAGTGAAAATAAAAAATATGGTATTTCTTGGAATGGTCCAAAGTGGACCTAACCCCTTTTGCAACTATAAACTCTTCAAATATTTATGTCATACGGAATTACGGTTTATAGTGATTTTGAATGATTCATTCGTAAGAAAATGTGTGTTATTAGATAAGTAATGCTGATGAATATCATCTTAAATTATTTATAAAATGACCTATCTTGGAATTTATTTGCATGATATCAGGAAACCGTTTGCCAGTGAGGTTTTTGCGCGACTTTTTTTTGTTATTATTATTATTTGTTTGGCGTCACCTGTGCCTGGGAGGCGAAAAGCGAACTTAATCACTATGACCCGCAGGACTCTCCTCCCGATATAACTGATTGGGGGGAATGCAGGTGGACCATTACACCGGGGTTTCCCCCTACGAATAGTGCAGTGGGCTCTAAACGTGCAAAGGTGGTGACTCTCCTCTACACGGATCCTCCATTTAACGTCCTATCCGAGGGACGGAGTGTTTTCCATTGTAACATAGCCTGCATCTATGAAACATGGGAGAGACGTTTAGACACAACGCACTGGCTTCAGTCATCCGCCCGGGTGGACTCGAACCCACGATCTTTGGTTCGACGGGCAGACGCGTTACCGACTGAGCCAACATCGCTCTCAACTTTTGTTAGCGTGTGTCTCCAATCAAGCTTCTTTCATTCAAAAACAAAGTAAAAGTAAAAGGATAATAGATCTTGTGGACTTTATCTTTCGTTTTGTTTTGTTGAACATGGTATTATTTTCATCATGCCTTCATTATGCTTCAAACAAAGGCAAGTCTTTGCTTTGTTTAAACTTTGCAGAGGTTGGGAAAGGTTCATTGCGACTCAATAATCAAACAAAGAATAGAGGGAAACGTGATGGTAAGGTAGGGCGGAGCTATACAGGGGGAGGGGCTAAGAGTGGCCGACGGACAGTGGTGTACAAAAAATACGCGGAGGAAAAAAGGGGTCATAATTATGTTACTAACGCATGGGACAAATTGGCAAAAAGGTCGCAGGTGGCATCGTTGAAGAAAGTTTGTAAGTTAGAAGAAAGTGGGCATGGAAGGGGGGGTGGAGGGGGTCCTGGACTCCTTGATCCTTCCCTTGATCCAACCCTATAATAAAAAATATATCGACATGTTAAAGTCATTTGGCGGCGGGAGATGAAAACCAAGGGGGCAGTATTGATAGTTGTATTATAACATGGGTCGATGATTATATTATGGTCAATGTTTAGACGATTCTAGTTCAATTGTCTTTTCTACAATAATACAATAAGAAATTAGATCTTAATAAAATGTCATGTTTTTATAGTTGTGGTAATATTTTGTATTGCATTTCAATTCGAACTTTTTCGACACCGACTGAACAAGGGGACATTGTAGGACATTGAATCTTTCAACTGACTTGCGACGAAGCGTTGTCTGCCTGGGAATAAAGGAAACCAACGTCTCATAAAATGAAGCGAGATTGATATTGTAAAAACGATTAATTTCTTTATTTAAACGATTCTCTTTGTTTCTATTGAGTTGGTTTCCCGTTGGTGTCTAGATTTTTTTAAACTTATAAAGCATCGAAGGGTTTAGCCTGGGGTTTAGCCTTGTTTAAATGAGGTTGATGTATCTTCGGGCACATTCTGATTCTAGGGCATATCCAAGTACAACAGCAGAAAAAGTATCAGAAATTATCAAAAGGGCAGCTTTTTTAAAAGGTTTATCATTTCTTAAAAAAAACTTTACAGATACATATTTTCATAGTCTCGTCATTTCTAAGTCCTCCAAACTTTCACATATGAATTTAAAAACCCTTTACCCTCCCGGGCCCTCTCAAGCAAGTGAATTCACCAAACTCATTTATTCACTTCCATCACAACTCCTCACAGTATCAGCAAATTATAATGCCACGCTCGGACACTTCATGACAAAGTGATAACAAACATTAAATTCACTCCAGGTTCAAATTAATTTGAACTCATTATTTTAAGGACAGTGAAAATTTAAGCTAACATTTCATTCCGATATCCTCATGTAAAACAGAAAGCGGAAGTTTATATCCGATAGAGGAGGCACAGTTCACGGTTAATCCAAGCGTGTTGCAATAGTGCTGACGGGAAAGGACCTCTCAACCACGTGTCCCCAAATAAAACCACAGTTTTAACTTCCATCGCACACCATGTATGGTATGATAGAAATTATACATCCTTTATCATCAATGCTTCAAAAGGATTGATGACACCACCGTGGTAACACCTAGAAGTCGGCTCTTTAGTTAAGTCTGGTTTGCGAACTCGGCAAACATTTCGTAATTTTCTTCTCCAAGTCGGATAAGCCCGAACAATTAGACGCGTACCATTTGAAATCAATTTTTTTGAACGACCCTTTTATTGTGACGAATCGCTTTTAACTTTAATATTTGAATATTAAAAAAACTCTACCCCATCCGGACCCTGTGGGGAGTTTCACATCCAAGTAAGATTTAAAAGATCTTATTTACTAAACTCTTCGATCTGGAATCTGACGCCGAAACCTTACCTGATATATCACCAACAGAGCAGAGATTGTCAAGTTAACTCGATTGTTTTAGCGAAGGAGGGATTGAACACACAGGGATTTTCATCCAGTGATTAGATAAGAGACGGCTGTCACTAGAGTAAGTATATATCTTAATTGAAATTCATATTCTCTCAGAAAAACTTCAATGAAAGATTATTTTAGATCCTTTGCCTTATTTTGTGTTGTTCATTGCTGTTGATTATTTTTTTCTTCGTTATTTTTCATGCACTCCTTTTTGTTTAGCAGGAAATAATTTTTGTTTTATTTATGTTCTTTGTTTCTAGTGATTTTCCACTTTTTGTATGAACTCGCTGAATAACTGCAGTGGATATGCCGTTATTAAATAGATAAATGAATTGTATAATGAGGGGACCACTCATAATTTATTTTACATCTTATTATGAACTATTCTAATTTTCTCCTCATGTTCGTGTGAAATTCAAACATTATTCCTCTCTGGACATGTGGAATTATCATTGTTTTAACATCTAATTGTTCAGTCAAGTCGGTTGATTTATTTCCACATCTGATTAAAAACACTAGTACAAATTCATATGCAAATAGATATATACAATAAAAAAAATAAAATGAAACATATTCAGTTTGGAATCATAATGTGGTGAGAATTGATAAAGGCTTATCAGGGTTATTCCCAAAGGTAATAAAATTTACATAAAACGTTTCTTAAATATATACAAAATAAAACACAAAACAATAGAAAAAGTAATAGGCACACATGGAATTGAAAAATACAAGTGTAAATGAAGTAACAAGACAATCAGACATCCTAAACCCTACCCCCCCCCCTTCCCGGCAACATTTTGTTAATTTTATTGGATTCATTTTCAACCAGGTAATTTTTTTGTTTTCTTTTAACATATATATTGCATAATTCGAACAATAAAAAAAATATATATATGGATGAGGGGCATCATCGACTCTCTTGTTTAAATGTCCCTGAGTTGGTCATATTACTGTTTTGTACAAAATAAGCAAAATTTTTGAAATGTCATAACTTTCTTTTTTAAATCCATTTTTATGAGATTGTCAGAAATATGCATGCTTATTTATTTTTCTTATACAAATCAACATTCTTATGGTGTGGACTGGACATATAATATTCGCAATGTTTTACCAACATCGTAACATTGAATAAGAGTGTATCATGATTAAGTACCGTTAACATGGTAAAGTTTGTTCTTATTGGGAATATTTTCGCACGACTGGTTCTAATAAAATTAAAATTCCCCCAAAATCTGGTCAGTACTAAATAATAAGGACAGATAATTTGGGGGAATTTTGGAGAACATGTCCCTTAAGTAGACCATGTAGAGCAATGGCTGCACGGGAACTATACATGCTGTTCGATTTCAAGCAAAAGTAGACATTTTCCAAATTGGCTCTATTTCAAATCTGGATTAAAATTTTCTATCAAAACTCATATGGAAGTTCATAAATACAAAGGGTGGTGACAATTGGCGTAATGTTTTGATACGCATCTCCTTATATGAGAATCCGAACCATAAAAACAATTATATACATGGAACTATATCTTTTTTTTTACTTAATGTCAATTTAACAGAAATCTGAAGGTCATCGTTTTACATCATATAAGAAGAAAAATTTTCAAACATAGGTTGCGGGAAGAGTTTAAAAAATGTCAAATTTGTGATGCCGGACACTAATGCGACGGACTTGGGTTTTTGTATCCACAAAACAAACTCGAAGTTGCTTCTCCACATTCAAATAACTTATTTAAGACTTCTATAATTTATGTTGAATAGTAACGTTTTGCAGGTTTTGATCTGAAAGAACTATTAAGAAGTAATGAGACACCTTTTCCATGTCCTTTTTGTATAATGCAACTGACCGATTTTGGGTACGTCATGGCGTCCGGAATATATAGCATACAACCTTTCTGTGTGTATTGTTACATGTATAAAACCTCGGTTGTCAAGATAAATTCGAATCCGAAGTATAAACTTGACTAAAAGACTCACCCCTGTAAAACTGACAGCACCAAGTATTAGAAAAGACACGTATAATGTAACGCGACTAAACGTTGAATCGCCCACTAAACATGATATACAACATAGCCGACGTCATTATCATGATTATGGGACTTATCCCTACCATACACATAATAGATATGGGTCCTCATGATGATGATGGTTTAACATGTCGATTCCCCTTACGTCATTGAATAAGATAGCAGAGATATCCAATCACTTTCAAAGGTCACTAAATGCAATGGAATATTAGGGAGAATAGATAATGTTTATTTGCTAATGGGAGAAATCTCCACTTAAACATATTCATTGACTATGATATCAATACCAATTCATACTAGCTAAACATTTGACTTCATTTTACACGTACTTTAACCATTCACCCAATACCTTGCTTAGAGTGATTCAAATTTACAACCTCCCTGAAGCTGCAAATTAAAATACAAGACATTTAGGATTACAGTTGATGATACTAGAAAAATATATTGTAATGACTTATCCGTACTATCTTATCACATCATAACTTTGAATTTCGAAATATGAAATAATCTGTTAAAGGGGAATGAAACCTTTGTCACAAATAGGCTTGTGTAGAAACAGAAAAATCAAAGAATAAGAATAAAGAAAGTTTGAGAAAAATCGGACAAATAATGAGAAAGTTATGAGCATTTTAATATTGCAATCACTAATGCTATGGAGATCCTCCCATTGGCAATGCTACAAGGATGTGTGATGTCACTGATGAACAACTTTCCCTTTGGTGGACTATAAAATACCCTCAAAATGTCTCTTTTTTGCTTTTTCTTATGATGATACAAACTCTCTATCCATGATGTATTCTTAAAAAATATGTATTACATGCCCTCATGTAGAAAGAACACATGATCTATGGATATATGTGATAAAAGAGGCAATTCAAGTGAAATATATACTAAAGTAATGGGGAGAGTTGTTCACAAGTGACATCACACATCTTTGTCGCATTGCCAATTTGCTATCTCCATAGCATTAGTGATCGCAATATTCAAATGCTCACAACTTTCTCATTATTTGTCCGATTGTTCTCAAACTTTTGACGATCTGTCTCTTTGATTTTTCTGTTTCCACACAGGCTATCTTGTTCCAATGGTTTCATTCTCCTTTAACGAATAAAGTACAAAGAGGTTACGAATAATTACCCCAAATCCCGAAAATTGAACCCCTTTTATCGGGTCAATGTTTAGCTCTCTTTTGAAACTATTAAATAAGGTTCAAGAAAACTGCCGGTGTCATGTAAAAGATCACTTGACTGTCTTACATCCGTTTGCCGGATTCCGGATATCCATTCTGATTTCCACCTTATCTTCCATATGACTCTCAGATTGTTTAATTGTGACATTATAGCTTTTCTTTTCTCTATCTGTGGTTGAATTCTGTCATAGATTTGATTTTCTAATTCTGGGGACTGGAAATCGGGGAATCCCTTTTATATCACATAGATTCAATTGCGAAAATTCAAAGGCAAAAGCAGCATTAATTCTTACTAAAAATGTACTGTCACAAAGGATTTTTCACAAAATAAAGAAAAGTAAGAGTTGAGCATTAACATGTTACGTTACATTGTATTTATCATTTTTGATATATTTTCATTCATCTAATTCATTTAAACAATTTATTTCTTAAGATGAGAAGAGTAAGATCAAAGCGTTGATTCTCGCTTGCTCAATTTCAGGTCTACGTTTTACAAAAAGAACTGAGCGTGGGTAATAGTGGTATTGCACTTAGCTACATAACTAAACAAATTTTGTTGGACTGTTTTTGTTCTTGCTCAATTTCAGGTCTACGTTTTACAGAAAGAACTGAGCGTGGGTAATAGTGGTATTGCACTTAGCTACATAACTAAAAATTTTTTGTTGGACTGTTTTTGTTAGTTTTTACTACAAGATAACCCATGAGCAGATCCAGAATTCACCAGGAACACCCCCTATTTCATATAGAAGGCTCAAAAACTGTACCCATCTTTCATAAAGTTTTTTTTTCAGTTCAAGCTCAAGCGTTTTTATTTCCCATGTATCAATTATTAAAGAATACAATATTAAAACATCACAAAATTGGTACATAAAAGTTGAAAAAAATTGGCAATAAATCTTATATAGATACATGTACAAAATCAATAGTATGATTACACATGATGTAGAAAAAATGACAAATGAAACACTAAAAAAAGCATAGCTTGCAGATTTTTTTTTTTTTTTGATCAGCAAGGAAAGAGATATCAGTACAAAAAAAATGTCTTTAAAGATTTGACAGAAAAGCGGTATATCAATCATTAAAAGTATAGTTCTACACTGTAAAAAAAATATTGGGTAAAATTCAAACTAGCACGAGGGTAATTATTGTGTCCAACCAATTTTGGGCAGTATTTTACCCAATGCGGGAAACATATTGTCCAGTAGAGATAAAAAAAATAAGCAGCAATTACTTTCGAATGGAAAATTTAGAATTTACCCAATATCTTTTTACACTGTAATTGTGGTAGCAATACTTTCATAAAAATAAAGCTATATGCCTCCACCCCCCCCCCCCCCTATGCTTCTGAGTCTAAATGATATTGTATTGATCCTTTGAAGTTTTAAGATTTTCTGGATTTTTACTTTGTACCCCAATTTTCTTCTTATTTCAGATTACTTTTCTTTGGAGCAGACGTCAGGTCTAGAACCAACTATGCATTCTTTGTGCGTAAACCTCTTCTTGTTTATTCTTTCATCGATTTCGTCGGAAAATTACGGTAAATTTCATAATTCGTTAATATTGATAAAGGGAATAAGGCATTTGTCAAAAAGTCGACCTTTTCGGAAAAAATATAACCTTTTCCCCTGAGGTTTCTCAAGTTCATTCTGTTAAATCTTTATACAGATATACTCAGCATCTATCACAGCTTAATTCGAACTTATATAAACAGATGTTCATTGTTTGATCGACCTGAATCACTGCAAACTTCTACTATTTCTCTTAATGAAGTTTATAGGGCTTAGTTCTTCTTCTACGTTTTAAAATTTCTTTGTAGTCGGTTTTCATTGATAATATTTTTTTATCATCGTAACACATAATATCTAACTCTCTTATTTAATATGTTCTCCCCTTCTTCGATATTTTTTTCTCGACGAATTTCAGGCTTCCCACACGACACACTAACACCAAGTACAGTTGCTGACGTCATAGAAGTGTCAGCCAATCGGGATATATCTGAGGGTCTTGGTAGTACGTCAGCCACGCCGTCCTCTACCTCCATATCGAACCTCGTTGATGACGACGATGTTACGTCCGGTGCAGGGTTTCTTGATACAGACTTCATCGATCACGCCTCTACGAACGATGTGGACGATGCCTCCGATGTCGGGAGGGCTGTCGCGGATCTATCCCAGGCCGGTATTTACCGTGACGACACACCTAGCAACAAAAATGATTTTACGTCCCAGGACGGTAAGTATTAAGATTAGAATAATACATTTCATTTTGTAATATTGAAGGATTCATTCCGAAAATTATTCATTCACTTTATTAGCCCCATATGTTCTCTTCATTTGCAAGCACCAATGATATACATTTAAATCCTGTATGCCTATGATTCACTTAATGGAATTAAGCATGAAGGACATGAACATGATGAAGGAGGGAGAGAGGGGGGGGGGGGTAATAGAACATGTAAAAGCATACCGTCAAAATTTTTATAACAAAATACATGCTTGATAGCCCAATATGATTCCAGCAGTAGCTTTCAGAAGTTAGCTGGAATAGCCAATCACCGATAAGACAAACAGTCCTTGAAATTACACAATTCTTACACTGAACCATTGTCATATGATAAAGAGAATCTTCTTTTCCTGAACGTTTATGACTGTGTTATTGATACACGAAATGATTAAACTCCAATTATTATTAATTTCAGGAAATTAAAACTGTTTTCCATAAGCTCTTATTTTAGGAGCCAGGCTTATTGTCTCTTTAATTTGAATCTATTTCACCTACAATACAAACCTTCTTATATTGTCATATCCAAATCCTATTAATGTAGGTTTTCCATGGTGGTCGCTTATGCTTATTCTCCTCGCTACGGTCGTGATCATCATCGCCATCGCACTCCCGTTCGCTCTCTACAACCGCCATCTCAACAGACGACGCGCGGTCATCAGGAACAGCAAAAGGGCATCGGAACTCATCGTCGATTCGTGGATGGCAGCGTCTCAATCATCCATCCCCGGGGGGTCCCCATCGACATCATCTGACAGCGGTAACGAATTCGATGTCCAAGGCACTAGTAACCAAGATACCACGGAACGGCAGTCGAATAGGGGAATGATGGTCATGGACGATGGGACTAACCAAGAACATTTTCTTGGAGCAGAGGGTGGATGCTGAATTTAGGTTATAAATAATATATTTTAAATGAAGAAATATACGTAACGGCAGCGCTAAAGGCCCTCTCACAATTTTACAAACCGATTATTAAGACAGACTTTCAGATGAAAAGACTGCAACGGTCTGTGTGATATCGCTAAATAATACTTCGGACTAATCATTCCATTGTGTTATTTCTTTTGTCATGTTTGTGGGAAGAGGTATAGGTGTGTATGTGAGACTAAGAGGGCTAATTATCGCTCCAAACATGCCAAAGTTTCCTAGGGATAACGGTATTCTCTTTTAGTGAGATGGAAGCTTTATTTTGCATTGTCGTGTTCAATGATAAACAAGAGGTGCAATGAAATTTTCCTCTTTTTTCTGTTGGTCAAGACATGGCCAAGTTCTCAAGAAATTAGTAGAATGCTGGGAAATTCGTCATATCAAAGGCAATAACCGCATGAGATAATGTCAAAGCAGATGAAATTGTATTAAAACAACATTTTCCATGTATCAATACCCGGAAGGGCGTTACGGATAGAGAACGCGTATATTCTACTTTTTTCTTGTTCAATATGTAGACCACAATGCAATGTGATAGCGCCGACTGAGCTATCAAAAGATAAGTATTGAATAATTAAATTGAAATGACTGAATATGAAACCATGGTAACACAGATTTCTCTTTCACATCGCTGGATAATATGGCCAATTATCACTTGCGCATGCGCTAGGTAGTCAGTCCTACGGAGCGAATCAGTTTTACATCCGTTCTCAATCAATCGACCGTTCGTTTAGGATCTGTTTCAAACAAAATGCATTTACGATCGCATTATAATTAGGCCTGTTCGGTTTGAACAAAGAAAGGGCAATCCTATAGTTATATGTAAAGTTGCATACATATCAAATCTAAAATAAGGTTTGATATGTATTGTAATACATCCCTACTGCATGTAATCTGTACCATGTCTATCTCACCTTACATAACATAAGTTCAAAGAATTATATAATTAATTGTGATAAATCGTAACTTACTAATCTATGCTCCAATAAATGACACAAACGTTCGTTATTTAATGGAACAAGACTATAATAAAATGTATATTGTATTCGGAGAAGTATAGCCTTAATTTGATTAATATAAAATTAGTATCAGTCACTAGCGTACCTACGGGGGGCAGACTGCCCCCCCCCCCGCCGCTTACGAGCTTAAAATACCTTTTTTGCCCCCCCCCCCGACGAGATTGAATACCTTTATTTATTGCCCCTCCCCGACGAACTTGAAGCCTTTTTTTTGCTTTTCATTTTTTTTGGCGGACGGTTTGCCCCCCCCCCTGTGGAAAATCCTCTTATTAAGATCATTGGCCGACAATCTTTAAGTTTGACAAAGTTCACTGATCTAGTTAACGAGCTATGGCCCAGAAGACAAATGAAACCAAAACTTTCTACATACATGAGTATTTTAAACGTTGATCCTGCAATGTTGGGCATACGGAAACAGGTAAGCATACATGTCTGCAGTTAAGTATTTCGTACCCTGATTTTCCTTTTTTTTTTCGAGGCTTAAAAAAAATAGAAAAGAGTTTCACACACCAGTTAATGCTCAAATGTAACTATCATCAGCGTCGCCGAGATACTGATGATCAAGCATTATTATAACGAATAATCAAATCAAAATTTATAAACAAGTGAATTCAGTAAACCCATGTCCTTTTCACAGCAATCAGAGGCGGTTGATATCAATATCTTGACTGCCACTGTGCTTGGAGTGAGACTACTTAAAAACATCAAAAGCATTATTCATAACTTAAACCATAGGAGGATTTCATCCATTTGATTTCATAAACCACCATCTTCCATATGCTCCTGTATGAAACACGAAAATCGAGGAGGGTGGGGTGGGCAAGCATACAAGTATCCCCCCACGCTGATTGCTGCCAGTGACGTATGCGATCTGATTATTGGAAAATTGAAACATGAGCTTGCCATACATTAGACATTTGTTTTTTTAATCTGCTCAAGATCGAGGGTCGATTCCCCCGAACATTGATACATTATAGTGAAGGTAGGCCTGTGTGGGATCATGGACCTATGATGGGATGTATACGTTCTTATAACGTGTTATGGTGTGGTTTGATTGCCTGTGTATGTATTATTTCGTCGGTCCTCAAACAATATTACACCTATGTCTGAAATGACTGAAATTACCTGGGTATACCGTTTACTGTATTTTAACTCAAAATATGATGTCCCCCCCTTTTTTTTCTTTCAGCTATGATATGGTGATATGCCGGGGGGCATATATCTGATTCATGTAGCGGACGTCATGCACGCCACCCGACGTTAATATTACGAAATATTGTATTCTTAATTACCTTACTTACGTTATTTATACGTAAACTGACTCTTGCAATATGTTTTACATGTATAATGAAGCTCTGATATATATTGTAATATACCATGTAGTGTCTTCAACAAGTATACATGAAATCAGTGTTATATACTGATAATAAATGTTTAAGTAGCAACCTTACTGTAACCATAGTTCTTTATACATGTCAATAAGAGGTATGTTAGATGTCTTCCTTGTGGTTATTGCTATCATGACTATATTAACCCTTTTCATACAATGTCATAACTGGAATGTTAAATTACTTGTTTCATTATTTCACATTTATATGGGAAAATGATAAAGCTTTGGGCAAGTTTCTGTAAACGAAATTGGGATAACAAGATAAAACAGAATAAACATCGCATTGGTCAGTGCCACTGAGATTGTCTGGTTAGAGAGGAAATGAAATGTAGGAAAACCTACTATACAGATTAGGGTAATGCTATTAAATAGATATATACCCATCAATGCAATAATATATTTATATATTTATAAAACTCTATTTATTTTTACATCCTTCACCTTTCACTGACAATCATCAGTTTTATATGATATAATAATTATATACAAATATTATGTGATGTATCATGTACTATGATCACTTGTGTTCAAGCTGAATTTCAATGCACTGTATAATGGACAATATAGAAATTGAATCAATTGAATTGAGTAAAAAAATAAAGTCGGATGAACGCTGTGTACTTGTAGAAGAAGATCACAATTGATTTGCTTTAGTAAATGATATTGATATTAAATTGCTTATTATAAGTGAGAAGAAAACTTTTTTTTTCGAAGGTACAGAACTCTTCTATTGGCTTTGCTTTCTTGGCTTTCATACCAATATTTTTTTTCAGTTATTTTCGCCATTCTTTCCCTCTTTACTGTTTGAACGGTGTAGATATTTTGTGGGTGGACCTGCGTGGGGGACTGGTTGGGTGTGCGCATGCGTGGGGGTGTGAGGGTGTGTACGTTGAACAGGGATGAGAGCGAGCGTTGCAAAATACATTTGAAATACAGGACTTCTTAGAAGAAAAGACTCACATGCCTATCATTTTTTCCGGCAAGTTATCGTTCATCTTTGGTATACCATTACCTTGAAAGAAAAGGGCCTTTCCAAGGAGGAAGGCTAAAAATAAAAACAACAACCATAACGATATAAGTTTGGAAACTACAGACTAGTTGGTTTCTTTTGTTTACCAAAAAATAGAAACTTTGCATTGGTTTTGGTTTGTATTTCCTCATGTGTGTGTTGTCGTGCTCAGTTTAAGCGAGGCAAGCGTCGCCGTTTGGAAGAATTATACCAAGACATCATAGATAAACTTGCACCTATAAAGTTGATAAGAGTACGTAATAATAATGGGTATTTAGAGGCGCTAAAAACAAAAAGTACCATAGCGCGTACAAAAGTAGGAAACATTTAATATTTGCAATGATTACTATACAATATTTAAGATAAAAAGGAAAATATTAATTATTGAGGAAAAAGGTATGTCTTAAGGGATGATTTGAAGCCAAGAACACTGGAAACATTTCTTATTGAAAGAGGGATAGCATTCCAAGTCTTGGCAGCTGCTACAGCAAACCGTTTTTCGGCAGAGGAGAGTTTTGACAAGGGAATGCAAAGTCTGCATGTGTCAGTGATTGAACGAAGATTACGAGAGGATGTGTATAATTTGATGGTATTATTAAGATATTCAGGTGCTAATTGATTTAGAGTTTTGTATACATATAAACAGACTTTAAACTGAATGCGTTGGAATAGAGGTAACCAGTGGAGTTCCTTAATTAGGGGTGTATAGTATGAGTTCGGGATCCAAAGCCAAAAATTAATCGAGCGGCACGATTCTGTATAACCTCAAGTTTTCTTCTATCTCTAGCTGACAAAACAGTATATAAACTATTACAGTAATCTAACCGAGAAAGGATAAGTGCTCGCACAGCATGGTGACATGTCTTAAGATCAATAAATCTACGAATCCTCCACAAATTGCTGAGATGATAATTACGTAATGAAAGCCTGCCATGGATAGCATCTAATTATTTTCCTTACGTATTTCTTAGTTAAAATTTCTATGTATTTTCTGTTGTTTCAACTTTTGTTTCTAATTTTTTTTATTTTTTCAATGGAAATTATTACAGACTATTAAACAACTAAACTAAACCCTAAATTAATAGGGCAGACCAATTAGAACGAAAAATAACCACCTTTCGTGAATTTCATCTCCCATAGACTTTGTACACAAAGTATAAAGATGAATTTCAATGCACTGTATAATGGACAATAAAGAAATTGAATCAACTGAATTAAATAAAATTAAAGTTGGATGAATACATGCTATATATATGTATTTGTCAAAGAAGACCACAATAGATTTATTTAAGTAAATGATATTGATATTGAATAGCTTATTATAAGTGAGAAGAAAACTCTTATTTTTCGAAGGTAAAAAACTCTTCTATATTGGCTTTGCTTTCTTGGTTTTCATACCGATATTTTTTTTTTCAGTTATCATTCGCCATTCTGCCTCTCTATACTGTTTAAATGGTGTAGATATTTTGTGAGTGGATCTGCGTGGGGGACTGGTTGGGTGTGCGCATGCGCGGTGGTGTGAGGGTGTGTACGTTGAAGAGGGATGAGAGCGAGCGTTGCAAAATACAGTTGAAATACCGGACTTTCTAAGAAGAGAACTTGAGACTCACATGCCTATCATTTTTTCCGGCAAGGTATAGTTCATCTCTGATCTACCATTACCTTGAAAGAAAAAGGGCCTTTCCAAGGAGGAAGGCTAAAAATAATAACAATCATAACGATATAAGATATTGGAAACTACAGACTAGTTGGTTTCTTTTGTTTACCAAAAAAATAGAAACTTTGCATTGGTTTTGGTTTGTATTTCCTCATGTGTGTGTTGTCGTGCTCAGTCTAAGCGAGGCAAGCGTCGCCGATTGAAAGAAAGTCTTCTTCTTAAACATAATTGCATGCAAATTGTGTGTGTACTACATACACTTTTCGGTGAATATTTTCTAATTATTTTATTTCAGAAAGTGTGGCTTATGAATACTTATCGGTAACATTGTAAAATTGCGAAAGCTAATTATTTTCCTTATGTATTTCTTAGTTTTTAGAATTTCTATGTATTTTTCTGTTGTTTCAACTTTTGTTTCTCATTTTTTTTCAATGGAAATTATTACAGACCATTAAACAACTAAATTAAACCCTAGATTAATAAGGCACACCAATTAGAACGAAAAATAACCACCTATTGTGAATTTCATCTCCCATAGACTTTGTACACATATTGTAAAAATTAGCAATTTTCGGCATGACATTGCCTCGTAAAAAGTCACAAGACGTCACGATGCTATACGCGTAAGTCGCGATTTGGTCTCAAAAGGTGCATGAGACTTCAAAAAAATTACGGCCCTATCTCTTTGCGTTTCGGAAATATCACGCGAAGTGTCGAGGGGGGGATCATTCCCACTAGTCCTTTTAGGGTTAAAGTACTACGCAGACGATTGATATGGATAAATTGATTGCACTCTTCGTTCTCCTACTGGCGCCATCTAACACAGTGTTTCTTTATTAAAGTAATATAATAAATAAAGTAATAAAGTAATAGTAGAGACATTATTCATAATTGTGATATGTGCTGTACAAGAACTGTTTATTATTATTAAAGTAGTATAGATATAAGTAGTTATAACGATGATAACAAGGGGTGTGGGTAATTACAAGTTCGACATTTTAAATGACATTATGCTTCGATCAGTGGGTAAACTGAAATGTCAGAATCGTAGCCCCACCCCGGTTAACAACCGCCTTTTCTTAGTAAAGGGAACTGGGAGAGGAATTGTAATCACATTTCATGTTATACCTAGTTCTAACTGACTTTCACGATTTTCGCCACGATTGAAATGGTGGTCTTTGAATGATCGCAGTGATCGTATTAGATCGTATCACAACAGTCGTAGCAATTGATCGTAGACATTTTTGAATGCCCGATTCGTAAAGGAACGCACGACAATGCGAACTAGGTATTATCCCTAGTTGACAGATGAGTTTTTACTGTGGCATGAAATATTCCTTACTCCTAATACAGTGCCTTCACTACTTGATAATCTTTCATCAGTCGTATAATATTTGTGATTTTATTTTATATTATCAGAATGATGACAGGACAAAGAAGAAAGGATTATCGTTAAATCCTAGTTATCACTATCACGATTCGCGATACGAACGCGATTGTCCCTTCGCAGCTGATCGCAGATATTTATTTACTTATATTTTTGTAGCTTGGGTGGAATGGGGTCACGATTTGCCATTTCAGGTGCCACCATAGGTATCGATTTGTTTTCATGGTGTGTGTGTGTGGGGGGGGGGTGACCATGGTCGTAAGGATTTTTTTTTACGGGGGACGTGTAAACATTTTCGATAAAACGCGAAAGTGAGGGAGCGAAGTGATTGAGCAAGCCTTGGGGCGCTTTGGCATTTTCTAAAGTGAAATTGAAGGATTTTTTTTTTGGAGGGGGGACATTAATGAGATGACTGACCAAACTTTTGTTCCCTGTGAGGGATTTTTTAGTTAGTTTGAAGGGGCAATTGCATAATGAGTTTAAAATTTTTCGAGGCCAGACATGACATAAAAGGCGAACTTCACTTTTAAAAAATTGCGAGCAAGCAAGCAAAATCTTTACCTTTTTGTGCAAAAATACTAATTTTGCAACTGATTTTGACAAAATTTTATAATATACAGATATATATCATTTCGCCTTAAACACAGATGTAGAGAAATATTTTAGTAAAGAACGTATAAAACATTTTGTTATTTATGTTAACATATGTTAGGAATGGAATCCCTTTGAGTCTTCCGAAAACCACTAATATTCTTGAAACTACTTCAAATGATTCATCATTCAATAACAGCAA